>NW_027555847.1:317082343-317499843 GCF_003287225.1 Phascolarctos cinereus
CCTTCTGCTATAAGTACTGCTATGTCTCATCAGTTACTTTAGCACAATCTTTTTTAAGGTGGCCCTATTCCCACTGGAATTCCCATGTTTATTTTCCTTCACCCCTCATCCCTCCCTCTCACATTACCTTGTTCCCTTTAGACTTTTGCTTATTCCCTTTTCTTTGCCTTTATCTGGATTCTTCCTCTCTTTTTCCTCTTCTCAATCAAGTAAATTCCCCTTTTTTTTCTCTCCTCCCCTTCTAGTTCTGTTCATTAGGTTTTTTTTTTAAGTTTTCATTGGTATTTTGTTTCGTTATCACCCTAGCATTTCATGAATCCTTACTCCTATCTCTTCCCCTCCCAGAGAGCCATCCCGTAAGACAAGAAGTATTTTTTGGAGAGGAAAAAATAAGTCAGCACAACTGACAGGTCCATTGAAAAAATCTGAAAACTTGTGCAATGTGTAAGCCCTGTGGACCGCCTACCTCCACAAAAGCATAGGTCAGGGGTGCCTTCTCGTGTCCCTTTCATCTGAGCTCATTAGTTTTTAAATTGTTATTCTCCGAGCCCCTTTCCTGACAGGATCTCTTTTACTCTCTTCATCATCCATCCTGCTACAGACCTTCATATTCCCCTTATAATTGTCTGGCCTATCTATTCTCTGTATTCCTCCTGTAACCATAACTTGCAAGGTCTCCATTCTGCACTCTCTCTTCTAGGCAGTTTCTGCCACTATAATGTAGACTGTCCCACAGATTCCCCTTTTCCATTGCATCTCACTTCCAGAAAAATTCCTGATTCCCACAGGTGACAGAGTACACTGCCACTGGGAAGAGCCTCCCTGTCACATCCCTAATAATGGAGTCTACCACTACATATATGTATTTGCCCCTGGTTACCTTCTTTCTCCATCTGCCTCACAAAAATCTCCTCCCTGAGTCCGTGTCCTCCCTCTCCCCCAGGTGCCAGGTGCCCCTGGAGTTCTAATCTCCTCTCTCCAGAGGCAAGAAAAAAATTTTTCTTTCAAACACCAAATTTCCCAGACAACACCCAGCACAAAGTTTCCTATCTCCCTTCATAGAATTTCTCTTTCCCAATATGAGCATTCATCAGTGGACTCCCCTCTCACCACCAAAACATGAGACGTCCTTCTTTCACCACTCTCCCCTCCCTTACCCCTTCACTCCTTTGCAAGTTCTCTTCTTTTGGAGACCTTCCCTTCATTGCCAACCCTCAATTTGACTCAAACACATCACACTTTCCTTTTTTCCACGTTCCCCTTCTCCTTTCCATGCACCCTACTATTTTTTTTCCCTTAACATTTTACACACAAAAAAATGATCCACCTGTAGGCAGGGTGACTAGGTTCTGTCCATATCGCTCCAAGGCTGTCTCTCCACTGTCACCTTCACCTGACTTCTGCCTTCACTGTCTTCTTTCATATGTTAAAGAAATTAGTCTGTTACAGATCTGTTGTCACTCCATTGCTTTTGCCATCCCTGGCTGCTGAATTTGTTCATCACTCTGGCATTTGTTGTCTTGGGGGTGTTCCAGAAGCAAATCATCTCTCCAGTTGTTTTTTTTTTTCACCTCTAAGAATGTTTCCAGTGCTTCTTTATTACTGAATGTCCATCCTTTTTGATTGATGGTTAAGCTCAATTCTGTAGGGTAGGTAGCCCTGGGTGGCTTTCAGAGCTCCAATGCTCTTCAGAACATGTCATTCCATTCCCTCCTGCATTTTTTGGAGGTTTTCCTAAACTACAATAGTACTGAAGCATTTCTACAGATCTTAAAGAACTATAAAAATGCCAGCTGTGACTATTATTTCTTTTCAACAGTTATACATCTTCATAGTTAAAAAGCCTGCAAAGCACTAACTGAAATTGTGGAAGCATTATTCGCAGTAAGAACCTGGATAACAAGGCAAACTTATCTGGATATTTGCTAATCATATAGGAATAAGTATTACTAAGGATAGCTAAGGCTCCTTCAAATTCTAGAATCTTATGAGTCAGTGAAATAGAAGGAAGATGACTATGGGCCAGCATAACCAAGAAGAAGTTAGCTTTATATTTAAGTAGTCTTGTTCTAAGTGGAAAATTATGAGATTCTCAGAAATTTTGTGGGAGGACAGAAAACGCAAACATTCTAACAAAATGGCCTTGCCAGAAACTTTAAGTTTAAATAAAGGCACATGGTTTCAAACTGGAGGAAAATAATTCAATGAGTTTACATCAACGGTGTCAAACATGCAGGCCATACAACACTGCCAACTGGGGCCTGAATCCGATTAAAATGTAATTTAGAAATAGTTGACAAAATAAATACAAATACAATGAAACACAGATAATATTATATTCAAAATCTAAGTCAATACGTAGCCCCTACAAATCTTCCGTACAAATTAGTGGCCCCATTCTACTTGAGTTGGACACATCTGGCTTACGTTTCCCCCAGCGGAGCTACGTCTATGATTAGAGAACACCCCAAAAGCTACGTTGAAAAGCAGTCATCCAAACTCAAGCATTCCTCTATAAAAGTTAACACTTTTGTGGTAAGTAAGCCTCTCTTAAAGGACCTTGACAGAGAAACGCAGTTTATAAAGAATTCATTTTGACAATGCAATAGTGGGACAAACTGGGCGGATACATGAATATTCTTTCCTAATGCTGACCTATATAAAAACCACAAAATTGGTCATTGTCCTAGCATAGGATCTTCACAAAATAATCCACAAGGGACACTTCACTGTCCCTTTAGAGCACCTGTCCTTCTGAATGTGCTTGAAAATGACAGTTCTCTCATTTATTTGTATTGATCCAACATACACAGCGTGCTCCAGAGAAAAAAAGAACAGCTGCAATTTTCTACTGGTTTCTCAAATCCATCTTGGGAGAACATTGGCTCAATCAAAAAAAACCCAACAAAACAAACAACAAAGCAAAATAAAACAAGCAAGGAAACACATTTGTCCATAATATTTTAATACTTTTTCCACTTTTAAATACTTGTTTTAATTTTTGATTGTAACATGGAAGATCCAATTTTTCTTTTAACATCAGGATCATAAAGCTATCATAGAACAGTTACAGTCTACACACTCTCAAGGTACTTGAAAATGATTTATGTTTTTGAGTCTGTAGATGAACAATAATCCTAATACATCTTGATCTGTACAACTGTGACAAAATATTGGTGAGAAATTTTTAACTGAATAAACTGATTTGGCTTAAAGAGAACCCATATAGCTTCACGGGAGAACCCGCTCAGCTCAACAGAATAAAGTGGACAAAATAATTATTTCTAAATAATGAAATTTTCCTCAAGAGCAAGTGACGCTGACGTATAGGCATACAAATTAGTTGGATGGGAACTGACAAAATGGGAAAAGCCACTCCTCCTTCTCATTATTTTCCCACACACACACGCGTGCACATGCATGCGCACGCACGCACACACGCACACCCATAGGCACAGACACAGAGCTCCTCAGTCTGGCTATCTCTGTTATCAATTCCAAACAAAGTCCTGCATAGTCACCTACCCTCTTAAAATTTAGAGTCCCAAATCCCAGGTGAAATATGGCACCCTCCCATTCTGTACATTGGCTGTGCTGCACAGGAAGAAAGCTCCTGATTCACCAATATTTTGCACATTTTAGAATCCTGCAGTATCTCTACCACAGCACAAAGTGTTGTTAGAGGAGATGTGGACGGAGGGGAGAGTAGGAGGACACAAATTAAAAAGTTAATATCTTAGGCATGAGAAGTAAAAATGATCTGGGGAAGAGAGCATCATTGATACTCAATATGTGGGAATTAGCCTTACGAAAAGAATTGTACAGGTTCTGAATATTTACTAAAAAGGTCAGTACCTCTTCTGAATTTTGAATTCTTTTCATATTCTCTAAGTCTCATCTAACTCTGATTGGGTAGGGTTAGCACTAGTGAAGTACTAGTGCACTCACTGAAAAGTTATTTAACAAATAGCATCTTTAGTGTAATCATTTTATTTACAGAATAAATTGCAAAAGTACATCACATTTAGTGCAAATGCAACTGATGAATTAAGATTTATATACTGCTTTTGTAAACTTTCCATATCTTTGTAAAATAAAGCTATCCAATTAAATTACTAAACAATTATTTGACTGTGTTCATGATAGTTATCAGAAATGGAATAACTGGGCATAAAGAATTTTTTCCAAGTTCCCATCAGTGACTATGGTGAATGAAACTTTTTTTCCTCCCTCCCCAAACCTGATTGTAAAAGAAGATAGATATTTGAGGTATAAATTTTTCTCTTTGTAACATCACTATATAAAATGTTCACTGGTGATGTAAACAGATCTTATCATTTTTGTCTCATCTGCCTTACTAGTATTACCACCATATAGGCACTTTTCCATATATTCAAATCATGAACAGCATGTTTCTGTAATAAGGCATATTCCATGCAAATAATTTTGAGAAAGGCAAATTAAAAAATAGAAAAATTTTATGGAGCATGAAATCTGCGTGCATGTAACTAAGCACGTATTTATATAAGCATTTTCTCTCTTTGTACAGAATAATAAATACTATTATATCTGATGCAAGTAATTCTCTTCCAGGATTGTGGAGATTTAAGTAATCAGCCTCATCCCGTCATTAAATCATCTTGCATTTAACATCAAGAATCCATTGTCATGTATGAAATATATACAGGACATGTTTCATACTACATGACTTTACAAAAAAGTATCAGACTTCTATTTCTACTGAGATGCATAAGTCAGCAAATACCCACGAAACGCTTCTGCGTTCTCTCTCAAAGACATCACCACTAGGAAGATTCTGAAGTTGGCAGTCATTTCTACTTCTTTAAGTACCATTTTCTGCCTCAACTCCAAGCTTTAAAGTTGTTTACAGTCATCTAAAAAGTTATTTTACATTTAAGTTTTCACAGCAACTAAGGGGAACTCTGCAATTAAAACCGAGCAGAATCCTTTACTGTTCAATGAAGGTTCTGACCAAGAGGCAATAATAACATAACTCACATTTTCTATGCAAACTTCACAACACAGTTTTGAGACCAGAATCAGAAGGACCAGTAAACATGCCTGCTTTTAAGTACTGGGAATGTTGTCAAATGTCAATTTCGTAAAGTCTGATCTACTTTAATAAGTATTACAGTGCATCCTTTTGCAATTTCAGGAAAACATGAGCTCAGTAACCTTAATCATCTTGCCAGAAAACAGTTCTATCTATACCCAATGAGGGAGAGTAGAAACTGTTGCTGTTTTCAGGCAGACAGTCTCTTGTAGGTCATAACAGAACCATTCTAGAAACTGCCAAATTGTGTTCATAAAAACAAACCAAAAAAACTATAGCACATAGTACACAACTGAAAAATACAATAGAAATATAAAGATATCTGAGAAAAAAATAAAGCTTTTCACACTTCCTCCATCAGAACCAAAGTTCATCATGAGAGTAAGATAATAGAAAAGGCAAAGTCATTGGTTATTGACAGCCCTCAGTTATTGAGACATTTTACATGACAAGATGATTCATTATAGAAATCAGCAGCAATGGACTCTATGATTATACAAAGCAAAATCAGAAAAACCTGGCCACCTAGAATTGACTGCACGCCTGAAAAAAAGAACCATACCCATTATGTTTGGTGCACAGAAAGCACATATGTCCTTACTGTATGTGTCTGCATTATGTGCTTTAAAATTTGCACACAAAAACCCAACACATATGTGAGGCTCTTAAGCAGGGCCATAGTAAAATTAAAAGCTTTGCAAAAATTTCCCCAAATTAAAGCATTAATCCTCAGTTTGTGATTCAAAGTCCTCCCTCCCCCAAAGCAAGCAAATAAAAATATAGCCATATACATGTATTATTACATGTATTTATAGTTATACACCAAGCAAGGAGAGCTAGTGTCAGGTGTTCAGCGTCACTGTGTTGCAGGGTTTCTTCACTTCAGTGCACAAAGCCAAGGTCGTGGGCCACAGAAAGGGCTGTAGATCCTACGTTCCAGCTTAGAGCATTCATTTTGGTTAATTCCTCCAACATGGAATGTTCACACAGCCTTGCTTTAGTCACTGCAAAAGAAGTTGGAACATAAGCAACATATTAATGACCGACATATTAATAAAAAATCTACAGAAGACCACTTGAATGCAGTGTTCCGAACTACTGATTCATTAATAACTCTGCTGTGCTACTGAAACTGCTTGGACCCAATAACTGCAAAGCTGGAAGGGACCTTAGAGGAAATTTAATCATCTTACAGATGGGAGGAAAATACTCAAGAAACTGAATTGGACGAAGCAGAAGAGACAAAGTGGAAGGTCTATGGGCCAGAAATAGAGATGGATTTTTGGATTATTCAATAGATAAACAAGGAGAAATATTACCAACAAGAAATACATCGCCAAGGCTGAGCAAAAATCATACCAAAGCACAGCACTTTTCAAAATGTTTCAAAATTGATGCTTGGAGGGAACAAAATCTTATTGAAGGCTGGCTGTATCTGAAAATGACAAATGTTGTCATGAACCAGTTTGACATTTCTAGTCCACTGGTATCTTAGACAATTCAGATAATCTGAGATGTCAAAAATACCTTAACACTTATTTCAGTGTCTGGCAATAAGCTTCATTTTATTAAAAAAAAAATCCAGGATACAAAAAAACAAGAAGACTCAAACCCTAATCACTGTTATCCCTGTAATTTTAGCTCAAATGATCAACTCAACCCATGAATTCTCTAACACTTATAAAGGCCAGGAATGGTAAGATTTCTAGCCTTACATATCTCAAAAGCAAATGACTTTGTTTTAAAATACTTTTGGCGTTAATGGCTGAATTTATATTTTTACACTTATAAAGAGAAACCACTAACCACGCTCAGAAATATGAATACCTTTTAACACTAGAACAAAATTGGCTTCCCTGCAGTTTTTTCTTGGACATAGGATGTGAAGCGCTTTAGAAACTTGGGATACTCTCGTTTTGCCACTGCCCTTAACACTGAGGCTGGTGCCCATCCTCCAGGGTTCACTAAATCAGACAAAGAAAGGAAAAAAAAACATTAAAGTCCATACTTGAGACCATTCTCCAACGCACGAGGCTGGCATCAACACTTATATATCCAAGCTTTCAAAATTTTTATGTTGACATTTTTCTTTCAATCTAGTGAAGACGTCCTAAGTCTAGGCTCATTAATTCTTTTACTAAGAGCTCAAAATTACACGATTTAATTGTCAAACATTAACATTTTAAGTACCAAATAATGGGCTCTATACTTTATAAATATGAAATAACACTTATCTGGAAGTCATTTAGGCTGTAACCCCAACTGTACAAAACAAGCTCTAGTGTATCTAAAAATATAACTTAATCTACAAAAGTATCACTTATACCCATAACTTCCTAGGAATTATGGTTTCTGGTGGCAAGGGGACTGGACAAGGAATCAAGGGAGATGGATTTTAGTCCTAGCTCTGCTACTTGCTGAATGTTCCTGGCCAATTCACTGACCTTCTCTGGACTTCACTATGCTCTTCTGTAAAATGAGGGAGTTGAATGAGATGATCTGGGGTCCTGCTCAGTTTTGTAAAATTCTATGATTCTATGAATTTACTTACTGTGTAAAGCAACAAAGCTGACTTAGGTCTAGCTCACTGAAAGTACTTACTTGCCTTCCCCCCTTCCTGGCTCTAAGAACTATGAACAAATGTATTGTGTAAAATATGGACTTACAATAAATATTTAGAGAGAACAAGAGTATCACCAAGGCAAGCTCTTTGGAGACAGTAAAAACAAGGCAGATTTTTTCCCCGCCTAATCTTACTTACAAAGCAACTCACCTATTCATAATGTGACCAGATACCAGAGGAGAAAGTAGTCTACATGTGATTGGTTCCTGGATTATAATTTTAGTTACTATTAAATGATATTTACTAATTTAGAATAATCATACCAACTGTATAGTATCAGAAATGTTTGCCTCTTAAAAATGAACTAATAACAATGACTAAAAGTAGTTTACTGCCCTCTAGTTTGGGTCTTAAAACCAGATTGAGAAAAGCAGCTGCCAAACAACTAGACAAAATCATATTAGCACAGAATAGTTATTTTAATTTCCCCTTATCCAAATTTAGCACCTGTACTGACATTCTTCTCACTTCTCATATGGGCAAAAAGCTGGCTTTAAACTTCTAATCATGTGGTTATGATAAAATGTTGGCAATTATATTTTTAGAAGTTGTATGCATATAATATTTGGGTGGTACATGAATATCAATAGAAAACCTGTTATTTTTCCCCCTTTAAAAAAACTGTTTAATTTATTAATTAATTATTTTTCAGTTTTCAACATTCGCCATTCAGCTTCTGAGTTCCCAGTTTTCTCCCCCTTCCTTCTCACTCCCTCCCACGACGGCATGCAATCTGATATAGGCTATACATATACATTCACATTAAACATATTTTCATATTAGTGATGCTGTAAAGAAGAATTAGAACCAATAGGAGGAACCACCAGAAAGAGGAAACAAAGCAAACAAACAAAAAAACAGAAGAAAAAACAAGAGCAAATAGTATGTTTCAATCTACATCCAGACTTTACAATTCTCTCTCTGGATGTGGATAGCACTTTCCACCACGAGTCCCTAGGAGATATGTTAGATTCTTGCATTGCTGAGAAGAGCTAAGGCTATCAAAGTTAGTCATTGCATAATGTGGCTGATACTGTGTACAACATTCTTCTGGTTCTGCTCACTTCAATCAGCATCAGCCCATATGAGTCTTTCCAAGTTTTTCTGAAGTCTGCCTACTCATCATTTCTTATAGTACAATAGTACTGCATCACATTCACATACCACAACTTGTTCAGCCATTCCCCAATTGGTGGGCATCCCCTCAATTTCCAATTCTTTGCCATCACAGAAAGAGCTGCTATAAATATTTTTGTACATGGAGGTCCTTTTCCCATTTGTATGATCTCTTTGAGATTGCTGGGTCAAAGGGTATTTTTATAGCCTTTTGGGCATAGTTAGGAAAACTATTATTGTTAGAGCTTTAACGGATAACTTTACATATGTGTAATTAAGTTGAATACCTGCTTTCAAAATATGCTTCATGCTGTCAAATATTTAAGTGCGTGGCACTGTTGTGATGATGATGAAGATAATAACAACAACAAGCATTTGTATAGTGATTTAAAGTTTGCAAAGCACTTTAGTATTTCATTTTATTCTCACAACAGCCCTGGAATAGATCCTATTATTGCCCTCATTTTACAGATCAGGAAACTGAAGGAGACAGAGGTTAAGTGACTTGCCCAGGGTCACACAGGCAGTATGTTTCTGAGGCAGGATTTGTATTCGTTTTCCTCACTCTAGGTCCAGTGCTCTCTCTATTGCTCCACTAAAAGCAAAAGAATATTGATTTGGGGATAAAAAGTATCCTAGAATGTATCAAATCCAATTCCTATATTTTTTATTCCCTGGTTTTTAACAAAGGAGACATTTTTTTTACCACTGAGAAAACTGAGGCTCAGAGGGGAAAACAAAATCAATTTCCCATGTCTCAGGTAGTAAGTAGCAGAGCTAGAATGTGAACCTTAGTTTTTGTGACTCTAAATCCAGCATCCTTCCCATTTTAGAGTTGGCTCTTAAAGAGCTGGTTGGAGCCAGATTCTGGCACACTCTGAAAGACAGGCAATGACGTTTATACTTTTTTCTACAGGCAATGGAGACTGCAGAAGATTGATAAGATGAAAACATGAAAACTTGGCTGTGTTGCACTGGAAGAATTGGATGGGGAAAGACTGTAGCACAAAATAGTCAGGATCTGAAGAAGCAATAACAGAAATGGGCAAGGAAGGGACTGATGAGATATTTAGAAGGAAAAAGTGACAGGACTTGGTGACTAATGCTTGAGGGGGGAGGGTAAAAATAAAGAGGATTCAAAAGATGACTCTCTGGTTATTGGAAGAAAGGTGGCACTACTAACAGAAACACAGAAGTCAAGAGATAAGTTTTGTTTTAGAAATATCAGGTTTGTGGTGATGAAAAATATCCAGTGGAAAAAGTCAACTGGCTGCTAGAAACATAGGAATATAACTCAAGGGAATGCACAGGCCGGGATCGGGGGGCAAGCAATTTGAAGGTGGGCATCCATGGGGGCAGGTGAGTTTTGAGGGAATGCCACAATAGGCAAAAAAAAAGAGATATAAGATGATAGCTAGTGGAGATGGAAGGATCAAGTGACGGTTTTGTGAAGATGGGCAAGACATGTTTGTAGACAATAGGAAAGGAACCAATAGACAAGGTACAAGTGAAAATAAGTGAGAGAGAGGCAATCTGTTGAAGGAGACAAGATGAAATGGGACTGCTTGAGCAGATAAAGGGGTTAGATTTGAGGCATAAAGGAGATTGCTAGACGTTAAGGAGAGAGCAAGTTGAAGCAACAAATAAAGACTACTTGTCAGCAAAAACAAGGAGAGCAATAACATGCTGCATGGGAAAAGTGGGTCAAATGAAAGTGTTTAAGAAATAGCAAAGCTGACGATATTTGTAGGCAGAGAAGGGGCTAGTGGAGTGGAAGAGATTCAAAGTGCTAATGAGGAAGGATAAGGAAGAAATGGAATGAAGAATACAGATGAAAGGGTTAAACTAGGCTAAAAAAATCTTTTTCTTGAGGCAGGAAGAATGAAAAACAGGGATAAAGTAAACTCATCAAAAGCATAACTTTTAAAAATTAACATTATCTGATAGGAAGAGAGGGTTATGGGAAGTTGGGGTGGAACTGAGACACAGAGAGTACAAATGGGGTTTAATAATGTTTAATAATGCTTACATTGTGTTAGGAAACTTGTGAAGAATTAAACAAACTGTCCATCAAGCTATGAACAACCGAAATGAGAATACTAATGTGTGGAAGGCTGACAGACTGAAAAACATACTGCAAAACAAAAGGCCCGACAGTAATGCTAAATGTATTATATAGTGAAGGGGTCATTTATTTACACCTTTAACACATCTGTCCCTTTCATCCTCTAGTTACTACAAATGCATTACTCAAGCTATAAAGATCAGCAATACTAAAAATTCACATACCATTAGCTACATATGTGATCTTGCATAGAATATTGTCTCTGCTTATTTCCTGGTTTCCCTCTGGTGGGCTTACCAAAGTTTGACATATCAAAGCAATATTTATTTTGGCACGGACACATCGATTGTTTACCTGCAAAAATCCCAAATGAATAGTTTAGTAAATAAAAAATGTTTAATAAAAACCACCATTTAACTATCCTAACATGTCAGATAAGTAAAAGTCCATTTTTCTTCTGATTTTCTCTTAAAACATTTAAATCAATCTAAGAAAGCAGTTTTGTAAACATGGGGAGCACATGCAGAAAAACACTATCTCAAATAATGCATGCAAAGCAGAAGTAAATTCTGGAACAGTCATCCTGGAAGAAAGAGGAGTGGCTTAAGAACCACTGATGCAATTGTGATTACCATGCAGCTCATTATTAACTACTTCCAAAAGACATGGTAAGAAGCTTTTCTGAGAGCTTTAAAGCCATAAATGCAAACCTAGGTCAACAAATGAGCTACACTGTTAGCTTAAAAGCCTTCTGCATAACCCTCAGGATATGGTGCTATCACTATCAAATATTTCCAATAGGTAAGGAAATAAATATACTCCAGTTGGGAGAGAAAGGCTATACCATATTCAGCTACAAATGAACGAAACAATTTTACTTGTACAGTTGTTTAGCTGAAGCAAGAGCAAAGCAAAAAGAATTAAGACACTACCTGGTAATTATGCAATCTTTCCCTTTATTTTAATTTTTTATTCAGAATTATGTTAATTTTTGGTGATAAATAAGCCTAAGTACTCACAGGTGCACTGTCATGATCCACAGAAAAATTACACACAATCCAAGTTTCAGGGTCATTTTCAGTCAATGCTGGTATCTTCCGAATGGCGGAGAGGTATAACACATCACGCTGAGAAGCAGGCCACACCCTCTGTAGAAAAAGTCAAAACTTACTGAAAATCTAGAATATTTTCTAAAAATCTAGATGTCTCTGATAATCACATGTCACCAAAACTGTTACCAAAAAAACGAACTGCTGATACAGTATGCACAAGTAAAACAGGGAAGCTTATGAAATGAAAGCTAAGACTTCCCCCTAAAAAGGGCTAAGCATGTGAATGAATTCATGGTTTTACAAAGCTATAAACTGAATAGCTGAAGAAGAACAGGAGTAAAGGACATCAAGGAATTCACCAAAGGAAGAGAAGATGGGCTGGTCACACAGCAAGAGGTGGTGATGACTGGGGGGACAGTGCCACGGCTATTCTTGTGACACTGGAAGGAACGGAGGAAGGCTTCATGCACAACGGCCAACTTTCGGAAAGAATGTGGACCAGAATTACACAGGCAGGCCAAGCAGCAGCAAGTTAGGATCTGCCTCAGAGGAAGAAGCTCCCTGAATTAATGAGATGACAGATCCATGATGAAGATACTGAGGAGGCCCATTCTACTTGTAGGTAGGTAACATACACTTCAAAAGAAGAGATGCAGCAGAGTTAGTAGATAAAATGCTGGACCTGAAGTCAGGAACATCTGGATTTGAATCTCATATTTAACATTTACTAGCCATTTGACCATGGGCAAGTTATTCAGCCTTTCTAAACCTTCCTTTTTTCCTCTGTAAAATAGGGATAATATCAGTAGCACCTACATTACAGTGATGAGGTTCAAGTGAGATAACATACACTAAGAAATTTATGAATCTTAAAGTGCTATATAAAGGTCAGTTATTATTAGTCCAAAGCCTCAAGTTTACTTATGGACAGGAATTAAAACCAGGGACAATAGGTTTTAAGATGAGAGAGTACCTCTTCACAACAAAGGTTATTTAAAAGAATAGTAAAACAGTGAACTCTAAAAAAATACCTTTAATATATTATTCTGCCATATACTGACTTCTCTATTGCTGTATAAAAGGTTTAACACTTGGAATTAACAACTTCATGAAGTGGTAGAGGAATGGACTTGGTAAATAAAATACAAAGCACCTTACAAATGTTCATTATAACATCTCTCTATGCACCTCTATACTTTTCCTTTTACATTCACATGTTATGTATATGTCAATACTTTAAAATTTTTAGCTTTTTCAAATTTTTTTTTACCTAAGCATCTATCAAAGAGAACAAAGAAATGCATGTTTATTGTTTATAGTCCATTATTTATAACTCAAGTCCTTCTGGTAAATTTTCTTGCCTTAAACTCTCAAATAAAATTTGTGAACTGTTAACAAAAATTCAGACACACTGGGATATTTAATTTCCTTTCGTACTATTAGGGAGCATTACAGTATATGACTAAGAAGTTAGTATATTCTCTTTTACTGTGCCTTTTAGAATTTGAGTTCTGTTATTAAACTTCCCTTTCATTTTAGACCCCGTTCTCATGATTTTTCAATCTTTAGGTATTCATGGAAGACCTGGCTTTCCCCTGTATGACACTGTTTCTTTTGTTTGTATCCTTATTGCTACTACTTTCTGTGATACCTCCTAACAAAGTAGTTCTGGAGGGGGAGTGAGAATACTCCTTGCTCTCCACTGCCCCTGCTAGAGCTCTCCTTTACTGTAAACTCCCTCCCTTTGAGGCTTGTTCTATGCAGGTTTATGACCCAATCCAGATTCTGGTGGCTGTTACCTACTGCCCCCATCACAAATGTATGTTATCTAATTTCAACTGAACCCACAATGCACAAAGGCAATCTTTTCACTCTTCTTTAATTGATGCTTTATCCCACCTGCACAGCAAATGTATGGAACATTTCTTCTCTCTTGAAATCTCCTACATCAGTCTCCCTGTTAAACTTTGAGTTTAGGACTTCATTTCATGCATTACTGAGAAAATAAGACAGCAATTCTTTTGAGCTACCACTTCTCACCTTCTCTTCATCTCCTATACCCTTTGTATCAATCCCCACTAGCTTCTCCTTTATTCCAGTTTCTGAGGAAGGTTTCCCTTTTTTTTTTTTTTGGTGAGGCAACTGGCATTAAATCACTTGCCCAGGGTCACACAGCTAGTAAGTATTATGTGTCTGAGGCCGGATTTGAACTCAGGTCCTCCTGACCCCAGAGCTGGTGCTCTATCCACTGCGCCACCTAGCTGCCCCAGCTTTCCCTTCCCCGTAAGCCAATCCTTGCATATCCTTTGACCCATACCCTTCCAGCCTCCTGCCCCCACTGTATAATTCCTACCCCTCTAATTTCCATTTCTTTCTATTTGGGTCTTTCCTTGCTGCTTATAATCATGTCCAAGTCTTCCCCATCCTTAAAAAATTTTCATTAGATCTTGTCATTCCCACTATTGCTTTCTCTTTTTTTCTTAGCCAAACTCCCTGAAAAAAGGTGTCTATGCTTGTTGTCTCTACTTTTCCTCTCCTCTAACACTCACTCCTCAAACCCTCTGTCATCTCAGTTCTGACCTCATCTGTTAAAGAAGACTGCTCCCTCCAAAGTTAACTGTCAAGCCCAATGCTCTTTCCTCAGTTTGCATCCATTCTGTCCCCTCCTGCAGCATGACTCTGTTCACCACCCTCTCTCCTCTTGGTTTTCTCTTTTCTGGGATTCATGGCTCTGCTTTTTAAAAATTTTCTTCCTACACGTCTGACTTACTGCTCCTTCTCAGTCTTCTTCATTGGATCATCATCTATTATTATACCTCCTGTGTGTGTACCCCAAGGTTCTGTTCTAGGCCCTCTTCTCTATCTACACTTTCACGGTGACCTCATTAGCTCTAATGGGTTTAATTATCATCTCTATGTAGATGACTCCCAGATCTGTTTATCTAGTCCTAGCTTCTCCTCTTATCTCTGATCCTATATAATCAACCACTTACAGGACATTTTGAATTGCATATCCTGAAGACATCTCAAGGCTCAACATCTCTAAAAACAGAACTCTTCATCTTTCCCTCCAAATCTACTCCTTCTCTGGGTTTCTGAAATTATCATCATTCTTCTAGTCACCTAGATTTGTAATTTTAGTGTTATCCTTGACCCCTCATTTTTTTCTCACAAAATTTATTTAATCAAATATTGTTTTTTAAATTTCCACACTATCTACTACACATATGTCCTTCTCTCAACTCATGTAGCCATCAGTATCCTAGTTCAGCCTGCCATCATCTCTTCACTTAGACTATTTGGTCCTCCAGCTTCAAATCTCTCCCCAGTTATCTATCCTCTTTCTCGTTGCCAAAGTGATTTTCCTAAAGTGAAAGTCTTAGCATATGACTCTCCTATTCAATCAAATGGAGTGGTTCTCTACTATGCCTCGGACCAAACATAAACTCCTTTGGCATTTAAAGTGCTTCAGTAACTGAGTGCATGCTGCCTTTCCAATCTTAAAACATATTACTCCTCTCAGTGCACTCTACCATCCAGACAAACTGGCTTCTTTTCTGTTCCTTTCACAGAAGCAGTCACTTCCAGTCCCTGTGTCTTTCTCTGTACTGGTTGTCCTATGTGCTTGAAGGCCATTCATTTCCTCTTCCAGGAATGCCTCATTTTCTTGAAGATACAAATCAAGTACCATATTCTCTCAGAGGCCTTTCCTGGTCTCCCCAGGTGCTACTGCCTTCCCTCTTCCTGAATCTTTCCTCAATTTACGTTGTATCTGTTTTAAACATAACTACATTTATGCACATGTTGTCTTCCTTGTTAGAATATAAGATCCTAGGAGAGAGGGACCTTTATTTTTATCTTTGTTATCTCCAGAGTCTAAAGGTGTGTGGCAGACACTTAATAAATAAATGCTTTTTGACTATCTGATTACATGAATTTTCTAAAGCAAGAATCTGAATGTTAAAAGTGTACAGATGAAAAAAAAGGCAATACCTTGTGAGTCTGGTAAACGATGACTGCATTTTCAGACAACTTTTCCACGACATGGAAATTTTCTATAGTTGCTGAAATGAAGGAAATTAGATCAATAAATAACAATTTTTTTTGGCTCTTAGGATAGAATAACTATTTCACATATGACTGAGTGTATTTGAGTGTGTGGGTACCTGACAGCACTCAAATGAATTTATTTCCTCCTCAGGCCTTAACAGTATTCTAAAAGCTAGAGGCAATCTGTTGGACTAAAGAGTGACTCAGAAATGAACATTCCTTTCCCAAGACACTTTACACTTTAAGAACCCACCTGTCTTCAAGATCTGTTTTGTAGCGGAATCTAAAGACTTGCAACTAATGGCTTCGTATCTAATTTTGTACAAAATAAGACAACTAAATGAAGCACCACAAAAACTAAGGGTGTCACTTTGAATTATCTTAGTATGTGAACAGGAGACCCTTCATAAGATTATACAAAACCAATACAATGAGTTCTTCCTTCAGTGGAAAAGAAATGCAATATTTCATACTATCATATTAAAAGTAGGTTCCATGGGCAGCCTACTGAATCCAAAATTAAGGGATTAATTTATTGATCGAGTAACACCCAACATGTACATATTACTAAATATACCAAATACAAATAGAAAGTATTAATAGCTTCTATACTCAGGCAATAAATTATAGCATTAGGCAGTCTTATTTTCTAGTATGCCAAAATCTCTACCTACTTCTTATTTATTCAGCACCTACTGTATATGTATTCCCTGAGAAAATAGGGACCTGAGTTCAGGTCTTGGCTGACTCATGCTGGCTCTGGGATTCTGAGCATGTCATTTAACCTCTCCATGCCCCAGGAAATTATTTAAGATTACATGGAGGAACAGCCACCCATCTGCATCCAGAGAAGGAACTTTCCTGCATCATAAGGTGGTTTCTTTACTGATGAAACCACAGGTCTGATTTTTAAAAAGTGTGCAAGGGTCTATGCTAGGTACAAAAAAATGGACAAAACCCTACCGAGAACAACAAAAACAGTGTCCCTGTCCTTAACTGGCTTACAATCTTACAAGAGGCTAAGATACACAAAAAAGTATGATAAAGGGGAAATGAAGGGTTTTCTATAAGGAAGGATAAGAAAAGAGTTCATGTAAAGAGGTGGCTTCTAAGCTTAGTGTTTATGAAAGAGAATGATTTCCACAGACCAGAATGTAGGAGTGTGTTCCAAGCATGAGGCCCCATGTGAATGAAAGCAAGAGAGGAAAGAACAAAGTCAGGGAATAGCTAATAGCCTAGTGTAGCTGAAATGTAGAATGTGAGAAAGGGAAAAGAGATAAACAAACTAGAAAGGTAGGGTGAAGCCAGGATTTGTAGGGCCTTTAATGCTCAGTTATTCTACAAGAAACCAGAAGCCACTAAAAGTTTTTGAGGAGTGACATGGTTAAGGGTTTAAGAACATATATTATTTGTACAACATTGTGAAGGATGAAAAACAGAAGGGAGACATTAAAGAGAGACCATCTGGGACTATTTCAGGAATTTATGAAACAAGGAATGAGAGTTTAAATAAGACTAGTGGCAGTTTGAATGGAAAGGAGGCCACATATATGAAATTATAGAGGCACAAGTGAGAGGACTTAGTAGCTTAATGGATATGCAAGGTGAAAGAAAATGGAAAAAAAAACATTTTTTGAGCCTGAGTGATTAGTGCTAACAATAGGAACAGTAAAGTAGGGTTTATTTTAGGGACAGAGAAAGTTTGGTTTTGGTCATAGTGAGTTTCATGGGCTGGCAGGACATTCAAGTAGAGATGCCCTACAGGTAGCCAGAAATACAAAATGTGAGGTCAGAATATATAAAATTTGGAAGTCATTTAGAAAGAGATGATAACTAAAACCATGGGTGTAGGTGAGAAAGTGTAGAAAATAAGAGGACCAAGGACAGAGTATTGAGGGGGTATCTACTTTTACCAGGACATTAAGATGAGATGAACCAATAAAACAGAATGAGGACTAGTCTTCTGACTACTCTTGACTGTTCAGGAGAGCAAGAAGAAAAAGTATCACAAAAGCCAAAGAAAGAAGATGCTTCAAGAAGAAAGAGATAGCCAAAAGAAAGGACGGGGAGGAGGAAGAAGAAGACGACGATGATATTTGGTAATTAGGAAGTCACCCTGTATCCTTTACATCTGGGACATAATAGGTGCTTAACAAATGCTTGCTATTTGACTTTGGAGAATACAGTGATAGTGAAGTGGTAATGGAGGAAGGCAGAGAGCAGGGCTCTGAGGAGTAAGTGGATAGGGAGGAAGTAGAAGCAGTAAGTATTAATCTCTTTAGAAGTTCATCACTGAATGTCACAAGACACACAAAATGTATGGCATCATGGAAAGAATACTATATTCTGAGTCAAAGAAGTTGGATTCAAATCACTTAACATTTCTTCATCTGTAAAATGAGATTGGAGCAGATGATCACTAAAGTACTGCCCTGCTCTGAATCTACAATCCTGAGACAAGGGGTAATAGGGTCAAGGCTAGTAATAAGGTTGTGTGTGTGTTTTTTTTTAAAGGACACAGGAGACACAGATGCTGGTATTCAGAAGGTAAAGAGCCCCTTAAGAGGGAGACACTGAAGATGAGTGGAGGGAATGACTGATGGAGCATGATCCTGGAGGAGCTGGAAACGTGGAGGGATGGGATCACAGGCATAGAGGGAGTTAAATCTTGGCAAACCTGGAGGCCACCTCAACATCTAACAATGGTACAGAGCAAAAGAGGATGGATAAAGACAAGCTCTAAAGTGTGGAAGAAGAGAAAAAAGGACTGAAAACTCACAACAGACTGCTTCAATCTTCTTGGCAAAGCCAGATCACCTGCTGAAAAAGGACTAGAATCTAGAGCTGTGGAACAGATGGAGAGCCTCACAGGGGTTCAAAAGGACATGAGTAGATGGTGGAAAAGGAACATTGGCCACTGCACTGTAACTCAGTTTCCTGACACTGCACTGATAATCTTTTTTCTAAGCTTCCACAGGTTGTATTCCTCCCATTTTAGGAACCCAGTGACTAAGTTTCATTTAGCCATATCATCAACTGGCTTTCACAAGGTCTATTTACTTCACTGATACAGTGAGAAAAAAATGTACAAAAAGTTTTTGGAAGTCATCTAGAAAGAGGTGACTTTCTGATGGAATTGAACAAAAACAAACATATAAGGTTAAGATAGGTAAGCTTCTGAAGAAGCCAAATAAATAATTTTGATAGAAATATATAGCCTGTACTAAATTCTTGCCACAACATTTTTATTTATGAATTTAAGCAAATATGCATAATAAAGCTTACAAAGACATCAAGATTCACTAAGGTATGGTATTAGGTACACAGCATGTTCTAGTGGAAATGAAGGGCTGAAAGATCAAGAAACCTGGGTTCTACTTTCAGCTCTACCATTTACTAGCTATGTGATCTTATTCAAATCAATTCTCTAAGCCTATTTTCTTATCTGGAAAAATGAGGATTCTGCCAGCTGTCTTGACTAGCTCATGTCACTGAAGATCAAATGTCAATTTACATGATAGGATTTAGCCGATCATCTATAGAATTTTCTGGACATTAATTACTTTGTCTTTCCAAGTTTATTTCAGAGAAAAATTCAACATTAAGAAAGAACTTTTTAAAAGTGAGACAAAGCAGATTAATAGTGATATCTTACTTTCCCAGTCATTGCGAACATCAACATTCCAGAAGTAACTGCAGACCTCATGTCCTGTGACTCCTTTAACTGCATGAGTAGCTTTCAGAGGATCCAGAACGATTCCATTTTCCTCTACCTCTCTTCTATAAACCTAAAGGGAATATACATAAAAATTACTGAGAAAAAAAGTCAAGTCCCAAAGACAACAACATGCCTTCAAATACAGTCTCCTTTTAAGAGCTATTTTCAAATCTATTTTCAAAATTAAATTCTCCTAAAATAAATTTGGGGTAAAGATAGGAATCAGATCAAATTCTAATCTATCGTTCAATGATTTAATGAGAAGTTTTAAAATCACATTTTATATTAACTTTCATCATGAGAACTATTAGTAAGTGATCTTTGGACATTTAATTTATGCAGCCCTAACTTAAAATTCTAAGATTTGCTCTGTGAAGTTACCACAACTGAGAAGATATCTGCTGAATCAAAAACTGGGAAAGTTAAGATGGTTCATTAATTCCAAAGCAAGTTGGTTAGTCATAAATGAATGTTGCATATTAGTACGATTCAATAAACATTTACTAAGCACCTACTATGCTAGCTGCCAGGAACACAAAGATAAATTACAGTCCCTACCCTCAAAGTGCTTACATTCTATAGGAAGTAAGTGAAAGTTTGCTTACAAAGCTTGTTGATTGACTGAGAAATATAAAATGAAATTGATGTGATTTCCTAAAGGAAGGCTTCATAGAGCTGGTGCTTGGGCTGAGCCTTGAAGGAAGGGGCAAGGAAGGAGCAAACACCAGGCACAGCGGGCAGTGTGTATGGAAGTGGAAATGGAAGAAGGTATGCCATTGTGACTGCTACAAAGAGTGTATGAAGTGGAGAGAGGTGAACTAATGCTTTGAAGGTAGAGTCTGATTTTGGTGATTCTTAGGTGTCAGGCTGAGGAGTTGGTATTTTATCCAAGTGGCAACAGGGGCCAGTGAAGTTCTTTGGACAAGAGAATACTATGTGAGCAGCCTGTGTCTTAGATTTTTTTCCCCTTTAAAAATGTTTGCCTTATCACTGTCACTTTCTCATACCAACCCTCTTTCCCAACAGAACCCTCTTGTGAAAAAGAGCAGCTAAGCAAACAAACTGACACAATGATTGCAACTGACAGAATATGCCTCAAGGAAGATGATTTTGGCAACTGCAAGGACAGACTGGAGGCTGAGAGGGCTGTTAATAGACTCTCATGTTGATCACCAACTTCTTCCAGATATGTCCACCCTTAGGGTCCCCAAAACTGTAATTTCTCAGTTTTTCTACTTCTCTAGCAATGCCTCTTTCCTTCACTAGCTTCTTGTCCTCTGTGACTCAGTAAAGGGAATAGTCCTCACCATTTTGATCTTGTGATTTTTCTCTAGCTTTGGTATTGCTTCTGAGTTCTAGAATGGAATGTACAACTATCTAATGGCAACTCAAATAACACATACTAGTTGAAGCTTATTATCTTTTTCTCCAAACTTTACTAATTCAGTAGGCAGCGTATACGACTGGCTCCTACTATTCACCAATCCCCCAAGTTCAAACTTCTAATGTACTTTTTTCATCACTTCTCTTACCTAAATAATCTGTCCACCCTGAAAAACCCCTTGCATTTATCTCCTCCTTCTCTATTCTGACTCTACCCAGTCTAAGTTTTCCCATCTCTAGACCTTCCTTGACCATCAAAGTCATCCTTCATACCACCACCAGGTGAATTATCCTAATGATCATGCCACTCCTCTGTTTAAAACTCTTCAGTAGTCTGCCCACCAAAGAGTTCCAATGTCTTAGCCTGGAATTCAAAGTTTTTCATAATCTGGCATCATCCAGTCTTTCTACAATCTCCTTACGCAATTCCCTTCCATATATTCTACCCCTCAAGTAAAAAAAAACTTCTTGCCATCCTCTGTGCCAATCTTATGCTTTCCTATCTCTTTTTATTCATTGGGCTCATGTTCTTCCTCCCTATCCCTACAGACCCTTCTCCGCTACCACCTCACTGGCTTAAATTCTGTCAACTTTTCAAAATACCCAGGTTAAATGCTACCTCTTCCAAGAAACCTTTCATAATTTCTCCATTCAATAATGCTTCCTGTACTAAGTCTTTACATAGAATTTTGCCTGTCCTTTCTATATGGCTTGTTATTTTGTGTTATAGTAATTTGTATACACAGCATCCCTCTTATTAAGTTATAATTATAGTTATTTGCATATATAACTTCTCTCTTACTGGGCGATAATTAAAGTTACACTTACCACCCCCCCCATACACACCCCAACC
Source organism: Phascolarctos cinereus (assembly GCF_003287225.1). Lineage (NCBI taxonomy): Eukaryota > Metazoa > Chordata > Mammalia > Diprotodontia > Phascolarctidae > Phascolarctos > Phascolarctos cinereus. Next base: position 317,104,278 of record NW_027555847.1, read on the forward strand.
TTTTTAACAGACTATAAGCTCCTTAAGGGCAGAGTTTTTCTTTTCTAAGTTTTATACTTTTGTATCTAAGCTATGCATACAGTAGAAACTTAACAAATGCTGGTAACACCTTTTACATGCTCTGGAAGAATAAAGGATAAATAAAGCATAATTCTATGTAATTAGCATTCTACAAAAATAAGTTTCAAACATTTCCAGAATAAAGTGAAGAAAAATTAAACTGCCAAAAGAAAATTTTAAATCAGCATGGAAAAAACAAAACAAAAATATTTTGCTTAACTTTGTTATCATTTGGCCTCAATTTATGTTAATTTACTTAGATCCCCAAAGATGTATTTTATTGGTAATCTATTTTAGAGTTTTTCCTTACTTGGATGTGCTCAGATCTTAAGTCTGCTTTAAATGAAAAAGAAAAAATGCCCTCTGTGATTTCACTGTTATAGGACAGTGATGTCAAATTCAAATAGAAAACGGGGCCAATAAAGTATACTTAAGGATCCCTGATAGCTGCATACTCACTTATAAAACCACATATTAATATTATCTATATTCTATCATATTTTTATTTATTTTGTTCAATATTTCCCAATTACATTTTAATCCTGTTCTGCACTTCATCCAGAATATGTTCGACAACTTTGGTGTAGGGAAATTATAGGAAGGAAGCACCTTGTTTCAATGCAGATCTGCATCTATCACGTAATTTATAGTTTGCATGGAGAAGTTAAATTACTTTCCCTTAGTGACAGAGCTAATATGTGTTAACTGGAGGGACTTGGTCTTCCTGATCGTGAGGCTAGTTCCCTATTTATCATTCCTGGTCTAGATTACAGAGGGAGAGGAGATCCATCATATGTTAGAGAAGGGGAACTGACCATGATGGTAAGCATATAAGCATTATTACTCTAAATACCAAAACAGCCTACTGTTTTTTTTTGTCTCTCCTTTTTCTAAGAAAAGCAATACACTGCAACTATTTGTATTAGAATTTTAGAAAGCAAGATGCCAAATTGCAACTATGATTTGGTTATCTTGTGGTGGGCTTATGACAAAAGAAAATACCTACTCTTTTGAGGAATGAAGTTTACCTTTTCTAACCTCAAGATGAAGAGAGAGGTCCAAAAAAGATCTGACTAATCCTACTGCAAATAAGATTAAATCATCCAGCCTGAATGGAAACAAATTCTATATTCTGGGTTCAAGAAGGCCAAATCATTTGTCATGTCTTTCTATCTGAATCTCAAATATTTCACAATGGTGACACTGTATTCTTTGTCTTCCTTGAATTAAACAATAAAACTACTCTTCACTGCTGCTCAGCAATCCTTTTATTCATCTCTTGTTAATTCTCTGATGCATCTGCCACAGCAGTTGTTCCAAACCTTGACTCAAGCCTCAAATACCTATATCCCCTACTTTACTCTCAGCAAATTACTTTACTTCCTATTTCACTGGGGGGAAAAATTGGCACAAATTCCCTAATTGAATTTCTAACTTAAAATCTTTATAATTATTACTAACACTTACAGATAAGTAATTTTGGGCTGGCCACTTACTTTCTCAATTATCTCATTTATAAAATCAGAGTTATAATACACATACTACCTATGTGACAAAGTGGTTTTACGGAAAATATTTTGTAGGCTTTAAAGCATTATATAAATGTGAATTTATATAATGCTTTAAATGCTACTTAATGCCTACTTCAAAATACCTCTATCTTTCCTCCTCTTCTTAGATTTCTCTTCTGTCTCAGAGGAAAACATTTAACCTATTCAAGGCTAATCTCTCTACATGTGTTCTTCATTCAGTTAACATGTAATTGAGTGGAGTGCCTGGTATATACAAGGGATTATACAGAGTCAGCTTCACTTTCTGTCTTTACTGACTGTTAACTACATTTTATTATAAAGACGATCTTTTCTATTTTGTAAAAAAAAAAGAATACCATACCTTTCCACCTACCCTTCTGAATATTTTTCTTCCTTTCACCATTTTAGTTAAGTAGCCCATACTTACTGACTCTATTTGTTCACTTTATTCAACTCTAACCTACTCCAATAAATATCTATCAAGTATCTGTTATATGACAATGACTAAGGATATAAAGATAAAATGGAAATGTTTCTTGCCCTCTACAATCTTATATCTGAGGCAGCTTGGTGGCACAATGCATAGAATCGAGTCAGAAATATCTGAGTTGAAATCCAGTCTCAAATACTCTAGCTGTGTGATCCTGGGTAAGTCAGTTTACCTCTATTTGCCTCAGTTTTCTCCTTTGCAAAATAGGGGTGAAAATAGTACCAACCTCCCAGGGTTGTTGTGAGGATCAAATGAGATAACTGTAAAGCACTTAACACAGTGCCTACCACATAGCAGGTGCTTAATAAATGTTTTTTTCCTTCCCCTTCCCCACTGTAGGATACAATATATGATCAATTAAGTATATACATGATAATATAAGAGGGAAAGAGCACTAACACAAAAGGAGAATCAGGAAAGGTTACCTGGCACATCAGCTCAGCCTTGAAGGAAAATAAGTATGGCAGACACAAGATGAAATCACTGAAGCAAGGGGAATGACAAGTACAGATCTATGTTTTAGGAAAAGTCTTTTGCAGACCGTATGCAGGACAGATGGGAGATAAGAATGGACACCAGCAGTAGTTAGCAGGTGTTGCAATAGGTCAGGCCAGAGGCAGCATGGCGTGAACTCAGATGGTGGCTTTGTGCGTACAGGGAAGGGAACAGACTGGTGAAGTGTTACAGAGTATAATTGATAGGATTTGACAATGAATTCAGTATGGAACATGAAGGAGAGGCAAGAGTTAAGAAAGAGAGGCAAGTGAAGTTGCAAAGTTGGGTGATTAGAAGAATGGGAGTGTCGAGGCAGAAATAAATCTGTTAGGAAGAGGTATGATTTGGGGGACTGGAAGACTGTGAATTCTACCTTTGGCTTGCTGAGTTTGAATGTTTGTTGACTGAATGATATAGAATACTCAAGTAAAAGTGGTAGAAGCAGGTATTACAGTGGAAATGGAACTGAATTTGGAGTCACAGAAATGGGGCTCAAATCCTGACTACTACTGACTACACTAGCTGTAGGAGAGGCATTTAAACCTTTCTGGCTTCTCATTTGTAGAAGTCTCCAATGTTCCATCCAGCCCTCAGTTTCTGATCTACTTCTAACAGGTCACTGGTGACGAAGGACTAGAACTGAGGAGACAGACTAGTCTTGGGATATAGAAATCTAGGAGTCATCTGCATAAAGATAAATGAACAAACAGGAAATGATGAGATCACTAACAGAGAAGGTAGAAAGAGACAGAAGGAAACAGACCAGGATAGAGCCAGCAGGCACTGAAGGTTAGGGAAAGGAATGTGGATTAGGAGATCACTGGTAGCCTCAAAGAAAGCAATTTCAATTGAGTGCTAAGGTCATCAAGCAGATTGGGTTGAATGGGTTGAGAAATGATGGTAGGAGAGTAAGAGGACCCAATGAATACACATAGCTTTTTCTAGGACTTTGGCTGTGAGATACAGGACAGTAGTTTTCATATCCAACAAAGGTTTAAGGACAAGGGTACACCTTGTCATGTTTGCAGGGAGCACAAAAGAATTCAGCAGAGAGACTGCAGATTAGAGACAGAGAAGAAATGACTGAAGGGACAAGCCACTGTAAGAGACAGGAGAAAACAGAATCAAGTACACAAGTATAATAGGATCAAGTAGAAGAACTGACCTTTGCAAGGAAAATTTGCCTATAACTCTATCAGTCTCTCTAAACTGCTCTAAGATCCACAATGGCTTTCTAATTGTCAAACTTGATAGTTTTCTCAGTTACAATTTAGTTGCAGAGAGAGATGTGTAGCAACAAGAGGAAAGGAAATAACTATGCACAGAATGATGGGGCAATACACAACAGAATCACTTGAAAAAATAACAATAAGAAAAATAATGTTGTATGTATAAATTATGAGATTCAATCAGAGGACACTGCTGTCTGCTATCTGGTTTCTTTAAAACCCAAATTTATATTTTTTCCAAATCCTCATGACTTTGGCTTATGGAGATGGACAGTCTATTTGAGTAGGATATTAAAATAACATTACCAAAATCAAAGACTCTAAAAAACCTGCAGTTCCCCTTGGGTTTGTGACACCAGGGCTAGGAAAAAGTATTTTGCACTTCCTAGGTAATGTCTAAACATTACATCCTAATGTGTGTTCTTGTCCTCTATTTTAGTAAAATTATAAACAAGTTATAAATTCTTACACTGATTTATAAATTATGTAATAGGCGTTACCTTCATCTCTCCTTCTTCTACCACCAATTGCCAATTGGCATCTCCTCCTACATCCTGCAATGAGTAAGTCATATGGTTCTTCACCATCTCTTCAACCTTTAAATGAAGAAAGAAGTAACATGAAAACCCAAATTCCACCTATAGTTAAGTTACAGCCTCACTTAACTTACTAAATTCCAGAAATGGTGCTCTTGGGGAGCTGAGCTCCTGGGTATTATAGTTAGTAGTTGTATACAATGCTGTAGAGTTAGCCCACATTCCAGATTTTTCAGGTTAATGAAAGAACTGGGGGTCAAGGAGGAGAATGAAAGGATGCAAATAAGGAAAAACATTTCAGTCAGGAAAATCTTAAACAACACTTTACTGGAAAAATAAAATCCACACTGCATCTATTCTTCCCTAATAAATGCTTCTGTTCAGATACATTCATAAGGAAAATGAAAATGGAATATAAAGGGTAGAATCCTGAGCTTCCTTCAGAGCTCAGGTGAAGGGCTACTTTTTCTGTAAAGCCCTCCCTGCTGTCCACAATTATGAGTGTCCTCTCCTTCCTCTGATTACCTGGTTATCTAGTCCAATGGCCCTATTTCAGGGCAGAACTACAGACAAGATAGCCTCGAGAGAGGATTATATTAGTTAGAGACTTCCAAAGGAGATAACAAAATATTCCTTATTTCTATAACAATATTCCTAGTTCATTCTTTGTTACACATTATAAAAATTTCTCTTCATGAAATTTAAATGCCTTTATGTTTTGATCAAAAGTTAGTTACTCTTCCTCATTTGAAGCCCAAAATCAGTTAAGTTGTTTCATAATCTGCACCAAATGTACACACCCCATTTCTGCCAGACTGCAGTTGTCAGACAGCATGCAGCATTCACTGACACTGTTTCAGATTTGTGCCAAAGGTGATCCTAGACATATCTGCGATCAGAAAAACAACTTTTCACTCTTGGAAGGTACATCTCGCTTCATCTTTTCTGAGAAGAAATCCACTATGAACTCCTTCCTTTGTATTCAACTGTAAAGTCCTTGATGTCAATCCTCTATGTCTTTTCCTTTACTCTAGTTTTATCCTTGCCAAGGCTAATCCTTCTAACATAAGCCCTTAATCACCACATCTCCATCTTCCCCCCAGTCATATCTACTTTCTCATCCTGTCTCTCCCATCTATAGGTTCCTCTCTGGCTACCTACAAACCTTAAAAATCCTTCACAATAACCTCTCAAGTTAGAGTCCTCTCTCTTTCCTTTCACAGCCTAATTCCTTTTTTAAAAAAGCTCTCAACAGTCATCACTTCTACTTCCTCTCTCCTTTCTTCCCAATCCTTGACAGTATAGCTTCTGGCCTCAAAAACAACTGAAATTGCTCTCTCTAAAGTTACTAATGATCTCCTAATCGCCAAATAGGATGGCACTGTCCCAATCCTCATTCTTCTTGATCTCTCTGTATCACCTGACACTGATGACCATCCTCTCCACGTCAAAATTCTCTGTTCTGGGCTACATTCTCTTGGGCCTCCTACTGTCTGATCCTTCCTTGGCCACCTTTTCTGTACCATCATCCATATTGTGCCTGCAAGTTCTAGGCACTCTTTTCTCTATGTTTCCTTATTTGGTGACATCATCTTCTTTATATAGATGATTCCTAAAACCATATAACTAGCCCCAGTTTCTCTCTTGAGCTTCAGGCCCTCTTCATCAACTGCCTATTGGACATTTAAAACTGGATATCTAATAGGCACCGCAAGTTCAACATATCTAAAACAGAACTTGTGGGCTTCCCCCCACCCCAAACCATCCTTCTTCTGAATTTCTCTTTTTTTTGAGGGCACTACTATACTTCCATTCCCTCAAGTTTGCAACTCTGCTGTTATTATTAACTCCTCACTCTTATTTACCCCACATAACTAATTAGTGGCTAATTTTGATGGATTCTACCTCCACAGTATCTCTTATATTTTATTCATTCTTAGTACCTCCATCTGGACAGGGAGATCCTTATCATTCCTTGTCCAGATTATTGCAATAGCCTCCTAATTTATCTCTCTCCCTCAAGTCTTTTCTACTCCAATTCATCTTCCACATGGTTGCCAAAGTGATTTTCCTCAAGCACATATTTGACCTCATCATTCCCCTACTTGATATGCTGTAGTGACTTTCTCTTGCCTCTAGGACCAAATATAAACATTTAAAGCCTTTTATAACCTGACACCCCCCTCCACTTACTTTTCTAGCTTCATAATTATTCTTCTTGCACTCTATAGTCTAGCCAACTCAGCCTTATTGCTTCATATGATACTCCATCTGTCTCTGTACTTTTACACTGATCATCCTTCATACCTGGCATAGACTCCTTCCTTATATCCCCCTCTTAGAATCTCTTATTTCCTTCAACATTCAGCTCAAGCATCACTGTTACACAAAGCATCTTCACACACACACACACACACACACACACACACACACACACACACACACACACACAGAGCCAGATGACCGAAATTCTCTTGTATTTATTTTGAATACATTCTGAATATATTTATATATGTACAAATTATTTCTGCTGATAGAACATAAGCTCCCCGAAGGCTGGGGACAGTTTCATTTTTTTATTTGCATCTCAAGTACCTAACACAAGTGTCAGGCATACAACAGATGCTTAATATTTGCTGACTGACTTTTTGCTTTGATAAAGGCTATTAACAATCAAAGTATAGATTTGAGCTCCATGGTCAAATGAGCCAAATCTGTTTACCATAATCAATCTATTTAAACTGACTAGTTTCTATCTTACTGATCAGAAAAACAGACTTAATTTTCTCTGCATTAGTAAACTTCTATGTGCCCATTTTATATTAGCAGTAACTATTTGAAATGCCACCTTCAGATTCGGGCAGGTCTGAAATTGCAAACTTGAGAGAATGACAGTATAGTAGTGCCCTCAGAAAAAAGAGAAATTCAGAAGGAGGATGGTTTTTTTTGGGGGGGGTAGAAGCCCACAAGTTGTTTTAGATATGCTGAACTTGAGGTGCCTACTAGATATTCAATTTTAAAGAGTGCCCAGAATGAAGTACAAGCCTTATGAAAATTAAACTTACTTGTGAAATGCAAAATGCAGTCTTTTACCAAAGGTTCAAATTAAGACATATGCTATTAAAACTAGTAAGCTCACAAACCTACGCCAAATATGTGATTTTCCTAATTCTTTAGTGCGATGGACATTAAAGTTAAGTTTTTAGTTCTGACTGGCTTTTTTATTTGTATCCCTAGTGTTTAGCAAATAGTATGAGCTTAATAAAGAAATGTTTTTCATTTACAATGGGTGCTACAATCCCTGGGACCCTGCATCTTCATCTTTACTGTTATTTTCCATCTTGCCGTATCTGACTCTCTCCAAACTCGGACCTCCCCCTCCCTTGTGCCTCTAGAAGAATTTTAATGACTTGAAAATTATGTTACTTCCCTTATTACTAAAATCTGACATTTTTAACAATGTACAACCATAAAACTTAGAACATAGGTAAGATCACATACTTCAGGGAACTTTGATGTAAATTCTATAATTTTATAAGACCTGCCTGAATCTGAATGGCATTTCAAATAGTTACTGTAAGTATAAACCATTTTATACAAGTTTACTAATGCACATAAAATCAAGTCTGTTTTTCTGATCAGTAAGACAGAAACTATAGTCAGTTCAAATAGATTATGGTAAACAGATTTGGCTCATTTGACCATATAATCACACAAACTGAAGAAACATTTCTTGTTTTGGGTGCTATGGTTCTAAAAGTACACATGTACACACATGTACACTCTGAAGACAAGGAAAGAAGCTTAACCAGAAATACATCAAATACCCAAGGGTTATCTTGTAAAGTATTCAGTTAAGAAAGTATTTTATTCTGCTTTGTTTCTCCACTCATCAATCCTCTTTCCGCATAGCTATTAATCTTCCCAAGGTACAGATTTGACCAGGTCACTACCCTGAGAAAAGTTTTGCAGTAGCTCCTGTTTGCCTCTAATATAAAACACAAACTCTGACATTCAAAGCCCTCCATTCTGGCTCCAGCCTCATTTCATAATATTCCTCTTCGTACAAGAGTTCCAGTAAGACCGGACCTACTAATTATTCTTTGAACTATACATTCCATCTCCTACCTCCATATCTTGGTGTAAAGCTGTCCTGCATCCCAGCCTCTCAGAGACATTATGCTTGGCTCAAGTACAATTACAATTTTTTTCTCTGATGCCCTCCTCCAATCCCCTCAGTGGTCAGTGCTTTTTTTCTGCTTCAAATTAATTTGTACCTACTTAGAACATAGACACTTTATTTCTTCTTCCAAATGAAGGCCAGTTAAGGGCAGGTTTTGCCTTTGTATTAGAGTGCCTGGCACAGTGCCCTGTACAAAGGAAGTACTTAATAAACACTGAATTGAATTCTTTTTTTTGTTTGTTTGTTTTTTGCTAGGCAATGGAGTTAAGTGACTTGCCCAGGATCACACAGCTAGTAAGTGTCAAGTGTCTGAGGCCAGATTTGAACTCAGGTCCTCCTAACTTCAGGGCTGGTGCTCTATCTGCTGCACCACTGAGCTGCTCCATGAATTGAATTCTGGTAAGCAAAAGAAGTTCTGCTCAAATAATTTTCAACGAAATTAAAATTTTGTGTGTATATTTAAAGAGACAGGTACTTTACTTATGTCCTTCAGTATCTAAGTTTGAGAAAAGAAACCTTTTGTCTAAAAAAAGGGAAGAGATTACATGCCAATGTCCCTTTTATGAGCTACCCAAGAAATTCCATAAACCTTTCCTTTGGTAGGAAAACTGAAAATAATATTTAAAATACAGCATACTAAAACAATCTAATACTTATGTCCTACAAATGGAAATAGTTGTCTTTATCTGAAACTACTAGGAATCAACAGTTCCAAGAGGATATTCTGAATGACTACAGAGCAGTGGTGTCAAACTGAAATAGAAAAAGGCTCCACTAATTCATACATAAGAATCCCTGAGAGCTGCATATTTGGTTTAGTTTTAAAATGTAATATTATTTGTTTTATTGTATTTTCATTTATCTTAGCAAATATTTCCCAATTACATTTTAATGTGGTTTGAGCTACACTGGGGAGCATTTAAGAAACACCTATACAGTTAGTATAGAGTGAGGGACTAGACTGTGATTTCGTTTATGTAAGGAATTCCTAAATAAGGATACCCTTTCTAAAAAGGCATATTGGCATCTTTTCCAAAACTTATATCATCTTAGAACCAGGGGGTGGGGAACCTGCAGCCTCCAGGTCACATGTGGCCTTCAAGGTACTTGGGGTGGCCTTCTGACTGAGTCCAAGTTTTAGAGAACAAATCCTTTTATTAAGAGGATCTGTTATGTGAAATTTAGGTTCAGTCAAAGGGCTGCACTTGAGGAACTAAAGGGCCACCTGTGGCCTTGAGGCCGCAGGGTCCCTGCTTTGTCTTAGATAGTTGCTTAGAGCACTGGAGGGCTAACTGCCTTGCATGGGGTCACAGAGTCAGTATGCTGCAGAGACAGAATCTGAACCGAGGTCTTCCTGGATTTGAGGCCAGCTCACTAGCCACCACACAATGCTGCCTCTTCATATACCTCTCACGTAAGCACAACATGTCATTTATATATAGTTAATAATTATAAAAAGGTCAATCTAATGTTGGTCCTCAAACTGACAATACTTTAAATCTGACTGGTATAAAAGCCGAGCATAGGTAGTAGTTTCTTATTTTTTAGTATACACACAACATATATCTTCTTTTCAAGGAAATCTAATTATCAGTGTATACTATATATATTCCCACTGACAGTTACCTTTATTTGGTCCCAAATATGGTAATATGGTAAGTAGTCAGTTTACCCACATCTGGGATATATAAAAAACAAACATAATAAATATAATTACTATGCCATAAGAAAAAGATTAATACATAGCCATATTGGAAGACATGTAAACTGAATTCAGATTAAAGGCAGTGAGCAATGGTGCATCTAAGGAACAGATGACAAAACAAATCCTTCCTCTTAGTAGGGGAGGGTATATTAGGAAATGCTGGTGATATTAAAAAAAAAATCATCAATGAAGCTAAAACACAAGAGTAATCTCACACATGCCAGTATCGAATTTTGGCAAGCCAGAAGGCACTTCTTTTTTATAAATGAAATTACTCTTTTCTCATCAACTTCCCTGACTTCTTTGGAGGCCTCAGTTATGTTAAAGACAAAGTAGAACTTGTTCTTTTAGGAATGCCAAAGAATAAAAGTTACCAAGTGCTATAATAGCACAACAACTATAACCTGTAACAACACAACAACAAACATTTATTCAGTTCCTACTACATACATCCAAGACACCAAGTGTTGGGGCTACAAAGACAAAATAAAACTGTTCATCATAAAGGAGTTTATCTTCTACTATGGGTGAAAGCAGGTGGGTGGGAGAAGAGAATGAGGGGTTCCAAAAGGCAGAAGTAAGGGGGAGAGCATAGAGGGCCAATGTACATAAATACAAAGAAGCTAGAGATGGCGAAATGTCCACGGGAAAAAGCAAGCGGGTCAATGTTGGAAAAGAAGGTGTGGACAGGGAGTAATGCGTAATCAGCCTGGAACCAGATTATAAAGGACTTTCAATACCAGAGGAGTACTTTATCCTAGAATCAACAGGCAGCCATCAAAAGAACATCTGTGAACAACGGAATGGCAGGGTCAGATTGGTACTTTTAGTAAATCAACTGGACACCTTTGCACAGGATGGAAATAAGAGGAGTTGGATTCAGGAGCCTAATTAGGAGGTTATTTCAGTAGTTCAGCTGAGAGGTAGCCATAGGAGAAGAGAGAAAAGGACAGTTGTAGAAGTGGTAAGTGCTCAACTGATGGACTACTGGTATATGTGGGGGTAAGGGACAAGTAAGAATTAAGGATGACTCCTAGGTTTCAAACCCAGGTGCCTGGGAGAATGGTGATACATTCAACAAAAAACAGGGAAGGCAGGGAGAGGGGGGAAGTTTAATGGGAAAAGATGGTGTCTGATTTTAAATATGTTGAATCTGAGATGCCTGTAGGCTACCTAGGTATAGCTGTCCAGCAGGCAGTTGGATATGCAGGACTAGGGTCAGAAGTGAGGGCTGATTATGTAGATTTGGGAATCATCTACATAGAGATGATAACTGAATTTACAGGAGAGGAGACTATCAAGAGAGAAAAGGGCCCAGAATAGTACCCTGGGACTACTCAGATAAAGGGCAAGAGATACAAGACAATCCTTCAAAGGAGACAGAGAAGAATCAGCAGGACAGATAAAGATTATAAAAAGTGGAGAAGAGTTTCATGAAACCCCAGGGAGTAGAATCTCTCCAGAAGGAAAGCCAAATCAATTGTGTCATATACTACAGAGGTCAAGAATGGCAAGAATTGAAAAAGGGGCATTACCTTTATCAATAAATAGATCACTGGTGGAAAAGATAGAAGCCATGCTGCAAGGGAGGGAACAGAAAAGTGAGGGGAGGGGCAGCTAGGTGGCACAGTGGATAGAGCACTAGCCATGGAGTCAAAAGGATCTGAGTTCAAATCCGGCCTCAGACACTTGACACTTACTAGCTGTTTGACCCTGGGCAAGTCACTTAACCCTACTGCCTAGCCAAAAAAAAAAAAAAAAGAAAGGAAAGGGAAAAAAGTGAGTGGCAGTGAGAAAGTAGAGACAATGAAAAGCTTAGAGATGACCAAGTCCAAAAGTAATGGATAGGTAAAATCTACATAAATGGACTAAATTATTTCCTAGCTATAAGACTGTTGTAACTCTATTGGCTCATGCCTATTAATGATTAACACCTGAACACACTTACATTTCAACTACTGATGATTCTGTTGTAGACTTTAACTGTCTGAACCAGTAACTCAGCATTATCTAACAGGTGTTAAGAACCAATCAATTAAAGCTCACTCCTACAAAAGAGATGAGAAAATATATCTCCAAACTTTCTTTGTAGAGGTGGGGTACAGGAATATGGGTACAGGACACTGCATATACTAAAGATTCAAGTGGTTTTGTTGAACTGTCTTTTTACTGACTTGTTTTAAAATTCTTTATTAGAGTGGGATGGCTCTCTAGGCTGCAGAGGGACAATTATAAAAATGATGGTAAAACTAACGGCACCAATCATATCAAGAGTCAACAATTTTAGTTTGTTGGTAGTCAATATATATTTATTACAATAAACATAACTTTAGAAATCATAATTCTAGTTGATCTGACTTGAAACAGAGCTGACAGCAAGTGACGTGAACTCTGCATGGAGGAAAGAGGTAGCTAAAAAAAATTATTTCATTCCTGATAGTCACATGTCAGATTAGTTTATCTACTGTTGCTCTTACCACAGCAGCCTACATGCACACATTACTCAAAATTCTTTTTATTGCATCCTTTGAGTGTTGCTTCTGCTTTCTTTGCTTCCTACTCTTTTGTTATCCTTATTCAGGTACCCTATGAGTCACTTTTTACACATGTCCATTTCAGAAGAACTGTGCGTCAGCACTGAAATGGTGTTAACTGGCTACTGTCCGGGCCCGAGTGCTAGTAATTTTGTGGTTTCACCTCAACTTCAGTAGAGCTTATTGATGACACTGATGAAAAACAACTCAACAAACTAATTATTTGCAGTAGGAGCAGGTCTTACAACTAAATAAATTAGAGGTAATATTCATTTTTATTTATTTTGAATTTAACTTGACTCTGCACCAAATGGAGATGAAATCCCACCCCCAAACAGCCTTCTTGATTTGGTTGTCAACTTATTCAATGGACTACTGTACACCTCTGCTCTATAAGTAGTAGAATTTTGTGGCAGTTTTCAGGTCTTTTTGTTAGTAAAATGTTTGGTTACTTTAAGAGTTTTCTTGGGATGATATGACTTTAAGATTTAGAAAAAAGAGTAATCATTAATGGCTTAATGTGAAAATATGTAGGGAAGTCTTTAACAAAATATCTGGATGAAGACATAAATGGAATGCTTATCAAATTTAGAAATAACAAAACTAAGAAAAATGAGAAAGCTGTAGTGACAGTATACAGAAAGATCTTAACTAGCCAAAACATTTAGCTATATCTAATAAGAAGAAATTTTAAAAGGCAAGGGTAAAAAGTTCTAGATTTGTGTTAAGAAAAAAAACCCCAACATCTTCCCAAGTATAAGATGGGAGAAGTATGGCTAGACAGAAATTCATCTGAAAAAGACCTGGGAAGCTCAGTAGATTATGAGTCAACAGTTCACTGTAGTAGCCAAAAGGCTAATGAGCTCTTTGTATACATTAAGGGAGGCCCAGTATTCAGAAAATAAGTAGTGACAATCCTTTTATATTCTGTAGTGAAGTGACACCTTGAGTAGTATGCTTATTTCTGATTATTTTGAAAGAAAACAACGTGGAAAACATACAAAGAGTGACTAGAATGGTGGGAGCATTAGGGAATATGCCCTGTAAGGACACATGGACTTGGGGACGAGAAGCCTGGAGAAGATGATACATGACTGCTGCTTTCAAATATTTGAAGGACTGTCAACTAGAAAGATTAAACACCTTCTACCTAGCCTTAGAGAGCCAAATGGCTCTGCATAAATCAATTGCCAGTAAAGTATCTAACTTATTAATTATGTGGGTTGAATGGGTAGAAGTTGTAGAGGGACATATTTATGCTCAATTTAAGGGGAAAAAAAAATCTTTTTTTTTTTAAGGCAATTGGGGTTAAGTGACTTGCTCAGGGTCACACAGCTAGTAAGTGTCAAGTGTTTGGTCTGAGGCCGGATTTGAACTCAGGTCCTCCTGACTTCAGGGCTGGTGTTCTATCCACTGTGCCACCTAGCTGCCCCTGAAAAAATCTTTCTAAAAACGAGAGCTATACCAAAGTTTAATAGGTGCCTTGGAAGGTAATGCAAGTGCCCTTACTTATGGTTTTGATGTGAAAGTTGGATGACTACTTTGGGGGATGTTGTGAAAAAGAATCACAATTTCCACTAAAATGAAATGGCATTTGGGGTCCTTTTAACTAAGATTCAGTTTCTCAATCATAGCTGTCATGACTTGCTAACAAGTAAACATTAACTGAGTTTACATCTTCTTGTTTCCTTCAGCAAGTCATTAATAAGACTTTCATAATCACATAATGTTGAATTAGAAGTTTCCCTGGAGAATAATTTCAACAACAGTATTAATCAACAATACTAAGTTAACTCAAGATATTGATGAACTTCATGGGGCAGTCAAATTCACTTAGGAGCTTGTTAACCACAACATGCATGGTTGAGGTCAACAATTTAGTGCTATTCTCTATATTATTTTTTTCTTTATCAGGCACATAGCAAACTCCTAAGAGATTTTCAGAAACCAAAACAAGATCTTATCAGTTACGAACAAATAAAAGCTTACTTAATCTAAGGCATAATATCTATGGAATATTAACTTTTCTCTGGTAATAAATAAAATTAAATAAGGAAGCAATGCACTTAATGCATAGATTTAGCTTTCTAAAAAGTTGAACGCGTGACACCAGAAGCTCCTCGCTAATCTCTGACCCATCCTGGGCACTGCTACCAATACAAGAAAAGGAACCATTCCAGCAGACCTCTAATTTGTCACACTCCAATGTTAAGCACATTACCTTCATGTGCTCAGACAAACACCTCTATACCCTCCATCTCTTCTTCACAGCTTCTGCTTTCACACTTTTAAAGGGAAGAGGGTAGAGAGAAAGATAATGAACCTTAAAGATTTTTAGCTGTTTTTTTATTAACATAAGGTAGGCTTAGGATACTAAGAATAATATTTCTTGGGTTCTAACTTTGTCACTGATTTGTTATGGATATATGGAAAATCTACTCATTTTTTTATATGTATATATAGAAAATATAGTAGACATAAAAACAAGTTCAAAATACCAGCAAAGGTAGGAATGTGGGTGATTTATGATTAGATTTATTTATGCTTTTCTATAAGAGCTACATAGAACAAAATTGATCCTAGCAAACACTGAGAAGTTCTGGGGGACTAATATGTAATAAAAAAAAAAGCTTAAACATTTTTTTAAAAAAAGCTATCAGTTCTAAATTTCACTTCTTGCTCCAATTCCACAGAAGAAAAACTGACATAAATGTGACTTAAGTGTGAAATTATAACTAAATGGAAAATCTGTTTCATACTATGCCAAAAGTTAAGTTTTCCTGAATACTAGGAAACTTACAAAATATATATATAGGTATTTTTCATTAACATTACCTCTCCAAAATTATTTCACTGGCCCATAAAAAGAAATATTTATTCAGTACTATATGATATCATAAATGGTAAATTTTAACTGTAGTACAGATATAACAGTGTATACACCAAAAGAAATTATAAAAACTCTGAGAGAATTGCCATGAAATATCTAAGATAATTTTACCAACTACATATTTATTAGAGTAGATAACTAAATTTTTCTAGTAGTGTTACTGGATTCACAATGGAAATTTGCAGTAGAAATTGCTCATTCAACATTTACTGATTATTTTCTGTGTCTCACTATATGTTTCTGCATATACTAAGTGCTTAATATATGCTTGTTGCCTCCTTAGGCCCGGTGTTTTACAAGACAACTGGCCACGAACAGAGATATGGTCTATGGTGGTTATGAGAAATCACAAAGCTAATGGGCTTACTTAGGTATTGGAGCCACAACAGCAATAGCAGCTAGTTCACCAGAAACACTTGGTATTACCAGTCAGGTGAAACATATCATGGGTATGCCATTTTGTCACTTTTTCCCAGTTTCCTGACAGTTCAATGCTTTGGACCTTTTCAACAGCTATCCATCTCCCAACCAATCTCAGATAGTTAACAAACGCTCATTAAAGCTGTTCTATATGGCTGCTAATAAGTTATCAATCATTATAATTTTTCTATTATTTTAAGTTCAATTTGAACCAAAAAAAGCACCTCAATTTACCTAATTCTTGCTAATCGATGTTATCCAAAACAAAACAGCAGCAAATTTTTTTGGGAAGAGAGAAAGAGAAAAGGAAGGAAGGAAGAAGGAAGGAAGGAAGGAAGGAGGAAGGAAGGAAGAAGGAAGGAAGACAACGTACCCTCTCCTTGTGTTTGCAGAGGTTAGTGTATGAGATGGGATTATTAAGTAAAAAAAATTATAATTGATCTTTTCAATGTTCTTTTCCTTGGAGTTTTCTCCATCCCTCCCACTTCACCCTGTTCCCCTCCAAAAGGGAGAAGGAAAAGCAGTAGTTTATAAACCTGTCTGTGAGTACATGCATAAAAGAAATGTAATCTGTTAGAAAATTTATTTTGGATCATATTGTCCATATTTGATTACAACTGGCAATATTTTAGTGGAATAATAATGACATACTCAAAACCCGGCAGCTAATTGTGGTCTGTGTCTCTTTGTAAATATACACCATCACTAACTAATAAGTAGCAACTGACAGTATGGAGTGAGGCCTTTTTAAAAACGGTCAAGATATATGAACCCTTGAATAAAGACAAAAAACCGTCACATGGCAAAAGGGGAACATCATCAAAATAATGATCATGCATGTCAATTATACTTCAGTTATACACATTTAAGCTACTAGCTCCTTCTTAAATTCCCAACTTCAAAAGTCATTATTTTCAAACATATTGGAAAAAACCTATACATATATGAGTGTCAGTTTGCTTTATCTGTAAAATGAAAGAGTTGGACTAGATAGGTTGAACTCTAACTCTGATCCCATGATTACATATGTTAGAACGTCAATTTATTGATTTAGTATTTTAAAAATAACTAGTATAAATAAAATGTAAGCTGTCATAACAGTTGTGCAGTGCTAGAATGACCATGAGTGAGAAGCTGAAGAACTGGAGATAGCAAAAAAGTCACTTCCTTCTTCAAAATATAGTTTTGAAGCTATTACAGGAGCTACAATTCAACTATATTACCATAGACTCTCTTTTACCAAATTGGTATTATTTAGTCCTGTGTAACACCTCCTCCATTAGAAATGTGATGTCCTATCTGAAGGTATAGCTGCCACATAACATATTAAAAGAAAAACGTTCAAATTCTTTGCTCATGGAGCTCCAAGAGGTCAAAAGAGTACAAGCATGCATGGAAGAACAACTGTTTAGTAGACAAAGAATGCCTTTTTATTGCTTCTTGTTAATGATTTAGAACTAAAAAACCAAGTGACCTAACCCAAAGAATTCCAGGAACTAGGAAAAGTAGGAAGAAACATAGCACATAACTCAAGTTCACTCCATGCATTTGTACAGTACCTGTGCGCTGAATCTGTGAACATCGTCAGAGGCACTGACTAGATCAATGGAAGACATGGAGGAAGAGCGACTATAGGGCTACCAGAGACAGACAAAGAAAAAACCAAGTAATCAGAACAAAGGCACAATAGAGCATTCAGTACCAACTTCCAAACACAAGATAAAGAAAAGGAAAAACAAAGCACCATACGAAATAAGCACAGCAAAAAGTGCTGACTTCATGTACCTATTATGTATTTTGCTCAAATATTGTTTTAAAAAGAATGTAACTTTTCCAGTACATAGAAAAATGTCACTTAACCCTGATGATGATGAGCACTGATAAAGTTTGTCTGTTTTATATTTCTGATTAAGCTGGCCAATCTCTTATTTTTTAATTTAAAAAAAAACAGAAAAAGATGTTTAGAAGTTTTTTTATTTATTTGTTTGGTACAGAGAAAGAACAGAGAGATGAAAATGGCAAAGATATAGAGTACAACAAATGGAAATAATTTTCTTAAATAATTTTTGAAATGAAAAAATAGGTGATAAATTGGCTTTGCTTATTTAGGAAGATTTGCAAATCACAGTATAAAATCTATACGATTTTCAAAAGCTATTTCTGTAAACAACAACAAAATTATATGGTACAGCTTTCTGTAAATTCTAAAGTCAGCTTGTCTTACCTGTTGGGCAAATCTATGAGTACCCACAGAAGAATAAACATCACTAGATGGTGGGAGGGATGTAGGCCAGTGCAATCTGCTCTTTTCACTCTGTGACTGGGGGGAGAAAGATGAGAATATTTTTAAAATATTTTACAGCTCAAGAATAGATCCAATCTATAATTACTAGTTATTGAACACTCAGTATTTATAAATACACAAAACATGGGAAAAATTATCAATGTCCCTCTTTTATTTTGCCAAATCGTAACATTTCATAGCAGCTTATTCTGCCACTAACTCACCAACTCATAGAGCCATCAATGCCTTAATCCATGGGGTAGTCATTTTCTTTTCACTACTTTAATTTTCTCTCTAATTTGCTCAACATCTTCTATTTAACCCTTCTGAGCTTTAGTTTTCTCATGATACTTACACTACCTATGCTATCAGACATGATGTGATCAAATGTGAGTGAATATTAATTGGTTTTTAACTGTAGGCTTTTATTTTATAGTGAGAAAATGTATAATGAAAAGAACACTGGACTGAAGGGATGAAAGATCTAGCGTAGAGTCCTCAGTCTGCTATTTCTGACCAAGGCACAGCAAGTCACTTTACTTTTCTGGGACTCAGTTTCCTCATTAGTAAAAAAGAGCATGATGTAATGGGCAGAGAGCTGGCCTCAGAGTAAGGAAGACCAGGGTTTTAAGTCCTGCCTCTGCTACAGATTGACTATGTGACCCTTGGGAGGTCACTTAACCTTTAAGTGACCCCATGCAACCATCTCAACCTAAAATATATGGATTTTGGCTACAAAAACACCATTCAGAGGAGAAACACAGGCCAGTTTTAAATTACAAGGATATCAAAGAATATAGCGATATCAACCTTTAATAAAAGGACTACTTAAATATAGTAACACTTGGTGGTAGTACAAATATATTCCTTACTTTTACAGATGAGGGCCATCATAGATCTATATATGTTAACTAAAATAACAAATATGTACTTGCCAAATATCTTACGCTTTTAACTACTGAAGCAGTTAAAATACATCCATGAAAGTGTATCTCAAAAGTGGCATACATATGCCTTCTAGTGGTGAAAGAGGACAGCTGCACTACTGCTGGACTGAGGTAGCATGAGATCAGCCACGGTTAAAAGAAATGTTATATTTCAGATTCCATTGATGGAAATAAAGCTAATGAATTCACATAAAAAGCAAAAATCAACAGCCATGTGTTAATTGCCAACTGTGTGCCAGGCAGTGTGCTAGGCACTGGGATACAGCTACAACAAGTGAGCAGTTTCTGCCTCTTAAGAAGCATATAATCTAGTGAGGGTCACAGATAAGTACAAAGAGTTCATCTACTATGATGAGGGGGCTGGTTCAGATGATTCTAGCTCTAAATCAAATAAGATCCTACAAAATGGTTTAATTAAATCATCTCCATTCTACATCTAAGGGAAATGAGGCTCAGAGTAACTTGCCTAAGGTCATACATAGGAAATAAATGACTATACTTTCTGAAGGAAGGTACCATACCTTGTTTTACTAATTCAGTAATGTGTGTTAATATGTAGCCTTGTGGACACTAAATATTAAATAAATTGTAAAAAAAAAAAGTAAATGTAGGACATACACAAAATACACAGTGATGGATGTCATGGGACAGGCTGGGTACAGCACTAACATCTGAGGAATTCTAAAAAGGACTCTGAAAGAACTTGGCATTTGAGCTAAGCCTTGAAGGGAACTAGGGTTTCAAGATGTAGAAATATGGAAAATGTTCCAGGTCTGATGTTAAGGTCTATGCAAAGGTATGCAGGTAAGAGATGGAATGCCAGGTACAGGGAAGAGCACACAGTCTGGTTGGGCTCAAGTACCGAGTATGATGGTGAGTGATGTCTAATCTCTCCATTATATGGAGCTAGAGCATGAAGGTCTTTGAATGATAAAGGTTTCTGTATTTTATCCTAGAGGAAATGGAGAGAAAAGTGACATGGTAACAACATCTGTGCTTTAGGAATTACAATTTGTGTAAAGGATAAATTAGAGAACGGAGAATGAATGGCAGGCAGATCAAGTGAGAGACTATTGCAATGGTTAGAGCTAATGGAGAGAATAAGGGTAAGGAAAAGCCGAAAGGGAATGGAAAGAGTGACAAGGACTGAAATAAGACATTCAGTATGAAAAAATAAAGGCTTCAGTAATACAGTATAAAAGAAAGACTGATTTCAGCTATCAAAGACCTACTAGTTTATGTGATTATTACAAAACTATAAAGTTTTTTGGAGGGGGAAAGGGGAGTGCTGCTTATTTTAAAATGAAGGCCATTTTCCTATCAGATTATTACTAAGTAAAAGACACACTCAACATTATTTCTGTTTTGATTTTTTTTTTTGGGGGGTGAGGCAATTGGGGTTAAGTGACTTGCCCAGGGTCACACAGCTAGTGTCATGTGTCTGAGCCTGGATTTGAACTCAGGTCCTCCTGACTCCAAGGCCAGAGCTCTATCCACTGCACCACCTAGCTGCCCCAAAACAGAAGTGGTTTTTTTTTAAGGCAATTGGGGTTAAGTGACTTGCCCAGGGTCACTTAGCTAGTAAGTGTCAAGTGTTTGGTCTAAGGGCAGATTTGAACTCGGGTCCTCCTGACTTCAGGGCCGGTGCTCTATCCACTGTGCCACACACCTGCCCTTCTGTTTTGATTTTGAAACTAAATGCATAATACTGACAGAACAATGGACTAGAATATGTTTAAAGGGGGAGAAGCAGAATAATCCTGTTCCTATTTACTCTGATGTTAAGTATGCATGTCATACATATTGGTAGTGTGTGTATACGCATACACACAAAACACATTCCAAACAGACTTGTGATTGCCTTGGTATAGGAAACTCCCAGTAAGGAAATTCCCTCTAAGAAAGACAAGTAGCCATTCTTTTGCAGTTTTTCATGTTTCACAATTGCTAGAGGTCACTAAGAAGTTAAGTGACTTGTCCAGATTCAACACTGCCAAATGTGTCAGAGGCAATCCTTGAACCTAGTCCTCCTAACTCTGAGGCTAGCTCTTTATATCCCTTATAACACAATGCCTATCAATAATTATATATGACTTAATGAAAGTAATTTTATACTCCCTGGCTGTATTTTTCTTTTTTGTCTAGGCAATGTAGTTAAGTGACTTGGACCAGGTCACTCAGCTAGTTAAGTATTAAGTGTCTGAGGCCAAATTTGAACTCAGGTCCTCCTGACTCCAGGGCCAGGGTCACTCAGCTAGTTAAGTATTAAGTGTCTGAGGCCAAATTTGAACTCAGGTCCTCCTGACTCCAGGGCCAGTGCTCTATCCACTGTGCTACCTAGTTGCCCCTTCTGGCTGTATTTTTCAAAAATACTACAGATCAAATTCTATTATGATAAGACAGCATTATGATGAAATGACACCAAAAAATTCCAAAGCCTGATACTATTTTAAGTAACCTTCAATATAAAATATTTGATGAAACAAAAAAAAGAACCCTACAACAACTTAGATTCAATATAGTTTTATTTTACTAATGGAAATGACCTATTATTTTATTTTCACCCAAACATTTTAACAGAAGATAAAGTATCCAAAATTCTAATTTATTATTATATCAATATCTCTTGAAAATTAGGATGAAAGTATTAGGCAAATTACTATCTATGAAATAAGACTGTTTTACATATTTAGTCCCTCTTTCCTACAGTTTTCTGTGAATCACCAGGGAAATGGAATCTTATCAGCTATAATGGATCTAAATGTGCTGTGTTTGTCTATTTCCTGTGAGAACTGGGAAGGTAGAAAGAAATTAACAGTGTAGGGTTACAGTAAAGTTACCCACTATGGCAGATTATGCTTAGCTGTAGTGAAGAAAGAAAATCAGACTCTACCTCTCACCCCATCCCTAATATGCTGCTTCAGTCATAACCTGGCCTTGTAAAGAAAGACCCCAGTTTTTTCTTATCTGCTATATTGGAACTGAAAGGAAAACAAGGACATTTTTCTGAAAGATTTTTAAGCTCAAATCATTAATGCAGGCCAAGTTCATTCTTGACTTGAACAGAACCATTGGTTTCAAATAACAATACTGTAACAAACTTTCTGCATACAGGAAAGCATGCTTGTAATATTAATATTCACTTTAAAATTATATTAAAAATACCTGTTCTTCTATTTTATCTTGTCTGTCAAGAGCAGCTTCAACAGCATCAAAGAATTCTTCCTCATTTATCAGACTATTTGGACCTTCCTATTTCCAACACACAGGAAAAAGAAAGAGCACAATTAAGCATACATTAGCAACATTCTGTGCCGTAGAGCTTCAACTCCAATCTTACTCTATTGAGATCTGACTTATGCCATCAGTTACACTTAAATAACAATTTCTTACAATGCACCATATGTAAAAGTCATAATTCTATAGTCATTCATTCAAGTATTTATTAGAGACCAGTATGTACTGCTCACAATGCTCACAAATTGTGGGGGATATTAAGTTATACACACTAAATTCTTTGCCTTCAAGAAGCTTATAATTTGGTTGAAAATTAAAAAAAAACAACAATATACCGAGTTAAAAACTCTATTTGATTAAATGCTAAATAATACAAATAGTTATGTGCTTTGGGAGTTCAGAGGAAGAGAAAATGACTGTGAACTAGATCAGGAAGCTCACATGGGCAAAGAATAAGGTAGTCTGAGTTAATCTTGAAAGGATACAGGTCAAAAGAATTAGCATGAACAAAACCAGGGAGATTGAAACAAAAGTGACTGTGTTATAAAGTATATATAAAGGTGCCTATGGGCCACCTGGACAGAAAGTAGAAAAAGGATAGGCAACACATCATAATCCAGGCACAAAATCATGATAAAGTAGCTATGGGGAACTTCAACTATCAGGCCAATTACTGTAACTAGTGCTTCCTCTGCCAAAACCACAGCACCTTATAATTTCTTGACTAGCCTAAATAATAACCACATCCTTCAAAAGGTGGACCAACAAAAAAGGGAGAAATCTATTGTTGATCATTCTGAGCAACAGGAAGGAAATGGATGCTGGAGTGGAAATGATATGCATCATAGGAGTCAGTGAGCCTTCCATCACAGAATTTGTAATGTCGAAGAAAGCCTAACATAGTTTGATATGTCTGCAAATGTTGGGGAATACAGATGTCTAAAGGTGGAGAGCTAGGGAGGGTTCCACGTGAATAAAAGTTTATAGAAAAGTCAGCCCAGAAAGAATTTAAGATTCTCTTTTTGTCAGGATTTCATTTAAAATATTTGAATCTATGTATTAATGACATCTCTCCACAGTTCTTTCTTAGCTTTATCCTTCTCTATTTATATTTGCTTTACACAAGGAGCTTAGCAAAATGTTTTCCTTTTCAATTTTTGAGAATGTATAGTATAAGTTATCAATTCTTTTAAACTCTATTAAGGATCAGAGAATTCTCCTGGGTGCAGCTAGGTGGCGCAGTGGACAGAGCACCAGCCCTGAAGTCAGGAGGACCTGAGTTCAAATGTGTCCTCAGACCAAACACTTGACACTTAATAGCTATGTGCCCCTGGGCAAGTCACTTAACCCCAATTGCCTTATTAAAAAAAAAAAAGAATTCTCCTAAGAACTGTTTATTTTTCATTGATTCTTTATAGCTAGTTCCCTTATCTTTTTAAGATATATCTGTGGTTTTTTTTCAATGTGTGTATTTTATCTTTCAGTAGATAAAGCACCATTTCTTTTGAATCGTGAGTTTTATAGGCATTGAGCTGTGTATTGTAGATTCTGATAATTTATTTCTTTTATGATGTTATTTTACCTTTGTTTTTCATATTTTCAATTTTATTTTCCTCTTTTCTTTTAAATTAAGGTTAGCTTAAGGTTTACCAATTTTGTTAGTTTTTTCAAGAAAATATCTTTTAGTTTCATTTGTTATGTCTAATCCTTTGGGAAAAAGTTCTTAAGAATCAAATTCTGAAGACATAAAGAGAAATCATTGTATAAGGGGAATTGTATAAAGAGACCAATGTGGATGTGTAAGGAACTTATCAACCTACTAAGGTTTTAAAGACATATAAAAGCAGGTGAAGTAAACAAGATTAATTTTTTTTAACATCATATGTTCTCTAACAATGTCAAAAGAGATAAGCTCAGAATAAACTAAAGCTAGTGTGAAAGCTTTGGAAAACAAAAATGATTTTATAAACCAAAGAAGGAATAGCATGACCATGCAGAAGAACACATGGAATAACTGATAAGAGAAGAAAGAGATGCTCAATTCTTATTTAACTTCTATTTTCTCTGCCAACGAGTGTGATCTTTGTACCTGAAAATACTGAACAAAAATATCTGAAAGACAGCAGGTTAAGATGTTAAGAGAATACCACCTAGCTACTCTCAGTGAGTTCAAGTCATCTGGCCCAGCTGAATTTCATCTTTAAATATTTAAAGAACTAGTAAACAATAGTTGAACCACTGGCAATGATATCTGAAAGATCATGGGGAATGGACATGATGCCACACAAATGGAGAAAAGCAGATGTCCTAATTTTCAAAAAGAAGACGAGAATATAAACTGTGAACTAAAGGACACTCAGCTCGATTTAAATTCCTGGTAATGTTTAAATTCTAGAATGTATTATTAAATAGATGAGTGAACACAAAGAAAAGAAAGTAATCACAAAGGACCAGCATGGCTTCATTAAGAACATATCATACTGCATTAAGCTTATTTCCTTTCTGGATAGGATTACTAGCATGGTAGATCAGGAAAATGCTACAGACACAGTTTACCAGGACTTCAGCAGTTCATCTGATATAGAACTGTCATTTTTTGTGGACAAGATGAAGACACACAGGTAATAGTACACTTAAATGGATTGTAATTGGATGATGAGTAACCATTAATGACACATTAACTTGGAAGAAGGTTATGCAGTAAAATGCACCAACGATCTGTGCTTGGCCTTCTGCTGGTTAACCTTTCCATCAATGATTTAGGTAAGATGCTATATTCATCAAATTTTCTGGTGACACAAAGGTAGAAGAGATAGGTAACTCCCCAGATGATGTAATCAAGATTAAAAAAAGATTGACAGGTGACAAGACTGAGTCAAATCTAATAAAATCAAATGTATAGTCTTATATTTTAGTTAAAAAAAAAAGACCTCACAAATATAAGATGGAGGAGCCATGGTTAGATATTAGTTTATCTGAAAAAAATCTAGGAGGTTTAGTGGAATCCAAATTCAACTGAGTTGAATTATACAAGACAGACATTTTAGGTATAAGGAATAGGACTTCCCCTGAAGTCTTACCCTGGTAGTTTTCAATTCTGAAAATTACAGGTTAAGAAAAACTTTGATAAATTGTATAGTTTCTAGAGGAAGGCAACCAGAATGGCAAAAGGCCTCAAAATTTGTGCTATATGAGAGGTGAAGGGATATTTAGCTTGGAGATGCTACAACCATGGTTATATGGCAGAGAGAAAGCAGGTGAAAAAAACAGATGACACACATGAGGACCAGCCTCAAGTACCTGAAGGGCTGGATGCAGAAGAGGGATTGATTTGCTTAAGTTGGCCCCAGGGGCAGAACCGGGAGAAATCTGCTTGAAAGTAGACCTACAGTATAACTAAATAAGTATCATCACATAAGA
Organism: Phascolarctos cinereus; assembly: GCF_003287225.1. NCBI lineage: Eukaryota > Metazoa > Chordata > Mammalia > Diprotodontia > Phascolarctidae > Phascolarctos > Phascolarctos cinereus. The sequence goes on from NW_027555847.1 coordinate 317,130,240, forward strand.
CTCAAAACAGAATTTGGAAAGAAGAAAATCTAGGCTAAGCAGGAAGTTTCCAAATAACTTCCAAATAACTTCAAAAATGGAAGAGTGGGGAAGCAGTACATTCCCACACTCTGGAAGGCAACCCTTCAATAGCTTAACTAGCACTTGTAGGATATATCATAGAGAGGGTTCTTCACCAGGGCTGGCCGTGACTAGCTGGCCCCTGAAGTACCTGTGAAATCTGGATTCTGTGACGCTGAGATGCCTTAGCACTCTGAGTAAATACGATGAGTAAGAATCGAAGAAAGTTTAGATTACAGAAATTTAGTTAGGGTTGGGGAATGATGCCTTCATTTTTCATTATATGTTTCATCGATCCAGATAATAAAATGTGTGGAACACATTTCAGTATTTCTATAATTAAATACCTACAATCTAACATCTAATCCAAGCCATATTTGAATTTCTGGCAGCAAAAGGCAAAAGAGAAATAAACTGATATTTAAACAGCATTTTAAGATTTGCAAAGTACTCTAACATATTATCTCACTCACTGCTAATAATAGCACTGTGAAATAGGCACAACAGGCATTATCACCATTTGATAGATGAGGAAATAGACTCAGAGAGCTTATATATGCCCATGGCCACACAGCTAGTAAGGGTAAAAGGCAGCATTTGAAACCAGGTCTTTACTGACTTCAAATCCAGAGCTCATGTCCCTAAACCATGATATCTCCAAGAAAGATAGGAAAATATACAGGTCAGTATGTAGAAGAACAAGTAAAACTTTCCAAGTCTGAAGACACATGATATCTTTAAAAAAAAAATTTTTTTTAAAGTCAAGAGGCAGAAAGCAAAAAAACCAATTGAGAAGAAATTGAAGCTGCTTAAGAAAAGAAGCAAGGTCCTAAATGTCTTTACATAATTCAGGTAGTCTGAGAGAAACATTAATGTGAAGCAGAATGTAAGACTGACTGGAGAGGATGTAGGCAAAGAATATAGTGGGTAGACAATTGAAAAAATAAGGGTATAAGATTAGGGTCTGGACTACAATGAAGATAAAGTCAGGACGGAGGGAGGGATAAAAGAGTGAGAGATCACAGATAAGTGAAAAAAAGATATAGGTCTGAGAATCTAAATAAGAGGTCAGTTGGGCTTAAAAATATGTGGAACATCACTTTCCATGCGATTTGGAGAAAACTTAGAAATAGGTAAAAGCTACAGACTAGAACCGTGATTTCATTAGTACAGAAAGCTTCTACATGAGGAAAGTCTCCTCTATCAATGCAGGCTGGCCACCTCTCTGCAATTTATAGTCTTAATTTTCTAGAACACTGAGACATTAAATAACTTCCCCAGTATCACACAGCTAGTATGTATCAAACGCAGGAGCTGAATCAAGGTCTTCCTGGCTCCAAGGTCAGCTCTCTATAAATAATTAAATTCCAAAATTTAATAAGTATTTGCTATATGGAAAATCTTAGTTTTTGGAGAAAGAGGAAGTTTTGATGAAACACAATTTGTGTCCTCATACAGCTTAGAGTTTAAAGTTAGGTTAAGGTAGAGATAATTAGGAAACACTAATATATGATAATTGCATCACAGGAAGTACAAAACCAAGTACGACATGAGACCTAAGAGGCAAAGGTTATTAACTGACATAAAGAAGGAAGATTCATGAAAGGCTTCCCAAAGATGGCATCAGAGATGAATTAAGAAACAGAATTTCACAAGCAAAGGAACGGCAGGAATAACATGAACAAAGGCAAAATGTGCTGTTAATGAAAATAACACAGGCCAAGAACAAGTCTTTGGTGGAAAAAAAATAGATACTGGCAAATAGAAAAGATAAGGAAGGTTACATTAGTGATATTTTCAATACAGAAACAGAATTATCTTCTTTTAATGAAGCTGGGGGGGAGGAATGGGGGGAAGGGGGACTGGGCCTTGAAGGTAGTTGAGAAATTCTAAATACATTGAGATTAGACCTAGGTAATCAACTAGAGATGAATTACGAAGTATCAAAGCCTTATTCACATTATACAGAATCAATCTGTTGTGGGCTGATTTTAATAGACAACTTCCCTTTTAGCTTTGATAAATTTTCAAAGCTTCTTGAAATGATAAAATACCGGGGCAGCTAGGTGGATAGAGCACCTGCCCTGAAGTCATGAGGACCTGAGTTCAAATCTGGCCTCAGACACATAACACTCACTAGCTGTATGACCCGGTCACTTAACCCCAACTGCTCTCACCAAAAAACAAAAACAACAAACAAAAAACCGCTATAAAATACCAAATAGGGATGAGTCCTGTGTCTACATCTAGAATAGCTCATTTAGACAGCTGTCTAAATTCTTTTATCAGTACATTAACAAAGCTTCTAAGATTCTCATTAGGCAGTTATTTTCCTCAAGCGCCACAGCAGCAATGAAGAGGTGAGGAGTGGGGGTGGGGATGGGGATAGGGTGGGAGAAGAGAAGGAAAAATAGTCTGCTATACTGTCAATGTAAAATGGCACCATAATGAGGTCATTAATAGTGACATCTTTTTACTTCACTGTCATGACGCTGGCAATGACCCAGACACAATTTTTTGGGGGCCCACTATGAACAAGGACAAGGACTTGATAGGTTCATTTGCTTCTGAGAAGACTATGTACACTGTATGTTTTTCTCACTTAAAAATCAATCAAAGAAAAAAATCACAGATCAAGGTCAGTCTATGTAACTATGTGTGCTAAAAGGGATAATTGTTTTAAGACCTTAAAGAAACAGACTTTAAGTCAGAAAGAAGCTTCTTTAACTCCAAAACACAAGGACTATATTTGTTCTAGGTCTACACTACTAAAAAAAATCTGTGAATGCTCTATAAGGGCTAAAAATCAAAGTGTAGGTACTTAAATTAATATAGTAATCTACTTAAGTCATGAGAACCTATGATAAAATGATCTTCAGAATACAAGCACTGAAACTGCTGAAGTACGGAAAAAAATGTTACTACTGAATTAGCAAACAACATTAACTAATAGTTACTACACATTTCAGAAGGAACCAATGGGAAACTTTTTATAAATTTTGTGAAATCATAGTTAAAGTCAAATCATCTCAGTGGGTTCCACAGTAGAATTTTTAAAATAAAAATAAAGTTAATATAGTAGAAAAAAATTTTGAACTGTAAAGACAGCAATTAGTTTTGTTTCTTCTATTAAAAAAAAAGCTGTAGGTTAAATTTGCAAATAATTTTATCTTAAGGGTTAATTTAGTTCCTTTTGGTCTTTTCTATAATGATCAAGTATGTTTTTTTCTCTCAAAATTTTTTCTAATTTAGGAAATAAACATTAATTGAGCATTAGTTATTTCCAGGTACATAGGAGTTTATGTAATATGCCTCTAATTTTACCAGAAGAATACACACTTTGGCTACTAACATTTTATAAATTAATTTCTGAAGACAACGTAATGAGTCAATTTGGTAACTGTTTGAGGACAAAAAGAGATTATATTGATTTGCATAATTTTCAAACATGAGTACTTGTGCAACAGCAAATTGTGGTTCATTATGAACAATCTCTCATATGATTACTTCATAAATATCTTAAAATTCAGATCAAGTTAAAAATCCTTCCTCTACATCTATTTAAAAAAAAACCCAACAGAATGGTCAATAAGCTAAAAGAAGATTAATCTTTCCAATGGCAAGTTCCCTTCATAAATTTGTTTTTTTGGTTTTTGGTTTTTTTTTGCAAAGGATGAACTCTTGCTATACCATGCAAATTAAACTATGTTAGAAAGCACATATAGTTAACCCTATCTGAAATTAAATAAATAGCTAATATAAAGAAAAAATCTTCTGAGATCTATTTTTACTAAAACTACAAATTCTCAAACGGACTAGGTCAACATATTAACCCTCTGAGGTTTTATCATGATAGTGTTTTCCACTGACAAATTGCAATAAGTCTAACTTAGTATATTATGTCTTGAGGAGTTGTTAAGAGTCTCACAAGGGCCAAACTTGCCACTACCACAAAGCTATGAAATGTCTGTGGTAGAATTTGAACCTAGGTCCTTCTGACTACAAACACAGCACTTAGCCATGCTATCTCTCTGAAGGAAGTGAAAAATGAAGTTAGAAAATTTTCCTTGTCAGTCAGAGAACATTAAACGTGCACTGGTTCCTTAAAATAAGTTATCAATTTGGAAGGCTAGGTTTTAATTTAATAATTTGATATTCCCTATTAATGTTCTCATTTAAGAGCAACGATAGAATTCAACAGTCTATCCAGTAGGAAAGGAAGTTTCCAAGTTAATAGTTTCAGGGAGACTTTATTTTTTCTGTATAAAAAAAGAACGAAATTCCTACCTCATAATCTGGTCCTCCAAAATGGGATTTTTTCTTAAGTTCAGTCACAGCATTTTTGTAGGCTTCTTCTATCCTTCTCTTTTTCTCAATTTCCTGTTTAAAAAAATAGGCAATTAAAAAAAACCCTCATCTTTTGAAATATATAATTTTAAAAAAATATTATGAGTAATATTGCTTTATTTTACATGGGGGCCTCACTGAATCTGGAATTTGATCAAGTGGTATCTAGGCATATGTGAATAAACAGTGGGTTTCTATAAAAAAAAAGTATGTGTTGTACTTTAGACTCACTTTTCAAGAATGTTATCTCTTATTATACAAATGTAAGACTAAAATGATGTAACCCATCAATTGGTTTAACTGCCAAAATATATAAACACAATAGATAGAAGCAACAAAAAGGCCTGAAATACCTCCCTATAATTCCTTCACTGGTAATTGAACATGTTTGTTTGTTCTTAGAAAGGATGGAGAGATTACTAAATCAAAGCAAAGAAGAATTAACTGATTCAAAGAACGCTGAAAAGATGTCTCGAAGCCAGCAGAAGCCCTGTTTTTACTTCTGATATTACTGATTTAATGAAATTCTACATGTTACAACACTGATGATCAGTGCTTGTTTCTAGCAATTTCTATATATGTAACTACTGATAAATCACTTGCTTCTTATGCTCGGTTTATTCATTTGTAAGATGAAGAGAAAAAATTTCATCTTCTATAGGAGTTGTTGGGTTTTTTTCATTACTTAATTACATACAAACTATACGCTCCAAGCAGCAGAATACTTAAGAGTTCAAATTTCTTCTGGTACTCTTTTCATTTACATGGTTGTAGTTACTGTGTATCTTTCTCTTCTTGAGTTTGCTTATTTCACTTGATAAATCTTCCAACTTTTAAGTTATTCCTATTCAGCTTTTCTTACTAGACAAAAATATTCTACTACATTCACATACCATGTTTTTTTCCTCCATCAATTCCATACATCATGGATACCACCTACTTTGTTGCCAGTTCAAAAAAGAGGACTGGCATGAACATTTTGGTATACTAGACCTTTGTTTCTATCTGACTTCCTTATGTCCCATATGGGGATTCCGGGGTCAACGGGTATGTACAGTTTAGTTCCCTTTCCAAACCAAAATCCAGAAATGGTTGTGATGCTTCATAGCTGCAATGTGACTTTTTTCACTGTCTACCCAACACTAACTGTTCCCATTCTGGCAGTATTCCCAGTTTGCATGGTATGAAGTAAAAACTCAAATATTTTAGTTTGCATTTCTCTTACTGTTAGTGATTTAGAAAATATCTCAATCACATGGTCATTCACAGCTTATACTTACTCTAAAACTTTGTTCTTTAACTGCTTATCAATTTACTTGAGAATGACTCTTGATTTTACTACTTAGTGTCAACACAATTTATTAAATTTTTATCACTAATATCTATTTTAAACATTTTCTCGCAAGTTACCATCCCTTCTAATTCTATCTTCACTGATTTATTTGTAGAGAAACCCTTTATTTTATGTAGCCAAACTAACTGATTTTAAATATTATAAAATTTATCCATCATCTGGTTAAGTATTATTCCCCTAGCAATTGCTATGAACAAAACCCCTGATCTTGTCTCTTCTCATTTTGTTTAACGGTCTGACATTTTAGTTTCCTTTTTTTTTTTAAAGGCAATTGGGGTTAAGTGACTTGCCCAGGGTCATACAGCTAGTAAGTGTCAAATGTTTGGTCTGAGGCTGGATTTGAACTAGGTCCTCCTAACTTCAGGGCCAGTGCTCTATCCACCGCGCCACCTAGCTGCCCCTGGTCTGACATTTTATAATAGTCAGGTTGCATAATTTTTGAAGTTATTTGGCATAGTTTACAAGATGACATCTAACCCTAATTTTTGCCAGATTTGTTAGCAGTTAGTCCCCCACCCCTCTCCGCCCATAAAGGGAGTCCTTTACCCAGGAATTCATGTTCTTGGATTTATTAAACAATGAACTGTTTTGAATTGTGCTTCTGTTTCTTCCTTATGCCATCTTTTCTATTGATCTACTTTACTGTTTTCTAAGCCAATACCAAAAAGTTTTGAATACTACTTTAAAAATATAGTTGGGTTTTTTTTTGGGGGGGTGGGGTGAAGCAGTTGGGGTTAAGTGCCTTGCCAGGGTCACACAGCTGGTAAATGTCAAGTGTATGAGGCTGGATTTGAACTCAGGTCCTCCTGACTCCACGGCTGGTGCTCTATCTACTGTGCCACCCAGCTGCCCCTTAAAATATAGTTTGAGATACATATTTCACTATTACCCTGGAGATTCTAGACATTTTCTGTTGTTACAAATAAATTATCATCTAGTTATATAAAGTACTGCCTCAGTAATTTGATTGGTATAACACTAAATTTAAGCATTTCCTTATATCTAGAAACTTTTAAAGTTGTATTTATTATAAACCTTATATGTCTTTTGATAGGTTAAATCCTAGATGTTTTACATACTCTGTAGTTATTTTGAATGAATTTTTCTTATCATTTCTTGTTTGTTTTGGTTAGCAGATCTGTAAAGTTCCAATGATTTTTATGGATTTACTGTGTATGTTTGCTAAAAATATTTCCTTATTTATGTTCTTTATTGATTCTCTGGGGATTTCAACAGCATCATGTCAACTGCAAATAGGGGTAGCTGTCTCTGCTAATTTTTATATTAATGAAATAGCTAATATTTCTAGAACTACAAGTAGTTCCTTATTAGTGTGAATAATAAATCCTCTGGTGGGGACTGTATTGAAATTCACACTACTCAAAATCATAATCAAGAAAAATATGGTAACTGGCTCTAGTCCAATTGGAATATGTAGTGCAAATTAGAATAATGAGACCTCCCTAGGGAATTCATTATTTGTACTAATCAGGATCTAGCCAAATAATAGTCGAAAGAGAGAGCAACATTGCTCTGAAGCTGTTTGTACTCACTGGGGAAGCTTCTATTATTGCTACAATGTTCAAAATAAAATTTACATGTACAAACTATATACTCCAAGCAGTAGTAATCAAGCTGAGAAAATCTGACTCATTCCTCTTTCCAATAAGTAGCCCATCAGAAGGAAATTTAATTTGAATTCAAATGTAAATTAATGTTTACTAGGGGTCAGGCATGATACTAAGCACTATAAAAACTAAGAAAGGAAGTTCCTGCCCTCAAAGAGCTCACATTCTAATAGAGGAGACAACATGTAAATCTCCACACATATTTCACTTGTATACAGAATAGATGATGCTTAGGACCAGCAAAGGCTCCCAGCAGAAGGCTGTTATGAGCTGGGTCTTGAAGGAAGCTTGGGAAGTCAGTTAACAGAGATGACAAGGAAAAGCACTGCAAATATGGGAGACAGCCAGTGAAAAGGCATACAGAATCTAGTGTGAGGAACAGCAAAGTAGGCCAGTAAAGTTGGATCAAAGAGTGTAGTGAAGGGAAGGGAAATAGGGGTAGAGAAAGGAGTAAAAGATTAAAAAATATAAAGGGGCTGGCTGCGGAGGGTATTAAAAACCAGAGGACCCTAAATTTGATTTTGCATTTGAAAGGGAACCATTGCATGTTACTATAAATAAAGGTGACTGAAAAGCACTTTGGCAGCTACACGGAAACTGGACTGGAAGGTGGGGAGAAGTGAGAGATTGGAGAAAGGGGATTTACACAAGATATGCTGTAATAGTCAAAACAAGATTAGACAACAAGATTCACTGGGAGGATGAAAGTAACCTGTCACTAATAATTAAACTGGGAAGGGGGTAGGGCAGAAATTAGTTGTTTTAAGCACATTAAATTTTAGATGTCTATGTTATATCCAGTATAAAATGCCTAAAAGGCCTTCAGTGATCTAGGGCTGTAACTCAGGGGAGACTATAGATGGTTACAAAGCAATAGAAACCATCTGCATAGAGATGATAATTGAATTAGAAGTCAGGAAGACCAGAGTTCAAATCCAGTTTCAGACATTCACTAGGTCTGTGATCCTGGGCATGACACTTTAATTCTGTCTGCTTCAGTTTCCACAACTGTAAAATGGGGATGATAACAATAGCACCTACCTCCCAGGGTTGTTGTGAGGATAAATGGAGATAAAATTTGTAAAATTCTTAGCATTGTGCCTAGCATACAGTAGGTGCTTAATAAATGCTTATTTTAAAAAATCCATATAGACCAGAGGGTCTTAACTTTTTTTTGTCATGGACTCTGTGACAGTCTTGAAGTCTTTACATAATATTTTTTAAAAATACAGGAAATACATAGGATTACAAAGAAAACTAATTATATTGAATATAGTTACCACCATTAAAAAAATTTTGGATCCCAGATTAAGGACTGCTAGTATAGGGGAAGAAGTGAGAAGAGGGTTCTCACAAGAGACCCTTGGGAAACACATTTAGTGTAAATGGCATGAAGATCCCACAAAGGAGACTGAGAAGGAATATTCAGATAGGTAGAAGGAACAATGTTACAGAAACCTAAATTTCCAAAAATGGTAGAAAATATTTTTATCTGAATTATCTTCTCATCTCTATATACAAATTCAATCGTAAAATGGAAAAATCGCCTTAGATAAATTAATCAACAGAAATCAACAGATGCCTTTTTCCACACTGACTTTAATGATTTAAACAAAATTATGTGAGACATACTTATGAATATTATATAATATCCTCCTCAACACTACTTACATACTACTTTAAGGTTTTCAATTTATACATATCATCTTAGGCAGCTGGTGGCACAATATAGGTAGAGCACTGGGCCTGGAGTGAGGAAGACCTGAGTTTAAATCTGCCCTCAGACACTTGCTAGCTATGTGACCCTGGGCAAGTCACTTAATCTCTAACTCAGTTTTCTGAACTATAAAATGGCACCTACTTTGCAGGGTTGTCATGAGGATAATATTTATAAAAGTGCTTAGCACAGTGCCTGGCATATAATAGGCATTTTATATAAACACTCATTCCTTCTCTTTTTTCTCTTACAGAAACCTCACTTTAAAATGGGTGTTAACTGACCACTTAGCATAAGAGGGAACTGAGTTAAGTGACTTCACTAGAGTCATACAGTTAAATGTGAAAAGCAGACTTTGAACCCAGGCAGGTCTTGCCTGACTTCAAGTCCAATATTCTTTCTGTTATAATCCACTGCCTTTCTCTAGCAAAGATGTCCTTAGTAAATATAAATATTAACAAATTAGAATGCTCAACTGCAAACACTGAACCTTGAATATTTTAGACTTTTTTTTTTAGCAAAAACACCTCACAACTGCCTAATATTTAGAGTAAAAAAAAATCAGTTTTACAAGCAACATATGAAAATCAGTATAAGTGGAGAATATTGAGTAATTTTCAACTATTTCACTCTAAGTTCTCAGTTGCGGAAATAAACACAAAAAGACACTTGAAAAGTTTGCATATATATGCTAAGGTATTAGTTATTTAAATCAAAACCATATTAAACCAAAGTTAGGCCTTCCAACTTGGTAATACTGATTACTATGCAGCATTTTTTTCTAGTAATATTTTCTATAAAAAAATCATTTTAAATTAAGAACAAATATTAACAAATATGAACATTTCAACATGCACTGAATAGAAAAAGGGGATTGTGTATAAAACTGTGAAAATCTATTATATACTGCTTGGTTTTGGTTTTTTTAAGTGACTATTAAACTTAATTTGATAGTACCAACAGTTCCCTGCTTTTTTCCTTGAGAAATAGTTCAACTTCTCTTACTACAGGAAGAGCCTCACAGCTATCATTAAGTTTCAAATGTTAATGGTCTTTTTGGGTAGAATTTTCAATCTAAGGAACCTCCTGCTATATTTAGTAAGTGCTAACAGAACTAATGACAACAAAAGCTGCCAACAGAGGACTCAACAGTAGTAGTAATTTAGATTTTTAAAATAGTGTTTAGGGGCAGCTAGGTAGCACAGTGGATAGAGCACTGGCCCTGAAGTCAAGAGGACCTGAGTTCAAATCTGTCCTCAGACCAAACACTTGACAATTACTAGCTGTGTGACCCTGGGCAAGTCCTTTACCCCAAACTGACTTTAAAAAAAAGTTTAAAAATACAATTATTACCTTCCTCAAGTAACCATCAAACCCAAATAAGTTCATCCCCAAACCTGAGATGATTCTTTCCTCCTAAAGAATTTCCAGTTTCCTTGCAAACCTCAGTTCTTTCACACACAAATATAAATCAATGCCTTTGACCACAAAAGAAAAAAATTTCCCTGTTTAGGTAAAAAAGTATACTGAACAAAGAAAATTCAGTTTTAACTGAGATACCATGATTTACTATGTTCCTGAGAAATTTTACATGGTTTGATGTTTGTCAAGTGGTGATGTTTATATACTTAGTACATATTACTGAAAATTCTGAACTTTTACAATACTAAATGTAGTAAAAAATCTAAACATGTATAACACAAAGTTAACCATAAGTGATGATCCATTATGGAACCACTTCTCATTTTGGAGAGAAACTTCTCTTTTGTTTTACCCAAGTTAAGTCCAAACCAAAATAAGTACATGGTTACAGTGCAATTCCTCCCACCCCTCCGACATACACTTGTACATGCACAAATAATACATCATTACCTGGATATTTACTCATATTAGTGTGTGTAGAAAGGAAACAAGAAAAGGTTTTAGTGGTCTGAAAAGGTAGAAATTATGAAAATGTTAAAAACAAACAAAAAAACTATAAAGCACAAAACATTGCAAACAGCTACTTGGAAATGGTCAAACAAAAAGTCTATCCAATGTCAGGAATTTATTTTCAATCATTAAGAATAGATTTAAATTTTAAGTTTGATGACAAGTTTCCAATTCCATTAGTAATTTTTAAAAATATTCTACTATATGTCAGACATACATGTGTACAGTTTGTTCAGATTTAAGTAGACAACCATTAATTTGAGAATGGCTAAACAAGTAATGGCCCATGAACATGAGAGGATATTTCTGCTCTTTAAGAAAAGATGGCTATGGGGGCCGCTAGGTGGCGCAATGGATAGAGCTCCGGCCTTGGAGTTGGGAGGACCTGAGCTCAAATCTGGCCTCACACACTTGACACTTACTAGCCATGTGACCCTGGGCAAGTCACTTAACCCCACTTGCCTCACCAAAACAAAACAAAATTGATTAGAAGGGTATAAGAGAACGGGGGGGGGGGGGGGGGGGGGGGGGGGGGGGGGCGGGGGGGCACGGGCCGGGGAGCGCGATGATAGCAGGAAGGGCAGATTAGGGGAAGAGGCATTTAGAATGCATGCTGTCTGGGGAGGGGTGAGAAGGGGAGAAAATTTGGAACTCAAAATTTTGCGGAAATGAATGTTGAAAACTAAAAATAAATAAATTAGTAAGAAAAAAGAGAAGATGACTATGGACTCATTTATGTGAACTGATGTAAAGTAACCAGAACCACCTTTAGGAGATCTAAAATTGGTTTCTATAAGAATCTCAAACTCAACATGTCTAAAACAAAACTCATTATCTTTCCCCAAAACTCTCCTTGTTTCCAAATTTCCCTGTGACTTAAGGCACTCCCATCCTCCCAGGTACACAGGCTTACAATCTCTGTCATCCTGGACTCCTCCTGCACTCACTCCACATATCCAGTATGTTGCTAACTCTTCTTGTTTCTATCTTCACAACATTTACAATGGCTCTCTCTACTCAGCCACCACTCTGGTGCAGGCTCTCATCACTTTGCTCTTCTATTATTTCTGTAATCTTCTGGTTGGTTTCTCTTGCCCCCTGGTCTTTTCCCACTCCATAATAAAGTCCTCCACTTAGGTGTCCAATTGCTTTTCCTGAAGCAAATATCTAATTTCTTTGATATAGGTTACTTTTCCTGGACTTTTCCTTCCTCGTTGTTATAGGTAATCTCTCTCTGGGATGGAAAGAGGGGAAGATTATATTGGGAAATTCAGGTTACATAAATTTTTAAAAATCTGTATTTAAAAAATAAAAAAAATTAATTTAGTTGCTCTAGATCTTTCTGGGCTCAATCTAGATTCAATACTTAGATACCATATCATGTGTGACACAAACACTGTTTTGGGAGCAAATATCAATTTGCTGGGGCCTATAAAAATAAAAGAATAAGGTAATAGAGCTGCAAACCTGAGAAAAATTAAATAGCACCAATGTTATAGACTATCTCCCACTAACAGTGCTTTACTATTTATAAAAAAAAACTTACAATGAACCCTTTGAAGCATATAGAACAAATACTATACATACTGTTTTTAAAGATGAATAAACTGAATTTCAGAGAACTTGAGACTTAACCAAAGTCATACAACTAGAGAGTGGTAAAGCCTGGAACTAGAAACAGGTTCACTTGATTTTCAATTAATAGTGTTCCTTCCACCAGTTGAGGAGAATAAGAAGCTAGCTCTAAGGAAATACAAAGGTAGTTTTGTTACCTAAAATACCCTCACCATAGCAGTCAGAGATACCTATCACGGAAAGAGTCCATAGTGACATTCTTAGTTATATCATTTGTATAGCCAAACTAACTCTGAGGCAATACTGCATGCTGGATGTCAAAATCAAGAATCAAAATTTATACCTAAGGGGTGGCATAAGATTGGAACCATTTTTCTCCTCTCCACAAGCGTTTGTTGAGAAGCTCTTTCATGCACAGGACACTCTATTAGAGACTTAAAGAAATCTAAGAAGTAATCCCTGCCCTAAATGATGTCATAATCTAGCTGTGGAAACAAAAGCAATAGACATGAAATAATGAGGCCAATGAAAAGACAAGAACAACATTTGGGCCATAGTAGTGAGAAAAAGTTACAATGGAAGAGATGCACAGAGAGCTGGATTTAGGGAGGGGGACCAGAATGATTTAGGTGATTATTAATGACTTCAATGCATAAGGAAACAGGCCCTAAACTGCATACATTAACAAGAAGGTGTACAAGAGACAATATTGGTCCTAAAAGCTCAGACAAGCCACCCTCAAGGTATCATGCAATACTTTTCTTTCTTTAAAAATATCACCTTAGGCTTCCAGGACAGTTCATGTTTATAGAAAGCTTTATATACATTTTATCATTTTATCCTAATGAGCCTGTGAAATAGGTAGAACAAATATCACTTCCATTTTTAAAGCTCTGAGGAGTCAAGCAGTTTGCTGATTCCTATTACTCTTTTGTTAGGAAAGGGGAGACGACTGAAGCCTGGTAAAGAGGAACTCTGCCTAACGTTCCTCTTCTCTGAGGCAAAGAGGAGTACTGGAATTACCTCCAATGGTATGCATTATTTGGTGATAAAGTACTTAATAAACTTGGTATACTCAACTCAGTTTCTCAACAGGATTTACTAAAAGTTTAAAAATAAAAAAAAAATCAACACTGAAAATCACCACACATTAAGGCTAGGTTTTAATAAATGGACTGTATCCCTCCTCTTCCAAAGATCTTTAAAAAACTAATCCAACTCATACAATATTTTTAGGAGGATATGCAGTAAATATTACGCTATGCTCAACTCTGTAACAGAATAGATATGCAGTTTCTCACCAAATTAAAGGATACTAAAATGAAGCTTTTTTTAGAAGCTTAAAAGAGTTAGACTAATGACAAATTAAAAGGTATTACTTTACAAAGTTAGCAGTAAACAATAGTTTATTCCTATAAGAGGAGGTACAGAATGAAAATATAAATACATTTCAATGAAGTTAGAGAATTTATTTTAATGGCACATTATGAATATAATCAAGCTATTGTAGGATATATACACTAACACTCTTAAATAGGACCATAAATAAATCCCTTCTATATGATATCCTTTGGTACCACTATTAAGGTGCTTGCTGATAAGTCTAGAGAAAATAACAATTTAAGCTAATATGGCAATTCTTATACTTTTATGTCCTTATCCAAAGCAAAAAACTGTGGCCTATCATTTACAGTTAATAGCCTACAGAATAGGTTTGGATTGGTGACACTTTATAAACTCAAACAGGTTAATTCAGCCTCAGCCCCAGTTTATTGTTACAGTATATGAAAAAAAGCCTTTACTGCGTAAATCGTAGCATGATGCTTAGGGAATATGTGACATAGTTATGTCTACTAATTTTAAATCATGTGTATCTAATAATTAAAGGTGGTCCATACAGATGAAAACTTGCCAATAAAACCATTACTTTGCATTACTACACATATTAGAAGTGACAATTTCTTGAAAATATTCAATAATTCAGATGAGTAGTCTCCCTTTACCAACATTTAATCCAAACTGTGAGATTTTAATGTAATAGTGAATGTACAAACATACACACACACACACACACACACACACAAAACAACCTGGTTCTGTCAGTACTTACTTTCATACCTATGTTCTATATGTAGTACAGCTAATACCTGCAACTATACCTAGGTCTTAGAACACTCATTTGGTTTGGTACTGAACTTACTTGAAAATAATCTTAAACCATTCCATGATTCAAATTTTCTACTAATTCCAACTGGCAGTCTATACTTAGTAACAAAAATGTTTACTTATCTTCATATTAAGATAAGAGAAGGAGATAATGGTATTTCTTTGACAAATGATACTTACATCCCATTATCAAATAAAGGGAATAAACATGAAAATGATAACACAAATTATTTAAATTCACAATTTTATTTCCTTTAGCAAGTCATTGATTAGGTCACATAGCACAAGACAATAACATTTTATAAGGTTATAAAGAGCTGACCTTTAAAAGCTATACCTCAAAATCAAAAGGCATATTTTTTAACCCATTAGTTATTTTCTTCTTCTCTCTCCCTCCCCCAAGTCTAAAATGGTTCCTTGAAATTTTCTTTTTGATTTCTCGTAGTACAGGTTATATCAAAGAATATTTTATGTCAATAAAGCACACTGAGAACTATGACCCAATGAGCTGACTTGGCAATTTGTAGTGAGATAAGATACTTAAAATTAATAGCACCACACCTTTCATCTGTGTCTTTACTGAACAAAGGAGGCCTTTGACTAGCCAGATTCTTAGGTTGCTATTTAGGTTTCTTCTACTTACTAATGTCCATTATTATCTAAGAAAGAACATTAAACAAATAGTAGTACTATGTACCATGGCATTCTCTCTTCGAATCAGCTAAATTACAAAATCTGGATGCTTAAAATATTCTTAGACCATTCTTCCAAATATAGAATGTATACTGCTATTTCTTTTCTAATGGAAATGGAGAAAGACTACTTTAGGACTGATGTAAATTCTCCAGTATTAGACGTACAGCATTTATAGCCAAGATATTTCAAGAAGGGGCTGCCAAAAGCTGAGAGCGAGCAAATCTGGGCAAACAGAATATGTGATTCTGAAGCATGAATCAAAGGGGCTAAAAGCACTTGTTTTCCTTGTGGGTGTGCGGGTGTGTGTATTTACTACAATCAGTGGCATACATAAAAAGTTTAGCTCTAAGAATGGAGAAAGGTCTATTCTTTATTTAGACAGTTTTATTTAGGACTCTCTGATGGCAGTTAACCAAAGAAGCTTATGGTAACCATGAAAGCTAAACTACAGTCAAGAATTCTAAAATTCTCTTTTCTTGCCTAATCTAGTCTGGAGTACTTGGGAACATCTCTTAAAATCACTGTCATATCACCACAGTTGTCACTCCATGTTATTGGTTATGTTTATCATTCAATGGTGCTACATACTTTTTATAGTACGAAAGAACAGGAATAAAGGGGGTGTTCATTGATTAGGTAACATCCTAACAAATTGTAGCATATTAATGTGATGGAAAAATCAGTGGCCTAAAAGAAATAACTATTATGAGGAATTCAGAGAAAAATAAGATTTATCTGAGAAGATAAAGGAGCACAGTAAGCAGAACCAGGAGAACAATTAACATGGCTGTAATAATATAAACAAACAAAAAAACCCCTAAAAACACTAAAAAGTAGCCAAACTAATTGATTGCTATGATCAATTTTTGTCCAGAAGAAATGATGAAACATACTACAGGTGTAAAAACAAAAGATAACCATAAAACTTTTAAAAAAGAGCTAGAATAACCATTCTTACAGAAACCAAAATGTAATTTGATTTACTGATGAATTACAAAGCCCTTTTCATCTATGGCTTACCACCACAAAGAGTTCCAATACAACAACTCAGGGTCACGACTCAGACATTGCTCAGAAATAGTGCAGTGGCTCTGATCTGGGTTCAGGTCTGAGTCCTGCCTTTCTGTTAACTGTGTGGACTCCAAGACAGTCACTTCACCTTTCAGTGTCCCAGGATACTTTCTAAGCAGATAAATTTCAGGCCAGATAGAAGGAGTTTCCACACTGATGAAATCATTAGATGTAAATAAACAAACAAAACCCTAAATCTATGAGATTTCAGCTTTGATCAAAGTCATTGAACAATATTTCAAATCAGAAATAGAAGACACAAGGAATATAGTAGCATTATCATCAGTGTTATATTTGAAACCAAAGTGTAAAAATATTCACAAAAGTAGAAGTTCCATGCAAACAGGCAAAGCACATTTAATGTGATATCACAATGGCAGCTTAAATAGTACTTAATTCTGAATGCTGAGAAGTACTGATAGCACTAAGGTTTTGCTTTTAAAAGTTGGAACATTTTAAGTCATATGATCTAAATTAATAGTCAACCTAAGTACTGTGTCACTGCATGCAACATTTTTTCTATACTTCTCAGACTCAAATGGTTTTAATTTCAAAGAAGCATAATTTAAAAGCATTACCAAAGTTTCAAAGTCTTTATTATTCCCCTCAAGAGAACATGCTTCACAGGTAACACATAGCTGGGAACTAGTAAATACCATTATTGCAATGGAGTAGAGTTCCGAATCCCACTTTCCACAGGAAGCCTTTCCTAATCCCTCTTGTTTCTAGTGCATCCTCTCTGTCGATTTTTTTCCTTAGTTATACTGTATATAGCCTTTTTGTATTTAGTTATTTGCACACTATCTTTCTCAGACTGTGAGCTCAAGGTGTCTACTGGCAGAGTAGATAGAATTCTAGGCCTGATGAAGATTTAGCCACAGATACCTACTATCCCAGTGACCCTGGGCAAGTCACTTAACCACTGTTTGCCTCAGTTTTCTCGACTGTATCCCCAGTGCTTGTGCCTGGCACATAATAGGCTGTTAACAAATGTGTACCTACTGCCAGAAAACTTTCACTAAAACTAACTTTTTAATTTTTTTCCAAAGCTTATCTTTATTTAACCTCTTATATTTCAGATTTTTCACACGGGAAACTTCTACAGAAAGAACACCATCTATTGCTCAGGTCAAACTCAAACTTCTTTCACGTGCTGCTGATGTCAAGTTTAATTTAAATATTATTTTAATCAAAATATCAAATTACATTGAATTTCGAGGTTTTTTTTAAAGGAAAAGGAAAAACTAGTCTTACCTTATCCAGTCTCTTTTGCCAGCTGTCCTCACGTTTTACCATGAGTTCAATACAATGAGAAAGTGTAGCAAGTATTCCAGCAGTAGTTGCTTTAAATGTAATCGCTTCCCCTTTAAAGTCTATGCCATTAATTCCTTTGGGTGTCACATGTGGAAATACTGGAAAAGACACTTCAGTCAGCAACAGCTTTCGAAGAAGAAAAAGTTCTACTCTATGATGTATCTTTAGAAAACTTTATGAGAGCCAGCAGTAGTATATCAGTAATGGCCCGAGACTGTATTTTTCCTCTCCAAGGCCAACATTTTGCCCTTTCGTATCTATAGGCTATGAGTAAAGAGGATTATGGCTTGAATATATTCGTCCAGTTTCATTTTGCTGGGTTTTATTTCCTGATATCTACTGTGCTGCACACTCTGCACTCAGGGAATCATGTGGGAGGTGGGAGGAGAAAGTCTTTAACAAGAACAGTCTGACAGCTTACAGTGGCACCTAATTACAGCAAGAACCACCTTAAAATTTCAAACAAAAAAAAATTTTTAAAAGACTTTTAAAAAGAGCATCTCTGAAGGTAAGCAAGAGAGCCAAATAAATATGAAGGTTTTAAATGGATATTCAGTGCTTTATAATTATAAAATCTATTTAACACACCAAATTTTGCTTAAATTTATTATTTATCAAATGATTTCATGCCACTAGCTTTATAATTTAAATAAATAATTCAAGTGAATCTCATAACTTGATGAAGCCCAAAGATCAAATCTCACTATTAAACTTATTTAGTCCTTAGTCTTACCCTCTTAAGTAAAATAGTAATAGCTCAACTTTCAAACCCCCCCCCCATTTGCTTATTAGCAAGACTACATCTTCTGGCTTAATAGTCTTTTTAGGCTCTTAGTCACCTTTCCCTGTGTTATAACTGGATTGTCTCATAGAAAAGATTTTAATTTTATATATTTGTTATTCAAACTGTACCCAGGAAAAATTATTTCAGGACAAATGAAGCTAAAATACTGGCTCTATGCTGGTAATAATTTGCCAATATCAACACTTGCAGAACTTGCATGGTGTTGGAAAGTGCTGTAGAAATATTTCAGTATACCTCCTTTTAAAAGAGCAATGATACTTTCAGAAGCAAAGCATCTTTCTGTCAGCTCTGTACAGGTCAGGACTAGGTCAATTGAATATTTTCCCATTCTTAGCATAGTTCTATGCCACATCAGGTTCTTAATAAATGTTTACTGAAGAGAACTTTAAACACAAAAGAGGATTTACAGATTACCAAACATACAGAAACCACACCTTTTAGATTAACTTAGAGACAACAAAAAATTACAAAGAAGTAAGTTTGCTAGACTTCTGTGCATAAGTTAATTACCCTAAACCTTTGCAGATAGACAAGATCATCTCTAAACTTCCATGACTTTTCCTTTATTCAGTTACTTTGATTTTTATGTCCCACAAGTGCTTTACACTCCTCATTGTTAAATTTTATTCCTCTCCAGGAGGGGGTTCAAACCAAACTTCCAAAGAATCAATACCTTTTCCTCAGCATATCTTCTATTGAGTTGAAGGTGAGGGTAAAAAAATATTTTAATTTCCTTTGAGAAAAGGAGTATGTTTTGCCATATAGTTGCCATGAAGAATGAAGGAGAAGAGACTATTTTGAAGACATGGTTTTGCAATTAGTAAATAAAAGAGAAACATTTAAGGCTAAAAATCTGCCAGCTAAACTTCGATCTTATAAAAATATAAAAAAACATTTTAAAAATTTCAAACACCTAGAAACATATGGATCTTGGGCTTTTAAAAACATCAATATATGAAAAACAGGCAAAAAGCTCTTAACTGTGACTAGTTATTGATATCTTCACTCTGCTTAAGACTAATTTAAATTATGTTACATGAAAAATCAAGGATTCTGAAGCCAGAACACTCCCTCCTCCTCTTTTTAAAGCAAGAAATTATACCGATTGTCATTTGAAATATCATAGATTTCATACTCTTCTAATAGCAAAGTCTGGGGTAGGGAAGCAGTGAGGAAAGAGAGTAAAATCCAAGGATAGGAGTTCTTAACTTTTTTATATTACTGACTCCTTGGGAATTGTGGTAAAACATATGGACTCCTCAGAACAATGTTTATAATTGTATAAACACATAGGATGACAAAGGAAATAATGTTTAAATGCAGGTATCAAAATATTTTTTAAAAAAGAATCTCACAGTTTTCTGGTTAAGAACATTTGCCCTAGAATGATTCATGGTAAAGGTGACTTCAGAGAAAGAAAACTGTTGCCACAACTTTTTTTTTGAGGCAGATGGTGTTAAGTGACTTGCCCAGGGTCACACAGCTTCAACTCAGGTCCTCCTGACTACAGGGCTGATGCTCTATCCAGAGCCACTTAGCTGCCCCTTGTTACCACAACTTCTGGTTGAGACATTTTAAGTCACTGGTTCTGAATAGCTTCCAGTCTAGCCCCTGGGCATGTGATGTGATTAAAAGGTTCTGGCTCTGATAATAATGACTCCCATATGATTAGGGTGCTAGGAGGGATTTCATGTGATCATCTTTCTAGTCCTCTGCCTTCAGGCACGCGAAAAAGCACAATTATTTGTATTTTGCAGATGAAGCAAGAAATGTCCAGAAAAGTTAAATCACTTGATCAAGCTTTCAAAAGTATTAAGTAGTAAAAAGGGGTGAGAGAAATGGAAGAAAAACTGGAATTAACATTCTCTTATTTCAGGAGTTCCTTACAGTTGTGAAATCAAAGTTCAAAAACAAAAACTAAAAGCTACCTCATAAGGCTGTTATGAGGAAAATGTTCTGAACTATTAAAGTACTACATAAATATGAATTATTACCAACATTGAGAAAAGCCTAAAATATCACATGCAGAAGAGAAATATCCCAAATCTTATATGATGCTGAATTTTAATTCTCATAATGGAACATTTAATATCATAATCTTTCAACAAGAAAAAAAGCAATTGAAGATGGCTCAACATTTGTCCATAATTAAAGCAATTCTGAGGTGTGAGGTTCCATCTCACACCTATCAGATTGCAAAAGATGACAAAAAAGCCAAACGACAAATGTTGAGAGATGTGGAAAGGAGGCACAATGATGGTGAGTACATCCATTCTAGAAAGCAATTTGGATATAGCTATGTACTAAACAATACATGACATTTCACCCAGATATACCACTGCTAGGCTAATAACCAACGGAGAGAAGAGAAAAAGGAAAAGGTCCTAAATGTAATCAATCAATTAATAAATTATAGCAGCTTTTCATGGTGGTGAAGAACTGGAAACTATGAGAAAGCCAATCAGTTGGAAGTGGCTGAAGAAACTGTAGTATATGAATATGATAAATACCACTGTGCTCTAAGAAATAAAGAAACAGATTTCTTTTTTTTTTCTTTTTTAGGCAATTGGGGTTAAGTGACTTGCCCAGGGTCACACAGCTAGTAAGTGTCAAGTGTTTGGTCTGAGGCCAGATTTGAACTCAGGTCCTCCTGACTTCAGGGCCAGTGCTCTACCCAATGTACCACCTAGCTGCCCCCAAGAAACAGATTTCAAATATATATGAAAAGATCTGTGTGAACTGATGCAGAGTAAAGTAAGCAGAACTAGAACAAGTTGTATTATGACATCATTATTATGAAAATGAAAAAAATTTGAAGACTTGTATAAACTGAAGAATGAAATGAGCAGAACCAGAAAAACAATTTATACAACAATGTAATACTGTAAGCTGTAAGACTTGGATTGATACAACGACCATCTATAATTCCAGAACACAGATGATGAGGCATCCTTTTCACCTGCTGACAGAGAGGCAATGAAATCAGAGTGCAGGATGGACATATAATTTTTGAACATGGACAGTGAGGAGATTTGTTTTGTTTAACTATGAATATTACAAGGAATTTGTCTCTCCTCCCAATGGCTGAGTAGAAATTAATTCCTACTAATTTTAAAAAATTGCCTAAACTAGTACAAAAGTGGCTTCCCTACCTCATTATTCCCCATTCCAATTCGTCTTTCACATAGCTATCAAAGTGATAATCCTAAAGCAGAAATCTGAGGGTGTCAGTCCCCTGCTCAATCAGTTCCAGTGACTTATTACCTCAAGGATCAAAAAACCTTCAAACCGCTTGGTTCCAACCTACCACTCCAGTATTATTCATTCTTCCTCTTCACTCACCAGCTAAACTGCATTTTTACTATTCCTTACATGACATTACATCTCCCGTTCCCCCATATGCCTACTCCTTAACTTCACTTCATAAAACCCTTATTTTCCTTTATGGCTGACTCATGAAAACTTTTCTGATCTTTTAAGCTGCTAGTGCTTTCCTGCTACAAATTATCTTGTAATTTATTTTTCATTTAAAAATATAAATTTGTCTTATGTCTTTCCTGACAGAATGTTAAGTTCCTTGAGGGTTATACTATTTCACTGTTGCATATATTCCCAGCACCTAGCACAGTGCTTGATATATAGTAAGCATTTCATGTTTGCTAACTGATGAACTGAAGCACTAAATATACTAAGTTCCTTTTCAAAGAAAAAAAAAGTTTACATTGTGACAAATTTGTATTACTTACACTTCTCTTTATTGCCATTTGTATTATGCAATAAATCTCCTTCAGAACGTGTTGTTGGAAAATCATCTTCATCATCTTCTACCACTAAACAAAAGAAATTATATACATATTAGGTTTATAAAATACCATAATCATCTGGAATGTATTTATTTCCAACTGCCAGAACCAACTTTGAGGACACGTTTAACATAAACATGTACCTACATTAAAAAAGTAAATTCTTATTTAATAAAAGGTCATATCCCAATTTTCAATTCATCTAACTTTTGAAATCCCATTTCCTGCTGTTCACTACCATTTGTTCATCTCTTGGGTTATGGTGTGCTTGTAATCATTTGGACTACTAAAGAGTGAGAAGGGCTGATAGTTTAGAAGGCTCAAAAGCCAGTCTTTTCATATGTTTGGGTCTAAGTCTTTATCGATGGTTAGGGTGAATACATTACATACATTATATTTGACTCTCCTCAATGGCCCATATCCCCTTACTTTCACTGTATTTTCCTTATCTGTCCTTCCTATTTATTATTCTTCGCCCCAAACTTCTCATCTCTGCTACCTTTACCCAAAGCCTTATACCAAACCATATACTTCTGTAATAGTATTTCTGTCTGCTGTGCAGTAGGAAACTTCCATTCCACTTAAAGCAAGACTCCTCTAAATTCTATTGCATTTGCTTATTCTAGAGTTCAACAAATCCTGTGTTATTGGACAATGTTGGTATAAGTGCTTCTTTCCTCACTGAAAGAGACTACTTCTACCATTCTCAAGAGATATTGTTACCCTTTTCAAAAAGAGAAAGAAGTTTGTATATGAGGTGGGGAAGGGAAATGTATATTTTGGCGATAGTAGGCAGGAGGCAAAAAAATAACTGTTTCTCCCCACCCATGTATATTCCCCCTCTAAAACAAATATTTCCCATGTTTATATTATTATTGGTGGTGGCGTTGTATGTATATGTGCATGCACAAGGGTTGTGAATGAACTCATTTTATCTCAGCAATTTATCTCATATTTGTTCTCTGTTCCACCCCTACCACCAACACCACCTTAGCTCAAGCTTACCTTACTTCTTGCCTGGTTTATTATATCGTTCCCCTAACAGGTCTCCTTACTCATATATGTGACCTCAGCCAAGTAACAACCTTCTGAATCAATTTCTTTATCTGTAAAATGGGAATTATATCACCAACTCCTATAGGGTTTTATGAAGAGGTAGTGTATGTGATGTGTTTTCCAAACCTTAAAAGAGACTATATAAATAAAATATTACTACCAAATGAGTTAATTTGATCTAATTCTGTCATCTCCCATTTCTATACCTTTGCTTACACCATCTCTCACAGTTAGAATTGGGATGTTACCCTCACCTACTACTTTTACCTTTCCAACTCTTTCCTTTCCCTCAAAGATCCAATTCAGGCTCCCTTGCTACTAGTTCCTTCCCTGCTGCCTTCAAATACACCTACATTTCACACATCTTTCAGGTAGAGGTGGGCAGAGACGGGGGAAAGCATACAAAAAACAAGGAAAAAATTGTACTAGACCCTACCTTGCCCTCAAATTATTGTCTTATATCCCTCCTTCCTTTCTCAAAATCCTTGAAAAAGCTATCTCAACTTCTCTCCTCTCACTATTCAACCCTTAATAATCTGCTTTTTAATATGATCATTTGATTGAAACTGCTCTCCTCAAAGTTATCAATGATCTCTTAATTGCCAGATCTGGTGATCATTTTTCAGTCCTCATTCTTCTCAACCTACCCGCCGCATTTGAAAATATCCACACTCTCCTCCTGGATACTCTTTCTCCTCTCCGATATTTCATGACTCTACTCTTTTCTAGTCCTCCTCCTAAGTTGACTAAGAGTTCCTTCCCAGTCTCCTTTGCCAATTCACCATTCAGCTGATGCCCTCTAAGTGTGGGTATTTCCTCAAGGTTCTATTCTAGCCCATTTACTCTTCACTTTCTGATGCTACACTCATCAGCTCCCATTGGATTTAACTACTACATCTATGCTGAAGACTCCCAGACCTATATAGTCAGACTGCGTTTCTCCCTCACATCAATTACCTATTGGATCAATTATCTATTTCAAGGATGTCCAAAAGTAAATTCAATTTTCTTCCACAGCTCATCCCTCTTACAAACTTTTCTATTTCTGTCAAAAGCATTGCTATTCTTCCAGTCTCCCAAATTCATTATCTTGGCATTATTCTTGACTCCTCACTCATTTATTTCACATGCCCAATCAGATGTTTAATCTTGTTTCTACCTCTACATCTTTCATATGTGACTCCTGCCTACTCGCACAGTCAGTTTGGCCCTCATCACCCCTTCCCCAGTTACTTCAACAAGGTCCTAATCAATCTCTTGCTTTTCTATTGACTCTAGGATAAAAGATAAGTTCCTCTGTTTAGCTTTTAAAACACTTCATAAACTTGTCCTAAACTATCCTTCCAACCTCAATAGTCATTTTCCTGATAGTAGTATGTAATTCATTCACCGCAGTCTCTAATCCTCCCTCACATATACCATCTCTTCTTCTTGTATTTTTGCACTGGCCTTCCTCCATATCTAAAATACATTTCCCTCCTCATACAGCCCATCTTTTTTTTTTTTAATTCAGCTCAAGCACCACATTCTACAAAAAGCCTTTTCTGATTCCCTCAACTCTTAGTCTCCTCCTTCCACATTACACTGTATTTAAATACTCAGTATTTATTCACTTTATGAATATTCTGTATATGGTTATATATGCCCCTGTTTTCTTCCCCATGATCATCTAGTCCTTCTGTGAAGTTTATTCTTTGTGTTTGTATCTCTAACACCTAACACAGTGGCTGGCACCTCGTAAGCACTTTAACAAATGCTAGTTGGTTGACTGATTCCCTGACTCTTCCTTCCCATGCCTGACTTTTTCTTCTTGACTTCTCATCACACTTTTATTAGTTTGTTTTCCCTACATATTTGTTACCTATTGAATGCATTTACATAATATTTCATATCATGGTTACCTATGTTTAAGTCTTTGGCCCCAAATACTTAGACTGTAGTCTATGTGAGGAAAGATTACATCTTGATCTAAATGGTGCATCTACCCTAGCACCTAACACAGTGCTCTCTCTGCACACAGGCTATGATTATTTTTACTGCTATCTTGTTTTGTACATTAGCTTCATTTATGAATATATCTCTTCCCAACCCTCTATCAAGACAGCCATCCCTTCATAACAAAAGCATGTAGGCTTTTTAATAAAGATTTGTTCATTTTAGCAGAAGTTTAACTTTTTGGAAAGGATATCTCACCTTCTTTCATATTCCTAATTCAATGAAAAAAATTAGCAGGAAAAAAGTAAGCCCTCTAATCCTGCAGCTCCATTTCCCAACTACTGAACTACTATCCCCTCTTTAATTTTTTGTTACTTGGAATGCACATTATCTCTTTACCAGTCTCCCTACAAATCATAACTTCTGTTGTCTATTACCTGTTAGAAACATTTCTATCTCCCAGTAGGCCTAAGATTTTAGTACCTGGCTTATGTTACCCTGTCCACTGAGTATACCACCAATATCTTTGCTGACTTCAATAGCCACCTTAAGGCACTTTCTTCAGACACTTTCACCTCATTAATGCCCATCCACAATGACTTTTGATCTCTATCTAAACTCTATACCATTTACAAGTATGTTCTCGTTCAGTCCTTTTTCAGTCATGTCTGACTCTTTGTGACCACATTTGGGGTTTTCTTGGCAGTGATACTGGAGTGGTTTGCCATTTTCTTCTCCAGCTCAATTTACAGATAAGAACTGAAGCAAACAAAATTAAGTGACTTGCCCAGAGTCACACAGCTAAGTATCTGAGGTCAGATTTGAACTTGGGGAGATGAATCTTCTTGAATCTAGGCCTGGCACTCTATACACTGTATGGCCTAGCTAACCATTTACATAGTCATTCATGAAAACCTGCACTCTGCCTCCAATTCAACATTTTTTCTGTGACTTCAGTCTCCTTATCTGTTACCTCTTTACTATTGCTTCCTCCAAACTTCCTTAACCTCTGTGACAATCTTATACTTTATTCATACCTTCAGCCTGGAAATATTGTCCTCCTTCCTGCACCACAGATTCCATGATCAGAGACTTTCCAACATTCCTATTTCCTTCAATCTATAACCTTCCACAAACTCCACCAGATAATGATCCTAGACCAGTCAATCAATAAGCATTTATCAAGCTTCTACTATCTGCCAAGCACTGGAGATACAAAAGCAAAAGACAGTCCCTTCCCTCAACAAATATGGATAAACAAGCTATATAGATGATAAAGGAAATTAACATAGGGAAGGCACTAGAATTAAAAAGAACTTGGAAAGGCTTCCTGTAGAAGGTGAGATTTTAATGGGGACTTAAAGGAACTTGGGGGGGGTGAGTATTTGGAGCAGAGGAGGGAGAGCATTCCAGGCATGGGGGACAGCCAGAGAAAAAGTCTGGAGCTGAAAAATAGAGCCTCTTGTTTGTGGAAGCCAGGGTCAATGGATATGAGATGATGTGTTGGGGAGTAAGACTGGAAGGGGTAGATAGGGGAAGGCTAGGTTATGAAAGGCTTTGAATGCAAAACAGAGGCTTTTGTATTTCATCATGGAGGTGATAGGAAGCCAATGTAGTTTGTAGAGTGGGAGCAGAGGGGTGATATAGTCAGACCTGTGCTTTAGTAAACATCATTTCCTTAGCCAAATGGGCAGACATTGGCAACAGATTGGTTGGGGGGGGGTGTGTGTGGGGGGGTGCGCGTGTAATAATCAGGAGTTTATAATGACATCTGGGGGACTGGGGAGATTCTATTGATGCTTTCAACAGAGAAATTTGCAGGGAGGAGGGCTTAGGAGAAAAGATAATGAGTTCAGTTTTGGGTATGCTTAGTTTAAGATCCAGTCTGACATAACTGAAAGAAAGCTGGAGGTGCGAGTGTGGAGATCAGTAGAGAGATTAGGACTGGACAAAAAGATTTGAGAACTATCAGCAAAGAAGTAATAATTAAACTCAGGGGAGCTGATGAGATCACCAAATGAACTAATGTAGAGGGAAAGAGGATCAGGAAAGAGCTCTGTGGGACACCTATGATTAGTGGGTATGACCTGGATGAAGATCCAGCAAAGAAGAGTGAGAAGTAGTCAGAAAGATGGGCTGAGAACCAACTTAGAGTGGTGCCCAAAAATCCAAGAGAGAAGAAAGGATCAAGAAGAGCATGACTGACAGTGTCAAAGGCTGCAGAGAGGTCAAGAGTGAGGACTCAGGAAGGCCACTGGATTTGGCAATTAAGAGATTATTGGTACCTGAAGAGAGAGTAGTGTTGGTGGAATGATGAGGTTAGAGGCTGGATTGCAGAGTTGATAAGAGAGTGAAAGGGGAGTAAACTATGGAAATACCCTTTGTAGGTGGCCTTCTCAAGTTTAGACACAAAAGGCAGAAGAGATATGGGATGACAGCAAAGATAGAAGGATAAAGTGAGTGATTTTTTGAGGACAGGAGAAACATGGGCATATTTGTATCCAACAGACAGGGAAAGATTGAAGAGAAATGAGAGAGGGGGATAATGGGGGATAATGGAGGATGGGGAGGATGCAGTCTGTTGGAAGAGGCAGGACAGAATGGGATTACCGGTGCTGGTTTGTTTTGGCAATGAATAAGACCACTTATTTATTGGGTAGCAGTGAAGGAGAAGATATTGGCAGAAGGCACCTGAGTGACAGATGAAGAGGAGAGAAGTGGGAAGGAAGTCTTTGTGAATAGCCTGAATTTTTTCAATATAACATGACATAAGGCTGTCAGCTGAAATAGGGGAGCCATGGAAGATCTGGAAGAGCTGCTATGGAGAATAGGCTGGTGAGCTAATAAGGAAAAGTAGAAGCATTGCTCAGCAGCAATGAGGGCTCAGTTGGCATTATACAACTAATTTATAGCAGATCCAGTCAAAATGGGATTTTTCTCCACCTTAATACAGTAGTATGTATATAGTATCAGAGGAGGAGATGGTGGGGGTGAATCAAGGCTGAGGCTCAGCAGGGCACAATTGGTGGTATGAGGGGATAAGGGACACAGGAGAAAAGGACAGTGTAGAGCTGAAATGGTTCAAAGAGTCAACATGGAGAAAAGAGGAGAGTCTGTTTTCTGTACCTGGAGGGTGCTTTGGAAAGCACCCTAACTTTAGAGTATGGACTCTCCCCACTAAGAATGTATGCCTGTCAGCTACAACTTGTCTCTTATAACTACTTGGTAATTTTACTATAGTAGCATTTGAGTTAACTAGGACAGCAAGAGAATAGAATATCTCAGCCAACTAAAGTTTCTGATTAATTTTAAACTTCTTTATATGTAATACAATGGGAGGCAGCATGGTAAATGGGAAGAGTGGTGGATTTGGAATCAGAATGTAGGCTCAGTAATACTTTAGTACTACTTGCTAACTTATAAGGGCTTCAGTTTGCTTTTGTGTAAAAATAAAGGTACTGGAAGGCAAGATACCTAAGGCCCTTTCCAGTATAGGATCCTATAGTTGCAAACACGGAACATGAAGAAAAAATGTTTTTCAGCATCAATAATCTAAAATGTCCACAAGATGGAGATATTTCCTTATAAAAGAGCCACACTAACCTTTTTTCCAGACAAGAAAAAGAAGTTTTCTTTCATTTGAAAAGAACTTGTTAAGTATCCGGGCTTAAAAGCAGAAGTGAGAATTCTAGCCAAAGTACACTCTACTCAAAAACAGACTGCTTTGCCTGGAATTCTAAAGTTATATTAGCGATTAGAGAATGAGAATGCTATATAAAGAATTGTTACTATAAGATACTTGAATCAATTCGCCCTAATTTAGCTATTAAGTGTTCTCATTCTCTAGTCTCTAATACAACCTCATAAATCCAGGCAGAGCAGTGTTTTTAAGAAGGCTTTGTTTTTTACTATTAGTTCCTTTCTAATTTTGTTTCTTGTGAACTTTTCATCTCAATTGCTATTCTTTATGTTAAAAAGTGGTGTCTTTACGTGGTACACAGATAGTTTTCTTTCTCCTTTCTTTTCAACTTAAAGCTCTTTTTTGACTAGGCTTGAAAGACACAAAACAAATATATTCCTACCAGCCCTCCTTACATTTATCACATTTCTAGCCAAGAGGCTGTCATTTCTATATTTTAAACTGTGGTCCAGAAATACAAACTTTTTTCTCACATAACATTGTCTTAACCAGATGTTTAGTTCCCAAAACTGCTCTTTTCAGCATCCATAGGGTTTAACAGGCAACAGTGATGAAAAAACCACTTGCACCCCTAAAGTCTTCAGAGTGTAAACTGTGTAATCTTTGTCAGTATCTTCCAGGTTGGCAGGGTCAATTATGTCCTTCTAAGTTACCAGATTTCATTATTAGTCTTCCGTTTGGACTCGTATTGAGAAGTTCCGGGCATGAGAGACCAGCAATGCCAAGTCACAGAGACAGGAGACAGACTGTTGTGTTTAAGGGATAGCAGACAGGCCAGAGTTTATTGTTGTTGCTCAGACCTTTCAGTCTTATCTGACTCTATGTAACCCCACTTGGAGTTTTCTGGCAGATACTGAAGTGGTTTGCCATTTCCTTTACCAGCTCATTTTACAGATGAGAAAACTGAGGCAAAGAGGGGTGATTTGCCCAGAGTCACATGGCTAGTGTCTGAGGCCAGATCTGACCCCTTCCAGTTAATTTTACAAATGAGGAAACTAAAGCAAACAGGGTTAAGTGCCCAGGGTCACAGAGCTAGTATGTATCTAGGGCCATATTTGAACTCAGGAGGATGAGTTTTTCTAACTCCAGGCACAGCACACTATCTGCTGCACCATCTTGTGCCCCAGGAAAATAATATTCCTCTCTATTGTTATTGGACTGACAGATAGCCGTCTCAGAACTCCTCAGTAAGGCATCACCAACAATTATCACTCTTTTCCCTCTGAACTTTATGGGATTATCTTTCTGTGAAGTTTATTCTTTGTGTTTGTATCTCCAACACCTAACACAGTGTTATAAGAAATGACAAACAGGATGATTTTAGATAAACCTGGAAAGACTTAATGAACTGATGTAAAATGAATCAAGTAGAACCAGGAGAATATTGTACATAGTATCAGCAATATTGTAAGGGTAATCATCTACGAAAGACTTAGCTATTCTGAGCAAAACAATTATCCAAGACAATTCCAAAGGACTTATGATGAAAAATGCAATCTACCTCAAGAGAAAGAACTGATGGAGTCTGAATGCCAATCAAAGCATATTTCTTCTACTTTCATTATCTTTCCTGGGTTGTTCTTTTTGGTCTGAGTTTTCTTGGACGTGTCCAATATGCAAATATGTTTTGCAGGTGTATAATCTATATCAAATTGCTTGTCTTCTCAGGGAGGGCAAAGGAGAGAGAGAATTTGGAACTCACAATTTTTAAAAGCAAATGTTAAAAATTATTTTTACATGTGATTGGAAAAATATAAAAATATTTTAAGAGAATGGCTAGTTTATGCCTTATAAATAAGATCTAACTGGCTAATTAATTTCACTTATGTAGTCCTTCTAAAACTTGAGATGTTCATCATTTTTCAGTCACATCAAACTCTTTAGGACCCCATTTGTGGTTTTCTTGGTAAAGATACTGAGATGGTGTACCATTTCCTTTGCCAGCTCATTTTACAGATGAGAAAACTGAGGCAAACATGTTTAAGTGACTTGCCCAAAGTCACACAGCCAGTAAGTGTCTGAGGCCATATCTGAACTCACAAAGATGAGTTTTTGTGACTTCAAGCCTGGCATTCTATCCACTCTGCCACCTAACTGCCTGCAAAAACTGAGATACTTCTCACTACTTAAAATGGCATTTAAACATAAAATTTACTAGCATTGTTATTTGGATTATATGATGGTGAAATGGATGTAGTTATGTTTTTAAATGTCATGTCAACTAGCATTTTTCAATTCTATTTATATAACATGGTCGTTTACTCTCTATGGAATCACTTGTTCCTGCTATCTCAATGTTTACTATTAATCTTTTAGAAATTATTATTTTTAAGTTATTATAATGAAATTCTAGTCTTCTGGCTCACTTTGTAAAATGCCCACTTGAGCAGAGAGTAGGAAGAAGGAAGGGATATATCTGAGAAAAAAAACTTTTTCCCTTTTATGGAGGTGAAATGAAAGGCCATTTGTCTTAAAGACATCATTTCCCTCATGCGAAAAACTGAATAGACATACAATTTTTAAGCCTACCAAATGACTTATTTCAGGGATAGCTATTTCAGAGAAAATTGAAGCCCTTAAAAATTAGAATATACAGCAAAGAATTTCATAAGAACAAGAAAGGAAATGTCAGGAAAGCCACATATGTAGTGAAATTAACTATTATTTAGTATCTCACATAGCTACGAATTCCAAATTAATTTTAATTAACAGTTGTCAGTTTGTCAGAATGAAACCTATTAACAAGGTAAATAATTTGACAGGTAGATAAATTTCTATTTCCTTAAAAGAAAAAGACAAATACCAAGCTGCTTTGCACTTGGGCAGCACACAGTTAACTTTTTTCCAAGGCTCAAAGGCCCATGATGTTGAAAAAGATTCTTTAACCTGTATCTAGAATAAACACTTAAAATGATTTTGATAATTCTAGACCTTCATGGGAATATAATTTAAAAACAATGAAGCATACCATTACCAAAAGGCTAAACATTAAATTTTTATGAAATTGAGTAAATTAAAAATTCTGTCATGTGACTTCTCTGAAATGAATCATGAAACATCATAAAAGTGCATTTATAATAAGGATGCTACTAAAAATAGTTCTATTTGGAATTATGTTATAAATGTGACTATAGTTCCTGATTTTGACAATTACCTTAGAAATGAAAATTCCCTTTTCTTTAGGGCAACTGGTTTTTAATCAATGCATGCTATAAGCAGAAATAGGGGTCAGCAATTGTCTAATTAACCTTTATCCCTCTGAAGTTCATCCTTGGAGACTGCATCTGCACAGGCATCAAAGAACTTCTGTAGAGTATCAACTTGTCTACACAGGATGTCTCTAAAGGTTTCCATTTCAGCCAATTTCTCACGCAAACTGTGGCCCTTCTGGAAAAAAAAAAGACAAAGGGGAAGGGAAAGAGCAGAAAATAATCCACGTGAAGTAGTCATGCCTATTCTAGCCACTTTTTATGACCCTACCTCTTGATGTGCTGTCTGTTTTCCTATGAAAAAGTTGTCTTGTTCTTATCAGGGGTGACCCTTGTAATTGTGCCCTGGATTCCAATTTCTTCCTAGAGATTGCCTAATTACCATCCCCTCTCACCTTCAATTACTATCTAGTTGGTTCCTTCCTGGCTGCCTAACATGCCAAGATCTGTCTTAGCAAAAAAAAATTTTTTTTTAATTTTTTAAAGAAAAAGGGAAAAAAGGGGGAAAAATAAATTTATTTGTTTCTCCCTATCTTTCAACCTAGCTCCCCATATGCCTCCTCCCCCCTTCATGGCAAAACTCCTAGAAAAAATTCTATTCCACCTTCATTTCCTTTATATCTAACTTCCTTATAATCTGCCTTCTGACCTCACTAACTCAATGAAATTGTTCTCTCCAAAGATAACAACGATTTCTGTTTCACTAATTTCCAAGACCTTTGAGTGAGAATGAGAATTCTTGATCCTTATTGTACTCTGCATTATGTGTCACTATTGACCATCCCTTCCTCCTGGATACTTCCTCAAATTCAGTCCTCTGACTCCAAAGTCAGCCTCTTGCCATGGCACCAGCTTAGGGGAAAAATCTAGTGTGTATGCAGATTAGAGCCATCAAACCTACAAAACCCCACCCCCCCTGGTACCAGATAAAAATGTAATTGGGAAATATTTAACAAAATAAATAAATAGATGATATGAATTTGTGGTATTCTAAGTCACTGAGTTCTGCAGGGTGGATTCTTACTTTTACCACACAAAAGGTAGGAATGGCCAATAGTGCCAGTGGGCCCAAGAAGTAAAAGTGATGACAAACCACTAGACACAGTATGACCACATTTTTTTCCTAAGAAATTAATTCTTCCACACTAGAACATTCTTTACAACCCAGATGAAAAAGAATTCTTTATTCACGTGACATCCAATATTATTATATGTTTGAAGTAAGTGAATTACTTGGTTACTTTCCAGGTTAACTTCACGGTTCCAACAGTCAACTTCACGAATTAGTTACTTCTTAATGTGAAATTACAGGAAAGCAAATTGTCCTTGATTTCAGTAGGTTAATTGTAGATATTTGGGAGATGCTTTGACAGGCTGAGTTACTACCTCTGTGATGCTGGGACAAGAGTCTCTTAACTTCTCTGGGACTCAGATGCTTCAAGCAAAACATTAGGGGGTTGGAACACTTTATTTCCAAGGCCCCTCATAACTCTTATGCTATAATCCTGAAAATAAGCACCCTTACCAAAAACAGATTTCAGTTGTTTGTATAACTAAAAAACAAATTTTCTTCAAGTTTACATACTCTGATTTTTCTACATTATTTTGAATAAAAATATAAAAATGTTTCCGTTATAAAATGTGATGCCACTGTTGTTTTATAATAGGATTTCTCCCAAGTCTGCATGAGAAATAATGGTTTATATGGTTCCCTTTTTTCAGTCACTGAATATAAAAAGATGAATTACCCTGTCTGGTTGGTTCACTTTCTCCAATTTAGAGAGACAGAGAAAACAAATATCATTTATAAATATTCACAGAAGCTACTACTGCTAAAAGAATTTCATTTATGATTTACTCACCTTCATCAAATCCAGACACTTAAACAACTTCTGCCAGTTCTCCTACAATTATTTTTAAGCCACAAACATATACTTCTTATAAAATTCATAATTCATTTGAAATTTATATTTGTTATGACATTAGCATTATACTTCATACCACCAACTCTATTCTCTAGCAATTAAGGGTTGGCTCTGGTACCAAGTATTGATGATATGAACAAGAAGTTTATCTTAAGATAATGAGTGTGTGACCTTTTGAGAACTATTTATAAAACTGCTTTTAAAATGCTGCATGAATATTATACCTGAAAACAGGTTAACTATCATTAGAAATTATAGTCCACATTCTTCTGAGTTTTGAGCCTTTTCATATCTTAAAATATTTTTACAAAATAATGCAACAAGAAAAAAATTCCATTAAAATGATGCAAAGAAACAAAATTACCTGATTTTTATCTACTGTGTATGCGGATTTCTTTTCTTTTTTCTTTTTTTAATTTTTTTTTAGGTGGGAGACAGGAAAGAAGGAAGAATAATATTTTGGAATTTTTGTGGCAGAATTCTGACTCATTTAGCTTGAAAAACAATGTCATTTCAATAAGACCCCTTTTTTTCAACTATACATGCTCTATACCCACAACATAAAATTTAATATTCTCAAACTATTTAGAAGCTAAATAGCATTAATTGTGCTGGTCCGCCTTACCCTTCATCCTGACAGGAATTAGACAGAAATGAATGTCTCTATTTCTAAGGTTAAGCTTTCAAACCTTTATTTTTCATTTATGTTCCATTTTTTTGAATTATTTGTAATAACTAACCTTGAATGATGAGGTGGATGTTGCTGAATAACCACTTGCTCCGGACACAAGTGATACCATTGAGCCATGTCGGCGCAAGCTTGATTCTGATCCATAACCAGATTCAGTCTAAAAAGGAGAAATTACAGATAATTTTTCTAATACAAACAAACTCAAAGAAGGAAACTAATCTTCCTTAAAATAAAAACTTTAGCTTATTGGTCAAACAATTTCAAGCAGTGGCTAAACAACTTAAGCTATTGCTGCAATCTTAATGACATCTAATACCTCTGAATGCTTTTAGGAAAAGAAGGTAGGACATTGTTCATTCCAATGTTCAAAAGTGGAACAAAAACTCTAAAACTTTTTTTAAAATTTCAAAATTATAATGGATTATTTAACAATAATGTTAAAGAATCTTATTTCACTTTTATTATTCAAATACTCAATACTTAAACAGATCTGTGATCTTACTGATTTGGTTGTTTCCTCCATCAATGCAAGTCACAATCCATCCTTGCCTGTCTTCCCTACACAACTCTAGTCCACGTCTTCTCACAATTTTGCCCCAAAGGGCACGCTCAATGCAATACAGGCTTTCCTTATACTTCTGATCCTATTCCCTCCCCTCTTTTAAAGCAGATTTCCCTCAGTCTCATCCACATTACCCAATCTATGAGGACCCTTTCTTCTGCCTACAAACATAAACTAAGTTTCCCACACTCTTAAAAAAATTTTATTAGACACTACTAACCCCACAAGTGATCACCCTATACAGCATCAAATAAGAGAACTGTAAAGTGCTGAGTACAGTGCCTGGCACACAGTAGGCACTTAATAAATGTTTGTTCCTTTCCCTTACCCTGTATCTCTCCTCTTCTTAAACTCCTTTTTAAAAAATGACATTTGGTACCTTTATTTCCTCTGCTTCTACTCATTTACATTCTCTTGACATCATCATTCAAGTGAGACCATTCTCTCCAAAGTTTCCAAAGATCTCTTAATTACCAAATCTAATAACCCCTTCTAAAAACCTCTGCAGCACGTGACACTGCCAAACCTGTACCCTCTTCTGGTAACTCTCTTTTCTAAGTTTTTCATATCATTGCTCTCTTGATCACCTACCTCTGCCTGATTCCTCTTCAGACTCTTTTACTGGAGCTTCATTCATGTTGTGAGAGATGATCTCTCAGAAGTGAAGCCTCCTCAAAGGGTCATTAGTTCTTGTTAGTGGTTCTGGTATTGTTGCTTTTGAATGGTACATGTGTACCAACACTAAGTGAAGACCCCTCAGAATACAAGACCCCCTCCCCTACTCTTAGATAGTGTTAGCAGAAATTCCTAATGCCATAAGAGCATCCTGTCTATCTCATCCTCTAGCTAGTTACATGACCTTGGGTAAAAGGCTGCTCAAACTGTGAGGCCCTGAAAAGAGAAACATGCTAACATAATTTCTATACCTCTTTGTTCTCTCTATTACTGGGGTAGTTTTTACACGAATAGATTGTACACCTGAGGCTCAGCCAATGAGCCAACGTGAAGGGGGTTAGGGTGGGCTACTGCATTAGGGTCTATATAATCTTGCCTTAAACAAAGAGCACTCGAACTCTTGGGGCAGCTTAGGCAGCACGGGGGTGCCCTTTCTCCAGAAAGTCAATAAAGAGATTCCTCCTTTTTGCAAACTTTTGTCAAGACTCTTGTTTTTAATTTGTGTACGTGGTCTCTGTCCCACACAATGTCACACCTAACTGTGGGTGTTCTCCAAGACTTTGTCCTGGGCCCTCTTTTACTTGGTGATCTCATCAGCTCCCAATTATCTCTATGCTGATGATTCTCAGACATATATATATATATATATATATATATATATATATATATATATATATATATGCATCCTCAGTCTCTCTCCTAAGCTCCAGTTCCACATCACCACACAACCTATTAGATGCTTTAAGCAAGATGTGCAACAGCTTTCTTGTCTCAAACCTTAGTCAGCTCCAATCTACTGTGCACATACCAACCAAAACAATTTTCTTAATGGTCATGTGTGATCATGTCACTTCTCCAATAAAATGTAGTGGCTCCTTACAGCTTTCCTCTAGTATCAAATAGAAACTCCTTTGTTTCGTACTTAAAAGTTCATTTTAACCTGATCCCTAAACTACTCCATTCCACACTCCAAAACTTCATTTCCATTTGCTACTAATACATGGAATGCTATCCCCCCTTACCTATGCTTTTTAAAATTCTTGATTTCCTTCAAGACAGCTCAAACATCACCTTCTTCATGAGGCCCTTCCAGCTAGCGCCTCCCACCTTCCCTCTCAAGGTTATCCTGTATCTACTTCATTTGAATCTTGTATGTGTTTGTGTTCTTTCTTCTTAGAATGCCATTTTCTTGGGGGTAAGGGGATGTTTCCACTTTTGTCTTTGTATCCTGAGCACTTTGCACAGGGTCTAGCACAGCAATGCTTTAAAAAAGATTGTTAACTAAGCTACCTACTATATGAAGTATATTATGATAGGCTCTTATTATCTGAGTTGTAAAATCCTATTTTGTCAGCTTCTTTTTGTCAGCTGCAGAGGAGGGGGTTGTGGAATATTTTCCCATGGAAGGCTTATATGTTTGTCTTGGCTGTTTGAAGGAGGAATAAAGAGCACTTTAGGAGCAAGGAGCACCTTAACCTGGGACTGAGGGAAGAAGGAAGTCACTACAATTGGGAAAGATTCATTTGGTGATGGTACAAAGCTGGTCTCAGAGATTTGGCTAAACTCAGCTACTGTCTCCCTACACAAGGTCAGGTTTAATCATAACAAACGGACAAAAACTATTACAGAATGGCTTTGGTCAAAGCTATGTGGACTGTGTTTTATTGTAATTCAAACAATCATATCATTAAGCACCTACTGTGTTCAGGGCATTGCTTTGGGTATGAGGACTTAAAAACAGCCTACTCTGAGGGAGTTTACCACTTCATGGAGGATGGGAGGGAAGAAATTGGGATCTACTGAGGAAAAGACTCCTCTCCTGCCCACAAGTGTCCTAAGTCCATGTCTTCAAGAACTATGCACCAAAAAACCAGTCTCTCTCATCTCTCAGAAAGCAGTTATCCTACCTAGACTTTGACCTTATTGATCCTATTCAATGTGAGTTCCCTCCTCTCCCATTTTCATTGTCTGAAATACCCTGGACTTTTCTCCCATTCTTTCTTCCCTTCCCCCAAGCTCTGACAAAGATGCAATCCTACTCTTTACCAAGGCTAACCCCAATGTGTGCACCTGATCCCACTGTCCAGCAATTGTATCCTCAACCATACTTCCCAGAGT
The DNA here is from genome assembly GCF_003287225.1 of Phascolarctos cinereus. Lineage (NCBI taxonomy): Eukaryota > Metazoa > Chordata > Mammalia > Diprotodontia > Phascolarctidae > Phascolarctos > Phascolarctos cinereus. The sequence continues at coordinate 317,168,579 of NW_027555847.1, forward strand.
CTTCCATCTCTATCTCCTTCATCCTAAAAAAACCTCAAACCTTTACTAAACTCATTATCTGCCAAACTCCTAGAAAAAGTTATCTACTATCGCTTCCTCTAAGTCTTTTCCTCCACCCTTTGCAATTTGGATTTCAATCTCATCACTTGACTGAAACTATTCTCTCAAAAATTTCCAGTTATCTATTAATCATAAAATCTGATGGTCCTCTCTCAGTCCTATTTGCCACATTTGTTAGTGTATGACCACCTTTATCCTCCAGGATGATCTTTCCTTCCCGGACTTCTGTGACATTCTTCTTTCCCAGTTTGCTTCCTACTTATCTAACTGCTTCTCAGCCTCCTTTCTGGGCTCATCATCCCCATCATGCTTCCTGCTCTGTTTTGGTTAACTGTTCCCTCTCTGTCTCTTCCTCTCCTATAACAACCACATTATCTCTCAAGGGTTCAAGTATCATTTTTATGTAGATGACGCCCCAAACTATATAACCAGCCTCAGGCTTTTTCACAAGATTCTGTCCTACATCACCGATTGCCAAATAGACATTTCAAATTAGAAGTCCTGGAGACTTCGTAAATTCAGCATTTCTAAAACTGAACTCATTAGCTCCCCCCCCCCCAATCCCTGCCTTCTTCCAGACGTCCCTATTTCTGTAAAAGCCATATCCTTCCCAGGGAACAGGTTTCTATTACCAGCATCATTTTAGATTCCTCATTCTCTCACCCCACAAATCCAACCAGTTGCCAAATCTTGCCATTTCTACCTCTACAAACATCTATTATATTTAACTCCTTCTTTCTCACATAGCTATATAGTTACCACTTTACTTCAGGCTCTCAACCTTTTGCCTAAATTACTGCAAAGTCTCTCTTCACATGCCAGTCCATCCAGTACTCAACTTCCAAAGTAATTTTCTTTAAGGCGGATTTGACAATGCTACTCCTCTGGTCAATCAACTCCAGTGGCTTCTTATTGTTTCTAGGATTAAATATAAGCTCCTCTGTTTATCTTTTAAAGCCCTAGTTTATCTTTCCAGCCTCACTGAACATTTCCCTCCCCTGCCCCCTCCAACCTCTCAGATCCATCCAAACTGGCTTTCTGTTTTCCCAGCCTCTCTCTCCAATGCCCTTGCATTTGCTATTCCCCATTCCACAAGCCAGCGATTTACTCCCCAAAACACTCCAGCCTTGAAGAGTTCCTCTCTTCCTTTAAGATGCAAGCCAGGCTTTTGCAAGAAGCCTTTCCTGATCCACCTCAAATGCTAGTATCCTCCCTCACAAACTACCTTGTACACCTATTAACTTTGTATTTATGCAGTACATATTTTCATATATACTTGTCTCCAACACTATACTGCAAACTCACTGCCAATACAGAGATTGTTGCATTCTTTCTATTTCTATCCCCAATGCCCAATAGTGACTGGTACCTAGTGGGCACTTAATACCTGCTGTTTAATACTGAGTCTGTAACTGGTTCTTTTCCTTATTGATAAATAATTACAAGTTACATCTCCACAACAGGGGCAATTTTATCTTTCCTGATAAAAATAATTCCGTAACAAAGATGATGACAGGGGCAGCTGGGTGGCACAGTAGATAGAGCTCCAGCCTTGGAGTCAGGAGGACCTTGAGTTCAAATGCAACCTCAAACATTTGATACTTACTAGCTGTGTGATCCTAGGCAAATCACTTAACCCCAACTGCCTCACCAAAAAGCAAAAAACAAAACCAAACAAACAAAAAAACCAAAAACAACAACAACAAAAAAACCCCAACAAAACAACAAAACCAAAGATGATGATAACGTCAAAACCAAGCAGAGTAGCTGGTGTAAAATGAAGAGAACAATAAAGAAAATAGAGAGAGAAAAACAGAAGACCCAGAACATAGTTCTGGACTACATCCACACACTGCATGTGATACATGTTTGAATGGAGAATTCCTCAAAGGAAGCTGAAGATTGGTCATATGGGTAGGAAGAGAACCATGACAGAACAGTCAAGAAAACTTAGGGTGAAGAAAGAATCCAGAAGGTAGGTGTGGTCAACATGTCAAACCTACAGAGAAACTAAGAAGACTGAGAAAAGGTCCCTGGATTTAGCAATAAAAATGAAAATCCTTTAACAATAAAAATCACTGGCCTTCGAAAGATCAGTTTTCTTCAAATAATGTGCATGCAACCAGATTAGAAAGGTTGAGAAGTGAAGGGGAAGTGACAAAGTGGAGACAATGAATGTTGCTGTTTAGCTGTTTTCAGTCATGTCTGACTCTTCGAGATCCCATTTTGGGGTTTTCTTGGCAAACATACTGAAGTGATTTGCCATTTCCCTCTCCAGCTCATTTTACATATGGGGAAACTGAAGTCAACAGTGTTAAGTGACTTACTCAGGGTCACACAGCTATTAAGCGTCTGAGTTTAGTCTTGAACTCAGGAAGGTGAGTATTCTTGACTCCAGACCTGACACTCTATCCACTGCACAATCTAGCTGACCCTAGAGAGACAATGAGCACACCTAGCTTTTTCTGGGACTCAGACTGTGGAAGAAGGCAAGAGAAAAGTTAACAGTTTTAGAAAATGGTAGAGTCAAGTGAAAGTTTTAAGGACCCAGGGTGGTAGTAGGAGTTGAAAATGTTAATACTAAAGAAATTTCATGAGAAAAACCAGATCTACAATGCTGAAACTATTTAGGGCCTTCCCCAACTTCAAAGAAACGAAGATAAAATGTTAAATGCTGCCTTAATCTGCAATTTAGTTAAAAGTCAAATCCTTAAGATTTAAAGAAAACCATAGATTAATGTCACTTCTGCAGAAGTATTTATCTAATGAAGAAAGAACCTGTAGACAAATACCACTGCAAATTCCTGAAAACAGTGAGAAATACTGCTCCTTTCATATCCCAAATGAAATAGTACAAGAGAATAGGTTTAAGTTGAACAGGAGGTACTTACGGCCTCCTGTATTAGTAAAATATAAACAAAGGTTTGAATGTTACAGACAAATCAAAGGACTCTGATAGTGACAGGTAAGAAGAAGAATTTGAAAGCATGAGATAACCACTTATATAAAAAGATTTTCTTTAAGTGAATAACTGATGTTGGAGAAAATCAGCCACTTTTTACTGCTTACAAAAGTGATCACTAGCCACTTTTTGCTGGCTAGTAATGTTCATCCAACACTCTAGAACCCTCATCAAGACAGTTTACCATAAATGGACACTGACAATAATTTTCTCAAGAAAGAATAGGTCAAAATTCAGTACTGTGCTAGCTGTATCTGCAGTATAGCACAACAAATGTCATAAATAACATGTAAAAAGCAAGATTATATTCAAATGCTTCATTTAAAACAGGGAAAGATGCAATACATTTTAGAAAGTTTTTTTATAATTAAAAAAGGGACTTATAATGTGTAAGGCAAAACTACATAGAACAGGTTAATCCCACCAAGTGGAGCTCCTATTTTAAGTTTTCATAATTTATACTATGAAGTATACAATGTAATCAACATTCCCATAATTAATGTGAAACCTCTAGTCAGTATTAAGCACAGATTAATTGCAGACAACAAAAGCTCTTCTTTAGGTACAGCCAAGTGAAACTTAAGCAACTACTATCTTCTATATCATTTTTGAAATGCCTTGTAGGCTGATACCCAAGCTATGAGATAGCAGTAACTGTGCAAAAGGCAATTTTATTACCTTGAAGGGCAAATTTAAATGACCAACTTGAGTATAAAATATATCTGCCATTCAATTTATTTTCCGTGGCTAGTTTTTTCAAAATTTCGAAAGTCCTTTAAGTTACTTCCTTCTGATCACTAATTTTCTCTTCATATCCACATCAGTTTAAAGTTTTAGCAGACTAGCAATTTTTTACTGTTTTTTTTTTTGGTAAATAGTATTTTTTTCCAATTACATGTGAAGACAGTTATCAACATTCATTTTTAAAATTAGATTTTGAATTCCAAATTTTTCTCCCTCCCTTTTTTCCTTCCTCCCCAAGACAGCAAGCAATCTGATATAGGTTATACATGTGCAATTATGTTAAACATATTTCCACAGTCATATTGTGAAAGAAGAATCAAAATAAAAGGGAAAAACCACAAGAAAAACAAAAAACAAAAAAGCAAATATGATATGCTTTGAAGTACATTCAGACTACATAGTTCTTTCTCTGGATGTGGACATCATTTTCCATTATGAGTCGTTTGGAACTGCCCTGGATCACTGTGCTGCTGAGAAGAGCTGAGTCACTCATAGCTGATCATCACACAATTTTGCTGATACTGTGTATGCTATTTTCCTGGTTCTGCTCACTTCATTCAGCATCAGTTCATGTAAGTCTTTCCAGGTTTTTCTGAAATCTGTCTGCTTACCATTTCTTACAGCAAATGGTATTCCATTAAATTCATATGCCACAACTTGTTCAGCCATTCTCCAACTGATGGACATCCCTTTAATTTCCAATTCTTTGCCACCACAAAAGACCTGCTATAAATATTTTTGTACAAGTAGGTCCTTTCCCCTTATTTTATGATCTCCTTGGGATATAGAATTAGTAGTGGTATGCTAGATCAAAGGGTATGCACTGTTTTATAGCCCTTTGGGCATAGTTCCAAATTGCTCTCCAGAATGGCTGGATCAGTTCACAACTCCACTGACAATACATTAGTGAACAGACTAGCAATTTGGGGGATATGGTACATGTGCACATTCACACTACACAGAAATAATATTACTAGGAAAGAACACTAATATGATTAAGAAAAAGGAAAAAAAAATCTCTAAGAAGAGATCTATGGTTTTTTTCTTCATGATTAACTTCCCAGAAATGAGTCTATAGGAATAATCAGAAAATGGACAAGGAAATTAGTAAGAAACAATACTCAAGCAGATCTCCTCATCATTTTAAGAGTATCTCCTAATGATTCAGATCATTACTTGTGATTCTTTTCCATGTCGCCCTGTAACTTCACCACCAGAGGTCTTTCTCAGTTTCTCCTGACATGGCAATGGAACATTATTCCTATGACTCACCTCTGCCATGTGACCAGCATATCTCTGTGTTTATCTCTTCTGTCACAGTGACAAATGCCTTGGTAAACATAAAATTTATTTTGGGCACATAAGATTTTTATATATGGATGGAAGATAATATACTGGAAAAGAGTCTTTAAGACAACATTTTCCCCATCAAATCAAAAATAATCACAATGGGATCTTATAATCTCCATATCTCTCCTTCTACAGTGAAATGGTAAAAATGTGGTCCACTGATGAATACTGCTTGCAAAAAACTTCTTTTTCCCACTTAACCCTCACTGGGAATGCTCACTTAATTTATAGATCATTCAAACATATAGATGAGAGAGTAGGCCTGTGTAGACTGATATGGAAAATGTCACCTTTATTGGTATTAAGCTTTGAGATTTTTTTGGGCATGTTTTTGTTATCTTCTTCTCCCAATAATTCTCTTCAGTCCCTCAAGTAGCCTGAAGCACTAACTTTTAGATACACTTGCTCCAATGTGGCTATTCTTCTCATCTTTGTTCTGTTTTACTGCATTTCTGCATCCAGAACTGAGATGTTAGAGTGGATATGTGGGGTTCTACTAGCCTTGATGGTGAAAAATTGTTTCTCTTGGTCATCTTTTCAGATATTTTTCTTCTATTGGTTATCCCTTCATTTTCATCCTTAAATGTTCTTAAGGTGATACGACTTGAGTTAAACCTCTTCAGCCAAGCTTCTTCAAGCTGGTTTTACTCTCTACTGCCTCCTTATGCTTTCTGGTACGATACTACTCAAAACTGACCATCGTCTTTCATAATTTTTTGCAAATGAATTTATTTTCTAAACTACTGAGTTGCCTTTGGTTATTATCTCTTTCCAAGTCAGTCAAATGTTTAGTGACTAAGGTACTTTATGGGCTTTTTTGGGCTTACAGTACTAACAGATTTGCATAATAATGGCTTTTATTAATACAGTTCTTTATTATGTCATCTCATCATAACCCAGAGAAAGTTGTTATTGTTACCCGTATTTTAGATAAGGAAACTGAGGCAGAAAGTAGTTAAAGAAGATGCCCTGAGGTGAACAGCTAGCTTAGACACAGTTAGTAGGTATCTAAGGCAGGGTTAGAATTTTGCCTTCCTGACTTCCTGTCTAGCACTCTTTCCACTATGCCACCTAACTGCCTCTTTAACATCAAGTAGACATTGGTAAAAAATTATCATAATCAATGTTGGTGTAATTTCTGTTGTACATTTCTCATTTTCCCACTGCTAATTAGTTGCTTAGTTCAGTATTAAGTTGTTTTAATTGTACACCATATGTTTTTTTTTCCCCTAATTTATTTTTCTCCTTGCCTTTTTTTTTAAACACTAATTCTGATCTCTGCCCTGACAAGTCATTGTTCTGACTGTACAGACGGCTGACTTAGGGGTTCCTGTCTGTTGAAATATAATCAATTTCAGAAAAGAACTTGTATGAAGTGATATACAGTGAGGTGAACAGAAACAGCAGTACAACTCTGTAACTCTGAAAAGACTTAAAAACTTTGATCAAGGCAATAACTAACTCTAATTTTGGAGGGCCAATGATGAACTAGGCTACCTAATATCCAACATATTGGCAATGGATTCAATATGCAGAATGAGATAACGTTTTTAGACACGGCCAATGTGGGAATTTTTCTTAGCTATGCATATGTTTCAAAAGTTTTTGTTTGTTTTTTAAAATGGGGGTTGGAGATGGAGAAGAGGTGGAGGTAAAGAAAACACTTCCTAATTTTGAAATTATTTCATTATTTTAGATATTATTTGGTGTACATTATTTGTTATCTGCCAGTTCTTTTTCCAAAGAAAGTGTTCATGATATAAAGGTGTCAAGCTTCTGTGTCAAAATATTTCAATCACTGATCACAGACTCTTGGAGCTGGAGCAGATAGTCTAACTCCACCACTCCCTCCCATGTGATAGGTGAAGAAACCAAGATATAGAGAAATTAAATGATTTGCCAAAGAGATAAATTATCAAGGAATCTAAATTCCTGGATTGAAAGGAATAAACAAGAGTTAAGATCTAGTCAGACTTTAAACAGTACATAATTAAATTTGTTGCATAGGGTGAAAGAATTATAGAATCTTTTAGTCATACTACTTTAATAGAAAGTATAGGAAGGCAAAAAGCTATATAAAAGTATGCTGATTCAGAAAAAAAAAGGTTTCTATGAGGACAACTTTTTTCAAAGCAAAATTTTAAAACAGCTTCTGTTCTGAGCCAGCATGGCCTAGTAGAGTACTGACTTAAGAGCCAGGATCTGAGATGTGTGTTTGAAGCCCATTTCTAACACTTACTACTACTAGCTTTATAACTATGAACACCTGGTAAGAGTGAAAATATTGTTTTAGTCTAACAGATAGTCTAAGCGATATAGGGCTGTTTGTACAGTGTTAGTTTTCCAAAAGCAAATCATGGGAGAGTCACAACTTCTGTGAGCCTAAATTTTCTCAAATGTTAAAATGGGGATAATAATCTACAAAGTATTTTCCTTGCAGAGTTGCTGTGAGGCCCTAATAAGAATATATAAACATAGATAAAAACACAATTTTTTTTTTGTTAGGTAGTTTCCCATACCCCACAAACACTGAACACTCATTCCTATCTCTAGCACCTTTACTAATACTATAACCCTTTCTTTTTTTTCCTTTTATTTTATTTTATTTTTAAATTTTTTTAAAAACTTTTTTTCCATATGCTTTTGAGTTGAAAATTTTTCTCCCTTTTTCTCCCCCCCACCTTCCCCAAGACAGCGCACAATCTGACATAGGCTTTACATTTACATACTCATTAAACATATTTTCACATTAGTGAAGCTGTAAGTAAAAATTAAAACCAATAGGAGGAACCATCAGAAAGATGAAACAAAACTCAACAGAAGGTAAAAATAAGTGAGAGCGATTCGACTTCCATAGTTCTTTCCTTGGATGTAAAGCATTTTCCATCCCGAGGCCTCTGGAGATGTCTTAGATCCTTGTAATGCTGAGAAGAGTTCAGTTTAATATTCTTAGTCATTGCATAATGTGGCTGTTATTGTGTACAAAGTCCTCTTGGTTCTGCTCACTTCACTCAGCATCAGACCATATAAGTCTTTCCAGGTTTTTCTGAAGTCAGCCTGTTCATCATTTCTTATAGCACAATAGTATTCCATTACATTCATATACCACAACTTGCTCAGCCATTCCCCAATTGATGGGCATCCTCTCAATTTCCAATTCTTTGCCACCACAAAAAGAGCTGCTATGAATATTTTTGTACATGTGGGTCCTTTTCCCATTTGTTTGATCTCTTTGGCATATAGTCCTAGAAGTGCTATTGCTGGATCGGTATGCACATTTTTGTAGCCCTTTGGGCATAGTTCCAAATTGTTCTCCAAAATGGTTGGATCATTTCACAACTCCACCAACAATGTATTAGTGTTCCAATTTTCCCACATCTTCTCCAACATTTATCATTTTCCTGTTTTGTCATGTTGGCCAATCTGATAGGTGTGATGTGGTACCTCAGAGTTGTTTTGATTTGTATTTCTCTAATCAACAATGATTTAGAGCATTTTTTCATATGACTATAGATGGCTTTAATTTCTTCATCTGAGAACTGTCTGTTCATATCCTTTGACCATTTATCAATTGGGGAATGGCTTGTGTTCTTATAAATTTGTCTTAATTCTCTATATATTTTAGAAATGAGGCCTTTATCAGAAGACTGGTTGTAAAAATTCTTTCCCAATTTTCTACCTTCCTTCTAATCTTAGTTGCATTGGCTTTGTTTGTGCAAAAACTTTTCAATTTAATGTAATCAAAATTATCCATTTTGCTTTTCATAATGTTCTCTATCTCCTGTTTGGTCATGAATTCTTCTGTTCTCCATAGATCTGATAGGTAAACTATTCCTTGTTCTCCCAGTTTACTTATGGTATCAGCCTTTATATCTAAGTCATGAACCCATTTTGACTTTATTTTGGTATATGGTGTGAGATTTGGGTCTATGCCTAGTTTCTGCCATACTCTTTTCCAGTTTTCCCAGCAGTTTTTTTCAAAGAGTGGGTTCTTATCCCAGAAGCTGGGGTCTTTGGGTTTATCAAATAATAGATTACTATAGTCATTGACTACTGTGTCTTGCATATTTAACCTATTCCACTGATCCACCTCCCTATTTCTTAGCCAGTACCAAGCAGTTTTGATGATTGCTGCTTTATAATACAATTTAAGATCTGGAATTGCTAGGCCACCTTCCCCTGCATTTCTTTTCATTAGTTCCTTTGATATTCTGGACCTTTTGTTTTTCCAAATGAATCTTGTTATTATTTTTTCTAACTCTATAAAATAATTTTTGGTAGTTTGATTGGTATGGCACTGAATAAGTAAATTAGCTTAGGTAGGATTGTCATTTTTATTATATTAGCTCGGCCTACCCATGAGCAACTGATGTTTTTCCAATTATTTAGATCTGATTTTATTTGTGTGAAAAGTGTTTTGTAATTGTGTTCATAGAGTTCCTGGGTTTGTTTGGGAGGTAGACTCCTAAATATTTTATAATGTCTACAGTAAGTTTAAATGGGATTTCTCTTTCTATCTCTTGCTGTTGGGCTTTGTTGGTAATATATAGAAATGCTGATGATTTATGTGGGTTTATTTTATAGCCTGCAACTTTGCTAAAGTTGTTTATTATTTCAAGTAGTTTTTTACTTGATTCTCTAGGATTCTCTAAGTATATCATCATGTCATCTGCAAAGAGTGATAGCTTTGTTTCTTCTTTGCCTATTCTAATGCCTTCAATTTTTTTTCTTCTCTTATTGCTAAAGCTAAGGTTTCCAGTACAATATTGAATAACAGTGGTGATAATGGACATCCTTGTTTCACCCCGATCTTATTGGAAATGCTTCTAGCCTGTCCCCATTACATATAATGCTTGCTGAAGGTTTTAGATATATGCTATTTATTATTTTAAGGAAGACTCCATTTATACCTATGCTTTCTAGTGTTTTTAATAGGAATGGGTGTTGTATTTTATCAAAAGCTTTTTCTGCATCTATTGAGATGATCATGTGGTTTCTGTTGGTTTTTTGTTGATATGCTCAATGATGCTGATAGTTTTCCTAATATTGAACCAACCCTGCATTCCTGGTATAAATCCTACCTGGTCATAGTGTATTATTCTTGTGATAAGTTGCTGCAATCTACTTGCTATATTTTGTTTAAAATTTTTGCATCTATATTCATTAGAGAAATTGGTCTATAATTTTCTTTCTCTATTTTGACTCTTCCTGGTTTAGGTATCAACACCATATTTGTATCATAAAAAGAATTTGGTAAGACTCCTTCTTCACCTATTTTCCCAAATAGTCTATATAGTATTGGAATTAATTGTTCTTTAAATGTTTGATAGAATTCGCATGTAAATCCATCTGGCCCTGGAGATTTTTTCCTAGGGAGTTCATCAATGGCTTGTTCAATTTCTTTTTCTGAGATGGGGTTATTTAAGTATTTTACTTCCTCTTCGGTTAATCTGGGCAATTTATATTTTTGTAAATATGTATCCATTTCACTAAGATTGTCAAATTTGTTGGCATATAGTTGGGCAAAATAATTCCTAATTATTGTTTTAATTTCCTCTTCCTTGGTGGTAGCTTCCCTTTTCATTCTTGATACTAGTAATTTGGTTTTCTTCTTTCTTTTTTTAATTAAATTAACCAAAGGCTTATCTATTTTATTGTTTTTTCATAAAACCAGCTCTTAGTTTTATTTATTAGTTCAATAGTTTTCTTAATTTCAATTTTATTAATTTTTCCTTTGGTTTTCAATATTTCTAATTTGGTGTTTAGTTGAGGATTTTTAATTTGTTCTTTTTCTAGTTTTTTTAGTTGTATGCCCAATTCATTAATCTCCTCTTTTTCTATTTTATTTATGTAAGCATTTAGAGATATAAAACTTCCCCTAAGAACTGCTTTCGCTGCATCCCATAGGTTTTGGTATGTTGTCTCATTATTGTCATTCTCTTGAATGAAATTATTGATTGTTTCTATGATTTGTTGTTTGACCCAATCATTTTTTAGGATTAGATTATTTAGTTTCCAATTATTTTTTAGTCTATCTTTCCATGGCCCTTTATTACATATAATTTTTATTGCATCATGATCTGAAAAGGATGCATTTAATATTTCTGCCTTTCTGCATTGGATTGTGAGGTTTTTATGCCCTAGTACATGGTCAATTTTTGTGTATGTGCCATGTACTGAGAGAAAAAAGTATATTCCTTTCTATCCCCATTCAGTTTTCTCCAGAGGTCTATCATACCTAACTTTTCTAATGTTCTATTCACCTCCTTAACTTCTTTCTTGTTTATTTTGTGGTTAGACTTATCTAGTGCAGAGGGGGAGGTTCAGGTCCCCCACTAGTATAGTTTTGCTGTCTATTTCTTCCTGTAACTCCCTGAACTTCTCCTGTAAGAATTTGGATGCTATACCATTTGGTGCATATATTTAGTAATGATATTACTTCATTGTCTATGGTGCCTTTTAGCAGGATGTAGTTTCCTTCCTTATCTCTTTTGATTAGATCTATTTTTGCTTTTGCTTTGTCTGAGATCAGGATTGCTACCCCTGCTTTTTTTACTTCAGCTGAGCATAATATATTCTGCTCCAGCCTTTTACCTTTACCCTGTATGTGTCACTCTTTTTCAAATGTGTTTCCTGTAAACAACATATTGTAGGATTATGGTTTTTAATCCATTCTGCAATCCTGTTTCCGTTTTATGGGAGAGTTCATCCCATTCACATTCACAGTTATGATTACTATCTGTGTCTTTTTCTCCATCCTTTCCCCCCATTTATGCTTTTCTTTCTCCTTTTTCCTTTCCCCCTTCACTAGTGTTTTGCTTTTGACCACGCCTCCTTCAGTCCCTTCCCCTTTTATTATCCCTTTCCCTTTTCTTCCCCTTTAGTCTTACTGCTGCTTCCCTCCCTTCTTCCCCCCTCCCTTTTCTTTCCCCTTTTCCCTCCTACTGCCTATAGGGCAAGTTAGATTTCTATACCTAACTGATTTATTATGCCCTTCTTGAGCCAAATCTGATGAGAGTAAGGTTCAAACAATGCTGCCCCCCCCTTCTTTCCCTCTGCTGTAATAGGATTTTGTGTCTTTTCCTGTAATGTAATTTACCCTTGTCTGCCTCCTTTTCCATTTTCTAAGATCAGATCCACTTTTTGGATCCATTTAACCCACTTGATTAGATTTTTTTTTATCATTACATCAAAGTCAACTAATATCCACCCTCTTTATGTATACTCCTTTAACAAGGTGTAATAACAATACAGTTCTCAAGGGTTGCAAGTCTCATATTCCCTTGTAGGGTTTAAACACCCCCCCCTTATTAACAACATATTGTATCTTCTGTCCCATTTACCTTTTTAAGTCCTTCTTGAGTCCTGTACTTGAAGATCAAATTTTTTGTTGAGCTCTGGTCTTTTTATCAGGAAAGTTTGGAAGTCTCCTATTTCGTTGAATATCCACCTCCTCCCTTGAAAAATGATGCTCATTTTTGCTGGGTAATTGATCCTTGGCTGCATTCCAAGCTCCTTTGCCTTAGGAATATCATGTTCCATGCCCTGGGTCTTTTAATGTAGAAGCTGCAAGGTCCTGTGTAATCCTGACTGTGGTTCCATGATATTTAAATTGTTTCTTTCTGGCTGCTTGCAGCACCTTCTCTTTCATCTGGTAATTTTGGAATTTTGCTATTATATTCTTGGCGTTGTCAATTTGGGATCTCTTTCAGGTGGTGATGGTGGATTCTTTCTATGGTTATTTTCCCTTCTGGTTCTAGGACTTCTGGGCAGTTTTCCTTTATGATTTCCTGAAAGATACTGTCCAGGCTCTTTTTTCATCATGATTTTCAGGTAGTCCAATAATTTTTAAATTGTCTCTCCTGAGTCGATTTTCCAGGTCGGTTGTTTTACTGATGAGGTATTTTACATTTTCATCTATTTTTTCATTTTTTTGTTTCTGTTTGACTGATTCTTGCTCTCTCATAGAGACATTAGTTTCCATTTGTCCAATTCTAGTTTTTAACAGATTGTTTTCTTCTGTTAGTTTTTGTACTTCCTTCTTCAACTGGCCAATTGTGTTTTTTAGGGACTTGTTTTCTTCAGTGTATTTTTTTTCCAATTGGCCAATTGTATTTTTGAAGGACTCTTCTACCTCTCTCATTTGACTATTAAAATCCTTCTTGAGCTCTTGTAAGAAGGCTTTTTGGGCTTCAGACCAGTTCATATTCCCTTTTGTTGTTGCAGATGTGGGTTTGTTGACAATGTTGTCCTCTTCAGAATTTCTGTCTTGATCTTCACTCTTCTCATAATATGAATCTATGGTATGTTTCTTTTTACTCATGGTGTTTCCTTATTCCCTGGCCTTTAAAGAGATTGAGCTCTCCTGCTGGGGAACAGAGGGTACTGACCCAAGCTTCTTGTGTTGGGAGCCTAGGTCTTGGTCACTGGCTTTGTTGCTGGGGCCTCTTATGCTGGCAATTGGAGGCTGTAGGTTTCTGGCAGCTTACCTGTGTTGGGCTGGAATCAGCAAGGCTGGAACTTTCAGGCAATTCTAGGTTGCCTGCTTTTCCTTTCCTTTAGCTTTCTTCAGCTCCTTTTAGATGGTGCTGCAGGATGTTTATCTGCCTGGGCCCCCTGCAGTGTTGTCTCCCTCTTTTCTGCTAATGCACCAGGAGATTCCTTTTCAATAGAGTGCTGAGGCACCTGGTGGTTTTCTGAGCTGTTTTCCACCGGTTCCCCCCACCCTCACTGAGGCACTCGGAGGTCCAGGTGCTGATGTTTGCCTGCTCTACCACCTGGGCTTCAGGATCTCTTCACAATTGGGGGCTTCAGGGCTCCTACAGCTCACCTGGTGTTGGGTTGGAATCAGCAAGGCCGGGGCTTTAGGAAGCCTTTAGGTTGTTTTCTTCACCTCCTTTCAGATGAATGCTGCAGGGTACCTATCCACCTGGGGCGCCTTGTTTTTGCTGAGGCACTGGGAGACCCGTTTGCTGGGTTACTGCACTGCTGCTCCTTGTCTTTCTTCTAGTTCAGGTGTTCCAGGGTTGTTTTTTTTTTTTTCTGGGGTGATATTTTCTGGGTTTTCAGAGGTTGATAGGGGAGAGTGAGAGTGACTACCTTTTCACTCAGCCATCTTGGCTCCCGGAAGCGGAACTCCACTATGAGTACTCAATACTAGTTGAAAGAATAAATTAAAGTTGCTGCTAAGTAAGAGTATAAGTTCAGAAAGAAGAGATTTATGCCAGTTTTACTTTGTGGTAGGAAAAGTTCATTTCTATAGCATACATAAAATTATTTCAATATAGATTAATATGCCAGTGACTCATGACAAACCATCTTGATTACAAGTTTACACTAGGGAACTAAAAGGTGATTAAGATACAACTTTCTTTATCTCACACAAAACAGACAAGGAAAGGTTTTTACAGTGGAGGGGAAATGGGGGGGAGGAAAGTGAGAGGGAATGAGTGAATCTTATTCTCTTTGGATCTGGCTTAAGGAGAGAATAACACACACTCAACTGGGTATGGAAATTTATCTTATCTTACAGGAAAATAGGGGGGAAAGGGGACAAGAGAGCAGGAGGATGATAGAGGGGAGGGCAGATTGGGGGAGAGGGTAATCAGAAGCAAGCACTTCTAAGGAGAGACAGGGTCAAAAGAGAGAATAGAACAAGTGGGAGGGCAGGATAGGATTAAGGGAAGTATACTTAGTTTTTCACAACATGACTGCTATGGAAGTCTTTTGCATGACTACACATGTATAACCTGTATTGAGTTGCTTGCATTTCAATGACAGTAGGTGGGGAGGGAGGGAGAAAATTTGGAACCCAAAGTTTTTTGAAAACACATGTTAAAAAAAAATTTTGTTTTTACATGCAACTCGAAAATAAGATACACAGGAAATGGGATATAGGAAATCTATCCTGCCCTACAGGAAAACTGAAGGGGGGGAGGGATAGAAGGGAAGGCAGATTAGGGGTATTCAGAATGCATGCCATCTTGGGGTGGGGAGAGGGACTAGACGGGGAGAAAATTTGCAACTCAAAATCTTGTGGAAGTGAAAGTTGAAAACTGAAAAGAAATTAATTTTTAAAAATAAATATAAAAATATGGGTGATCTTAGTTTTGAAGGAAATTTATGAAAAAAATATCAAAAGTTTGAGTGAGACTTGACCATTGTGAAATCAAGGCATGCAGATAAATATTGGCACTTGGTAAGCAAGGCTAGTAAATTCAAAAAACAATAATGCTTGGAGTATAGAAATCAAGACAGTAAATCAGGCTACAGCTGTAGTCATTGTTCTCAGCACTAGGGCTGGGATTCTTATTGGCCTGAACTTAATTCTTTGGCTTCCTGTCTACATAATACTTTATCCTGAAGGTGTCAATTCCTTTAGCTCAGCTTTGTCTCTTGCTGATCTGAGAAGTTTGAAAGGATTTATACAGCAGGTCAGATGATGAGATAGTAACATATATAAATAAAATAATATACACATATTATAAATAAATAAAATAATGAATATTAAAAAAGATACAATTTTCTTTGCCAAGATAGATATGATAAAATGACGATCATATCATTTGGACAATTTTTTGCTGACCAACTCTAAGACTGAGTACTTGTAAAACTTGAATAAATTGATTTTTAAAGAGGGAAATGTAACTGAGGATGGATATCATAAAACTGTCAATTTCTAAAACCCCTGAGAAATTCACAAGAATGGATAAATAACTTGCTTTCCCATATGAAATGAAGAGTTTGGTAAGTGGTCATGGAGGAGATGAGGAGGGAAAATAGATATTTAGAAGAAAGTAAGAAAAGCTTTTTAAAAAAATGCAGGTCTGATCCCATCTCAATCATCTATTGAAAAACTTTCATTAGATATGTTACTTATAGGATAAAGCAAATTCCTTAGCCTAGATTGAAGGGCTTTTATACTCTTCTTATAACATACTTTTCCAAGTTTATTTTGCATTATTTCCCTTCGCAAACTCTTCATTTTAACAAAAATGTACTATTTACAACAGAAACAGCTAAGTGGCTCAGTGGAAGGAAAGCTGAGCCTGGAGTCAGGAAAGCCTGAGTTCAAATTCAGTCTCAGACACTTAATTAGCTGTGTGACACGGGACAAGTTACTTAACCTTTGTTTGCCTTAATCCATTGCAGAAGAAAACAGTAAACCACTCTGGTATCTTTGCCAAGAAAACACCATGTTCAGTATGGTCCATAGGTCCCGAAGTGTTAGACATGACTGAACAATGACCTGTTTACCACATGGATCCCATTCTCTATCCTGTAGTTCTGATTCTATCTAGGTCAACTTCCATGCAAGAATGCATTCCCCAGTTACTTATCTCTCACTGTTAAAATCATTCTCCTTCCTTGAAGGTTCAACTTAAGTTGAGCTTCCTTCTCATTTCATTTTCTCCCCTGCTCAAATGTTTTTCTTCCTCCACAAATTTTCCTTTCAGACTATATCTATATCACTCTTCTCCCTGAAATTACACTGCTTTCTAGTATGCTGATACTTACAGTCTGAATAACTATAACTCCCTAAAATAAGCTGTTATTTTTCATCTAAGGCACTTCAATATTTGTTAATTTACAAAGTCCTTAAAGATATCACTAGAATGTCAATGGCTCAAAACAAATTTTAAAAGTGGGAGAGCAAAATGGAAGCAATGTTATTGAAAAGTAAAGAAATTCAGCAAATATACTGAGATATATGAAAGTCTACACCACACAAAACACTGCTCTAGTAATTCACCAAGAAATTAATAGTAAAAGCTGAATGGCTATATTTAATAAAACTATGTTACTTCCTCATCTATAAAGACAGCACAATTTGATTTTTACTTCTACAAATTAAAATATAACTTTATACCTAGTTAACACTAGATGGAGTCAAATCCTTTTCTGTTTGCCTTTAACTATTCTGTATCTCACAGTAAAGCAATACTTTTACAGACAAGCAAAGTAAAGCAAACCAAAACAAATTATTTTGGTATCCAATTGTTATAGAAAATATATTTTGCACTAAGGTAATATCATCTGAATAATTAAAAAGAATTCTGACATGGCCACAAAAATAAAATTTGAAATCCCCTAGTCCCTTGCAAAAAATATGCCTTTAGAGTAGGGATTTAACCTTAATCAAATGAACATTTACTTAACAGGTATGATGAAATACCTTGAAAGCTATACATTTTCTCACTTGCAGTGTACCACCAATAAACAACTATTAGTACCTATATGAAGGGTCACTAATTTTCCCTGACTGGTATGCTAAGTGGTCACTATGGCAGTTTAAATACACTGATGAATACAGTAATGTTTAATTTCCTGAAAGTCTGCAAAATCTTGTTCTTGAAAGGTTGGCTAAGTTTCCATGATACAAGCTTTTAGAAGATAAAGAAAAGCCTTATAATTCTGAACAGATAAAAAAATTATTATTTAACTGTGACTCAATTCCACATAAACCAAAAAATAAAGATTTCATACTTCTAAATAACAAACATCCTGAAAGTTATATAGAATTAGTTTTCTTGGTGGAAATTAAGACTCAAGTACCAATTTGGTTAAACCACAAAATACACAGGACTATTACTTTAACACTTCTCATTAGTTTGGAAGAAGTGTACTTAAGTACCCATAGGTACCATCAATCAATCAGTAATAAATATAATTTATCAAGGGCCTCCTTTGTGCTAGATGCTGTGCTAAATACTAAAGGGCAAAAACATAACTCTGCCGTTCAGGAGCTCACACATTCTAATGGAGAAGACAACCTGCAAAAAATTGTACATACAAGATGTACAGTATAAATGGAAGACTATATCAAGAGGAAGTCACTAGGTTTGGGGCAGTGGGGGTGGGAAAGGAAAGGCCTCTTACAGTAGAATTTGAAAGCCACCAGGAGGCAGAAGTGAGGAGGAAGAGAATTCCAGGCATGCCTGTCATGTTCAAAGGTCAGTATAACTAGATCACAGAGTACATGGAAGAAAGTAAAATATAAGAAGACTAGAAAGGTAGTGAGAGAAATTAATGTCACATTAATGTATTAATAGTTGTTATTTTGTGATCAACCCTTTCCCTTCTATTTTGAGTAAAGGACTGACCCCTGAGATAAGGTCAGTCACTCTCTGAAGCGCAAGGCTGATTGATGAGATTGCTCCTAGCCCTCAAGGCACATGCTCACCAATTCTGGACTGGATCCCACCCAACTAGGAGACTAATTTCTGTTTAGAGTATACACACAGAATACAGTCTGCGTCCTTACCCTGGGGAAAGGAATCCCAGTCCTTGGTCCCCCCTCCATTAGAGTTTAGGGTGACCCAGCTCATGAAGGAGAAAACCAGCCAGAGTGGTCCAGATGGAAATGCCTTTCCCTGCTCAGATTGCTTGACGCTGCTGAGTCTGGAGATCAAGCCATATTCTCAGCAGGAGGACTGAAAACTTTTAGCCCACCTCCTCAGTAGATGTCCATCAATCAGGGTTGAATTTCAGTTGCCACTTGAGTCCCCTTTTCAGAAAGGATTTTAAGGTGCCAAGGCCTCCCTTGGGGTCACCATCAATTTATTGATTTCCCAATAACCTAATTAATAAATTGATTATTAATTACCCAGAAGCTATGTCTCTCAGCATTTTCACATAGAACATAATTCAAATGATTTACATTTACTTTTTTCTGACTATAAATCTTCAACTGAACAGGCCAGAATTAAGTCTGATGACAAAAAGTCTTGAAACAAGAAATCAATGTTGACTACAAATCATTCATAGAATTAAACAGCTTCATGACTTTTCTTTAAAAGTTAATGGCTAACTTCTGATATTTCTTTGCAATAAATTTCTGAATAAGACAAACAATTTTTTAAAAAAACTTAATATTACAACATTCTAAGTGATGGCTTACTAGAACAATGAAATATTTTCCAATAAAGTAAAAAAATTCTGTAATAGCCTTCACAAGTTACTATCACATCTTAATTTCATTATTTTATAGATATATACTATTTTGAACTCAGTGTTATCAGCATGTTTCATCCTCTTCATTTATAAGACGTGGATATGAATAACTTTTTCTCCCCAAACCAAACCTACCCTGATCATTTGCACCCCCCACTTGAGTTTTTTTTTAAATGGGCAGCATGATCTGAAGACAATTAAGCCTTGCATATCTTTTAGTTGGGGTAGAAGTTTTAATGTATGTGGATTGTGAATGTGATAACATCAGCCTTTCCCAGAGGTAACTTTCTTTAGTTACAAGTTCCTCTGCCCATCACTCCCCATGCAGCCCTTTTTCCCTTAAAGTTGTAGCTTCCACACCTGCTGCTAACTGAATTGGCCCCAGTTTGCCTACACAGTTTCCCAGTTAAGAGGCATAAAATTCCCTGGCACATGTAGTCAGGGCCTGTCAGACTTAGTGGGTGCCCATGAGTCACCATACCTGATGATTTACTGCATATTGTTACCGTGTTGGAACCAAGTAAACCTCTTCATTTGTTAAATGTTCAGTGATGGCATTAGAGGCATGCCTACCACCATGGACAAGCAGTTAGCACTTACATAGCTTTAAAATATATGCCAAGATGGTGGAGAAAAGGCAGTGACTCACTGACATCTCCCCCAAAAACCCTGTGGACACTTTAAACAATGCCATAAAACAATTCCTGGAGCAGGAGGGCCCACGAAAGGTGGGGTGAAATAATCTGACAGCCAAAGACAACTTAGAAGGTCATCAGGAAAGGTCTGTCACACCTGGGTGAGAATGGAGCACAGTTTAGTGTAGGCCTTAGCAGGAGAGCCCCAGGCACAGCAAACAAGGAGCAGGCCTTGGGAGTTGTTATATCAGCAGCAGCAGCAAAGCAGTTGCTTCTGGAGCTCTCAGCCCACAGATAAGAGGGTCGAACGACTAGCCAGAAGAAAATTACAGGGGTCTCTTTGCTGGAACTGAGGGCAGGACTATGTTGCTTTGCCCATACTCAGATCAGGGTTGCAGTCCTGGGTGACAGTCCCAGGGCAAGGAGGAGCACTAGTACACCACAGCTTGCAGCACTGCAGGGTCCCTTGTCACAGTTCCCAGGCAGAAGAGTGCTTGTGATCACTCACAGACCAGAGCACAGACCAGGAGAGTAGTAAACATACCTCTTCTTAGACGACACCAACAGAGAAGAACTGAAAACTGAACAGTTCGAAAGAAGTATTTCTGAAAATAGCTGCACAAACCCCCTGGAGCTTAGGACAAGACACTCTCTACCCTCGAAGCAGACCCCTACTTTAGCACAGAGTTAAAAGTCAAAAAATAGGCTGGGAAAATGAGCAAACAACAGAAAAAAAAATTCTGACCAAAGAAAGTTACTATGGTGACAAGAAAGATCAAAACACACACTCAGAAGACAACAAGGTCAAAATGGCTACTTACAAAGCCTCCAAGCCTCCAATATGAATTGGTCTCAGGCCATGGAAGAGCTCAAAATGGATTTTAAAAATCAAGTGTGATAGGCAGATAAAAATTGGGAAGAAAAATGAGAATGATGCAAAAAAAAAAAAAGGTACTGAAGAAAACAACACCTTAAAAAACAGACTAAACCAAATGGTAAAAGAGGCCAATGAAGAGAAAGCAAAATTGCCAAATTGAAAAAAGACACAAAAATTCATTGAAGAAAAAACTTCTCAAAAAGTAGAATGGATCAAATGGAAAAGGAAGTACACAAAAGGTCACTGAAGAAAATTATTCCTTAAAAATTAGAATGGAGGGGCAGCTAGGTGGCACAGTGGATACAGCACCGGCCTTGGAGTCAGGAGGACCTGAGTTCAAATCTGGCTTCAGAAACATAACACTAGCTGTGTGACTCTGGGCAAGTCACTTAACCCCATTGCCTAGCCAAAAAAAGAGAAAAATTAGAATGGAGCAAATGGAACCTAATGACTTTGTGAGAAATCAAGAATAAAACAAAACCAAAAGAATGGGAAAAAAATAGAAGAAAAAGTGAATTATCTCATTGTAAAAACACCTGACCTGGAAAACAGATCCAGAAGAGATAATTTAAAAATTATTGGACCTAAGGCAGCTGGGCGGTACAGTGCATAGAGCACCAGCCCTGGAGTCTGAAGGGCCTGAGTTCAAATCTGGCCTCAGACATTTAACACTTACTAGCTGTGTGACCTTGGGGAAGTCACTTAACCCCATCATTGCCTAGCCAAAAAAAAAAGTACATAAAAATTATCAGACCATCTGAAAGCCATGATGAAAAAAAAGAGCCTAGACATCATCTTTCAAAAAATTATAAAGGAAAACTGCCCTAATATTCTAGAACCAAAGAGCAAACTAGAAATGGAAAAAATCCACCAATCACCTCCTGAAAGAGATCCCCAAAGGAAAACTCCTAGGAATATTATAGCCAAATTCCAAAGCTCCCAGGTCAAGGAAAGAATATTGCAAACAGCCAGAAAGAAACAAGTCAAGTATCATGGAGCCACAGTCAGGATAACACAAGATTTTGTAGCTTCTACATTAAGGGGATCAGAAAGCTTGGAATATGAAATTCCAGAAAGCAAAAGAGCCAGGATTACAACCAAGAATCACCTACCCAGCAAAACTGAGTATAATCCTTCAGGGGAAAAAAGTATATTTAATGAAATAAAGGATTTTCAAGCATTCTTGATGAAAAGGCCAGCGCTGAAAAGAAAATTTGACTTTCAAATACAAAACTCAAGAGAAGCATAAAAAGATAAACAGGAAAGGGAAATCATAAGGGATTTATTAATTTGAAAACTGAATTGAAAATAAGGTTAATTTGGAAGCTGAATATGAAGGGATGCTATCAAAAAAAAAATAAAAGCAAAGGGTAAGAGAGAAATGTACTGAAAGAGAAAGGGAGAGGAAGAATGGGATAAATTATCTCACAAAAAAAGAGGCATGAAAGGCTTTTACAGTGGAGGTGGAAGGGGGGGAGGTTAAGGGAGAATGAGTGAACTTTACTCTCATCAGAACTGTCTCAAAGAGGGAATAACATACACAATCAATTGGGCACAGAAATCTATCCTAATCCTACAGGAAAGCAGGAGGGGAAGGGGATAAGAGAAATAATGTGGCATGAGGGGTAGGGGGTAATGATAGAAGGGAGGGCAGACTTGGGGAGGGGGTAATAGAAGCAAACCACTTTTGAGGAGGGACAGAACGAAAGGAGAGAGAAGAGAATAAACAGGGGAAGGGAATGGGATGGAGGGAAATACAGTTAGCAATAGTAACTGTGAAAAAAATTTTAAAGCAAGTTTCTCTGACAAAGGCCTCATTTCTCAAACATATAGAGAACTGAGTCAAATTTATAAAAATAGGAGCCATTCTCCAATTGACAAATGATCAAAAGATATAAAGTTTTCAAATGAAGTAATCAAAGCTATCTATAGCCATATGAAAAAAATGCTCGAACTCACTGTTGAGTGGAGAAATACAAATTAAAACAATTCTGAGGTGCTACTACGCCATATCTATTAGATTGGCTAATAGGACAGAAAAGGAAAATGACAAATGGTGGAGGCGATATGGGAAAAGTGAGACATTAATGCACTGTTGGAGTTGTGAACTGATCCAAACATTCTGTAGAGCAATCTGGAACTATGTCCAAAGGACTATAAAACATGCATACCCTTTGACCTGGTAATACCACTACTAAGTCTGTATCCCAAGACATAAAACACAAAAGGGAAAGGGGCCTATGTGTACAACAATATTTATAGCAGCTCTTTTCTGGGCATAAAGAATTAGAAATTGAGGGGATGCCCATCAATTGGGGAATGGCTGAACAAATTGTGCTCTGTGATTATGATAGATTACTATTGTGCTATAAGAAATGATGAACAAGATTCTCTCAGAAAGACGTGCATGGGCTGATGCAGAGTGAATTGTACTGTGTACAAAGTAACAGCAACATTGTAAGATGATCAGCTGGGAATGACTTAGCTATTCTCAGCAATACAATGATCCAAGACAACTCCGAAGGACTTATGATGAAAAAACTATTCCCAGAGAAAGAACTGATGGTGTCTGAATAGATTGAAACATACTTTTTTTTACTTTCTTTATTTTTATTGGGGTGGGTTTTCTTTTTGCTCTGTTTTCTTTCACAATATGACTAATATGGAAATGTTTTACATGACTATACATGTATAACCTATGAACTGTTTGCCTTCTCGATGGAGGTAGGAGGGAGGAAGGGAGAATTTGGAACTCCAAAATTTTAAAAAACAAATATCAAAATTGTTTTTACATGTAACTGGGGAAAAATAAAACACTAAAAATAAATATATTCTCACAATTTGACATTTTGAAAATGCTGTATTGATCTTTTAGGGATATACTTTAATCCTGGTCTGATTTACCATTGGAAGGAATCTTAGATGTCATCTAAAATAATCCATACCCATTCAATAAATACTCATATCCATACGATCGTCAGTCACTAACTCAGTGCTCAAAGATCTCTAGCAGTATGGAAAAAATTATCTCCTCCATCTTCCTCTCAAGTAATTATATTCTTCCCCTCCAAAATTCCACAAAATTACTGTTGATGGAGGGATACCTACTGGAAGTATCAAAGTGATCCTGAGTTCTTGAAGGCTGTGCCAAGCCAAGTGTAGGTTCTAGTAGGTTCTGTCACTTTAAAAAATAAAATAAAAAAACTTCAAGTAAGGTCCTGATGACTCCTATTTGTGAATGAGGAATTACATACAAGAAACAGGCTAAAAAAAATAATTACATACAAGAAATAGGCTAAAAAAATATAATGAACTATAAATGATCAGAAAAGGAGGTAGATTAGTCATTTAGGAATAGATAGTCTATGTGCCAACCGTGTTACTCACGTAATATTAAGAAACTTGGAGGAAAGGCTTCAACCCCTAAGAAAGAGAGGGGAAAGAATCACTCCCAGTAAAAAAGCATGAATGGGCTGCAAACTATACTACTAGAAGAGTAACCTAAGTTCATGAAATCACAGATTCAGTGAATCACTAGAATAAGCACTGTTGCCCTTTGGACCTAATACTGATCTCTAATGTCCAGAAGAAAAATTCCAGTTGTTCTACAATGATAATTTTTTTGAATATTTAAGGGACAAAATGATAACGGTTTGAAAGAGCAGACCAAGGAGTTTTTCTAAGACATTACGGAATCCCTTTGCTTCAAATCAACCAAATCTTGGGGGTGGGAGGAGGAGGGCACAACAGCAGTATTTTATTCTAAAGACATACTGACAGAAGCAAACATTGGAAAACAACCCTTCTTCACATTTGTAGTTAGCAAAACGTGCACATTCTCTATACTACAACAAAAGATTTCCATTTTAAATTTACAGAGCTCCTCATGCACCTTCAAGCTTGTTAAAGGGAGACCACATCTTTTTCTTATTACAGTATTTTAAAAGTATAGTCACATGACCACTAGAGGGTGTCAGCACAAAACACTCGACTTTGAAAGCTGGTACTGAGGTTACTATTGGTCAAAGTACTACAGTAACCTCATCCTACTTTTGTGACATGTTCTATACAACATTACACTTTTGACTTCTTTGATTTTGCAGGGGTAATTTCCATAACTCTTAGAAAAAATGTAGAGATATATTTATGCCTAATACTATTATAAAAACAAACTACATAGGTATGAGAACTGGTTTGCTATTCTATATGGGAAAAAAATCATTCTAAAATCAAAGAAAAACTATGAAGATCTAATATAGGCAAGGTTAACATATGCAAAAGTAATAAGTACTGAAATATCCTTAATTTTTAATAAAATATCCTTAATATAAATTGGAGGTTGCTTATTATTCAGTACAGTTCATCAACCGTTGTATTTAGTGCAACATTTCAATAAACTTGCAGTTAAATTTCACATATGAATTTAATTAAATGTAACAAAATTATTTTAAGCATGCTTCTTACCCAACGTCATTTTATATAAAGCTAGTCTATCATAAAACAAACCCAAGTTTGATTTAGTACAAATTTATCTAACAGTATAGAAAGCAATGGCATAACCTTTCACCCATCTTTACAAAGGTGAACTACAGGTATGAATCACTGCAAACACTGTCAGTCAGTTAATGTGTTGGTTAATTTTGAACTGTTTTTTTTCTTCCTTTTTTAAATTCCAACTTAAAAGGGATAGCTTTCTGGATAGAGGATGGGGAGTAATACGGAAAATTATCAATAGCACAGTAAGTAGCATGGTATAGTGGGTACAATGTTGGAAATAGAATAATCAACACCTGGGTTTTTTTAAATCCTGCCAAAGACACTTATTAGTTTTGTGATACTGGGCAAGTAACAACCTGTCAGAGCCTCCATTTCCTCATCAGTGAAATGGAAATAATAACAACACTGACCTTACAGGATTATCGTGAGAAATAAATTAAGATAATAAATGAAGCATTTGTAAATCTTGCTATGCTATAAAAATGCAAGACATTATTAAAAAGTTAACTTTTCAAAGCACCTACTTTCTAATATATTTTTATTAATTTATTTTGATTTATCAACAATCACTTCCACAAGCTTCTGAGCTTTAAATTTTTCTCTCCCTCCCTCCCCAAGACGGTGTGCAAACTGATATAGTCTATACATATACATTCCTATTAAACATATTTTCACATTAGTGATGTTGTAAGGAAGAATTAGAACCAACAGGAGGAACCACCAGAAAGAGGAAACAAAACACAACAGAAGGAAAAAAAATAGCAAACAGTACGCTTCGATCTGCATTCATACTCCACAGTTCTTTCTTTGGATGTGGACAGCATTTTCCATCATGAGGCCTTTGGAGATGTCAGATCCTTGCATTGCTGAGACAGGCTATCAATTATCAGTCATCACACAATGTGACTGTTACTGTGTACAACATTCTCCTGGTTCTACTCACTTCACTCAGCATCAAACCATACAAGTCTTTCCAGGTTTTTCTGAAGTCTGCCTGCTCATCATTTCTTATAGCACCATAGCATTCTATTACATTCATATACCACAACTTGTTCAGCCATTCCCCAATTGATGGGCATCCTCTCAATTTCCAATTCTTTTCCACCACAAAAAAAGCTGCTAAAATATTTTTGTACATATGGGTCCAAAGAACCTATTTTTAAAGGACTTAATTTGTTATAACAACCCTATGAAACAGGAAGTACAAGGAAATTGAGACACAATGCTTAAGTAACTTCCCCATGGTCTCAAACCTCCATTATATTTATCCCACCTCTGTCAATTAAATAATTCTCTCTCTCTCTCTCTCTCTCTCTCTCTCTCTCTCTCTCTCTCTCTCTCTCTCTCTCTGTGAATTTGGAAATAAAAGATAAGACACGCATAGCTTAAATTTCTATAGTTTTACTGGCTCATTTTTAATTATGTAACTGTACTACATGGCACCCAATTAAGATACAATTATTATTCCTACCTATTTTTAGCAATAAAGCAACACCTGATAAACATAGTGACCCTGCTCCTACCAACCCAGTTTTATAAAAAACCACAAACCTGGAAAACCAGTAAAAATGAGACAAACTAAGATCATCTACCTTTGTGAAAATCATGCCTAAACAAAAAACTTGATGCCACAGTTCAAGAAATCAGAGAAAACCACCCAGATTTATTAGATCCAGGCAGCCAAGTGAAAATACAAAGAATCCACTGGTCACCTTCCTAAGGAAACCCCAAAACGAAAAGCAAAATGTCATGGGACAACTAGGTGGCACAGTAGATGGAGGGCTGGGCCTGGAGCCAGGAAGACCCCTTTTCTTAAATCCAAATCCAGCCTCAGACATGAACTGGCTGTGTGACCCTGGGCAAGTCATTTAACCCTGTTAACTTTAGTTTCCTCATCTGTAAAATGAGGTGGAGAAGGAAATGGCAAACCACCCTAGTATCTTTGCCAAGAAAACCCAAATGGAGTCACAAAGTGTCAGACATGAGTGATCAAAAATGTCATAGCCAAATCAAGAGATTCCATTCCAGAGATGTTAGTAAAAGTGGTACCAAAAAGAGGGTCATTGAAACATTTTACAAAACACACAGAAGCAAGCTCAAAAGGAAGTATAGACAGGCAGGTGATAGTACTGTAACTTGTGGAAATTACTGTATACTATGTAAAAAGCAAGTGGTATATGAAACAAGAGATGCACAGTTTTGGATGTAACTTATTTTTTGAGTTCTGCTATGTATACAGAAAAGGGTTTTTGTTTAAGCTCAGAATGAAAAATGCAATTGAATGAAATATGCAAATGCAACAAGGAATATTAGCATGCCCAACACTAAAGCAGGTTCAAGAGAAAAGTTGTTTCACAAACCCCACATCTACAACATCAAAAGGGAATATGAAGTGGTCTGAAGCCCAAAAAGCCTTCTTAGAAGAGCTCAAGAAGAATTTTAAAAGTCTAATGAGAGAGGTAGAAGAGTCCTTAAACAACAGAATTGGCCAACTGGAAAAAAAGTACACTGAAGAAAACAAATCCCTTAAAAATACAACTGGCCAATTGAAGAAGGAAGTACAAAAACTAACAGAAGAAAACAATCTGTTAAAAACTAGAATTGGACAAATGGAAACTAACGACTCTAAGAGAGAGCAAGAATCAGCTAAACAGAAACAGAAAAAGAAAATAATAGATGAAAACGTAAAATACCTCATCGGTAAAACAACTGACCTGGAAAATCAATCCAGGAGAGACAACTTAAAAATTATTGGACTACCTGAAAATCATGATGACAAAAAAAGAGCCTGGACAGTATCTTTTAGGAAATCATAAAGGAAAACTGCCCAGAAGTCCTAGAACCAGAAGGGAAAATAACCATAGAAAGAATACACCGCTCACCACCTGAAAGAGATCCCAAATTGACAACGCCAAGGAATATAATAGCAAAATTCCAAAATTACCAGATGAAAGAGAAGGTGCTACAAGCAGCCAGAAAGAAACAATTTAAATATCATGGAACCACAGTCAGGATTACACAGGACCTTTCAGTTTCTACATTAAAAGACCGTAGGATGTGGAACATGATATTCCATAAGGCAAAGGAGCTTGGATTGCAGCCAAGGATCAAATACCCTGCAAAAATGAGCATGATCTTTCAGGGGAGGAGATGGATATTCAATGAAATAGGGGACTTCCAAACCTTCCTGATAAAAAGGCCAGAGCTCAACAAAAAATGAGATCTTCAAGTCCAAGATTCAAGAAAGACATAAAAAGAAAAATGGGACAGAAAAGATACAAAATGTTGATAATAAGGGCAAACTGTTTACATCCCTACAAGGGAAGATGACACTTGCAACTCTTGAGAACTGTATTGTTATTATACCATGTTAAAGGAGTATACATAATGATAAAAAAAAATCTAATCAAGTGGGTTAAATGGATCCAAGTAAGTGGATTAGTCTGATCTTAGAAAATGTACTGAGAAAGGAGGAGGCAGACAAGAGTAAATCACATTACAGGAAAAGACAGAAAATCCTATTACATTTTTTTTTCCTCTTCTGTTGAGTTTTATTTCCTCTTTCTGATGATTCCTCCTATTGGTTTTAATTTTGACTTACAACTTCACTAATGTGAAAATATGTTTAATAGGAATGTAAATGTATAGCCTATATCAGATTGTGTGCCGTCTTGGGCAGGGTGGTGGGGAGGAAGGGGGAGAAAAATTTTAAACTCAAAAGCATATGGAAGTGATTGTTGATAAATCAAAATAAATTAATTTTTAAAAAAAGAGAAAAGTGGTTTTCTCAACATATCTTTACAACCAAACTAATTGTATTCTTAAAACTAGCTCCTCCTTCATTCTTATCATCACTCAAGAGTCAAATTTTAATCATTTGATCCCCTTCCCCCTAATCTATTTGGTAATTAGACTGCCATTTTTTCATTACTTGGCTGTCAAAGGATGTCAATTGCTTTCGAATGTCACAGCAAACTCTCTAGTTCAAGCCTATGTTACCTCATACTTATACTCCTAATTGCTCAGATTCATTCAGCATACACATAACCAAATTAACATTTCCATTATATCCATTATGTCATTAGCTTACTCCAAATTCAACAGTTTAGATCAAGTCAACTTGAAGAGTTGATTACTCAAGATTCTCCAAAATATGACCCTCACATCTCACTTCTTTATTAAACATTTTGCTCCAGCCATATTTGTGTCCCTAAAATACATTTGCATACATTCTTCCCATCACTGCTTTTGCTCACATTTTTCTTCCCATCTAGAAATTCTTACAAGTTTTTGTAAATATTTTAAAAAGCTTATAAGCCCACTGATCCCCAATTAGATTATAAGCTCCATGAAGTTAGCTATCTTTCCTTATACCTCCTTATAGACAAAAGCACCTAACATAGAAGTTTGCACAATAATCATTTGACTGATAGCAGCCTTCTTTCAAATTAACACCTGCCCTTATCACTGCTTTCTTGACAGAAAATATTTTATATGCATACGTAATAGTTGAAAGATTATTGAGCCAATTATAGGGAAAAGCAACTAACTAAATGCTTTTCTTCTCATATGGAGACTTGAAAGAACTGAGAACAAGCTCTGAAAACAGTTACACAAAAACCCTGAAGCTTGAGAAAGTGTGCCATCCACCCCGGAAGCAGAGCCTCACTTTAGCATAGAGTTAAAAATCAAGAAATGGTTGGAAAAATGAGCAAACAGAAAACAAAAACGCCAAAACCTATACATACAAAGCCTCCAAGAAAAACACGAATTGGTCTCAAGCCATGGAAGAGCTCAAAAAAGGTTCTGAAAATCAAGTAAGAGGTAGAGGAAAAATTGGGAAGAGAAACGAGAGTGATGCAAGAAAATCATGAAAAAAAACAGTCAACAGCTTGGTAAAGGAGACACCAAAAAATGCTAAAGAAAACAACACCTTAAAAAACAGACTTCTCCCATTCTGAACCAGTGAAAGAACAGGCCCAAAAAATTATTCCCAATGTAGATATTCATTAAATGCTTTGGAAATGCTTTTGTAGGGAAAAAGGAGTTTAAAAAAATAAAAAAAGTTAGAACAACAACCAAAAGCAGAATTGACCAAATGAAAAAAGATATACAAAAATTCACTGAAGAGAAGAACTCCTTAAAAAAAAAAAGCCGAATTGGCCAGATGGAAAAGGTGGTACGAAAGCTTACTTAAGAAAATAACTCCTTAAAAGTCGGAACTGGGCAAGTAAAAGCTAATGACTTTATGAGACACCAAGAAACAATAAAACAAAATCAAAATGAAAAAAAAACAGAAGAAAATATAAAATAAGCAACTGACCTGGAAAACAGATCCAAGAAAGATAATTTTAAAATTATTGGACTTCTTGAAAGCCACAATTAAAAAAAAAGAGCCTAGATATCTTTCAAGAAATTATCACAGAAAACTGTCCTGAAATTCTAGAAACAGAGGATAAAAGAGAAACTGAAAGAAATCGCCAATCACCTCCTAAAAGAGTTCCCAAAATGAGAACTCTCAGGAATATTATGGCTAAATTCCAGAGCTTTCAGGTCAAAGAGAAAATACTGCAAGCAGCGAAAAAGAAACAATTCAAATATCATGAAGCCACAATGAGAATAACACAAGATTTAGCAGTTTCTACATTAAAGGACTGGAGGGCTTAGAATGTGATATTCCAGATGTCAGAGGAGCTAGGATTACAACCAAGAATCACCTACTTAGCAAAACTACATATAATCTTTCATGGGGAAAAAAAAATGGACAGGCCATCCAATGAAATAGAAGACCTTCAAGCATCCCTGATGAAAAGAACAGAGCTGAATTTTGACTTTCAAATACAAAACTCAAGAGAAACATAAAAAGGAAAGGGAAAGTATAAAGTTTTCAGTAAGTTTAAACTGTTCACATTCCTACATGAGAAAATGATACTTGTAACACCTAAAAACTTTCTTATTACTAGGGCTGTTTGAAGAAGTATACACACAAGACACCGGCTTAAGCTGAATATAATGGGATGATTATCGAAAAACAAAAATTAAGGGGTAAGAAAGAGAAATACAGTGGGAGAAAGGGAACACGGGAGGGTTAGAATGGGATAAATTATTTCACATAAAAGAGGAGTCAAAGAGCTTTTACAGTGGAGGGGAAGATGCGAGAGGGGGAAGTGTGTGAAGCTTACTGTCACTGGAACTGGCTCAAAGAGGGAATAACATAAACATTCAGTTGGGTATAGAACTCTACCTTAGCATACAGCAAAGTAGGAGGGGAAGAAATAAAAGAATTTGAGGGGTAAGAGAGCGGTGGTGATAAAAAGAAGGGAGGGAGGATTGGAGGAGGTAAAAGACAGAAGTAAAACACTAATTTTTAGGATGGACAGGATGAAAGGAGAAAAAGATAAATGAAATGAAATACAGTTAGTAATCACAACTGTGAAAAAAAAATTTACAGCAAGTTTCTCTGATAAAAAACTCATTTCTCAAATATACAGAGAACTGAGTCAAATTTATTAAAATAAGGGCCATTCCTCAACTGACAAACGGTCAAAGGTTATGAACAGTTTTCAGATGA
The DNA here is from genome assembly GCF_003287225.1 of Phascolarctos cinereus. NCBI lineage: Eukaryota > Metazoa > Chordata > Mammalia > Diprotodontia > Phascolarctidae > Phascolarctos > Phascolarctos cinereus. The sequence continues at coordinate 317,200,228 of NW_027555847.1, forward strand.
AGTAATCAAAGCTATCTATAAACATATGAAAAAATGCTCTAAATCAATTCTGATGAAAGAAATGCAAATTAAAACAACTCTGAGCTACCACCCCATCAAATGGCTAATATGACAGAAAAGGAAAATGACAAATGTTGGGGTAGATGTGGGAAAATTGGGGCACTAATGCACTCTTAGTGTATACTGATTCAACCATTCTGTAGAGTAATTTGGACTATAAAAAACCATGCATACCCTTTGACCAAACAATATCATTACTGGACCAAAACAATAAAAAACAAAGTGGAAAAGGACCTATATGCATAAAAATATTTATGGCAGCATTTTTAATGGTGGCAAAGAATTGGAAACTGGGGGGGATGTCCATCAACTGGGGATTGGCTGAATAAGTTGTTGTATATGACTGTGATGGAATACTATTGTGCTATAAGAAGTGATGAGCAGGATGCGCTCAGAAAAACCTGGAAAGACTTACATAAACTGATGCAAAGTGAAGTAAGAAGAACACTGAATACAGTAATATTATATGATAAAGAACTATGAATGACTTGGCTGTTCTCAGTGAAACAATGACCTAAGACAATTTAAGGACTTTTGATGAAAAACGCTATCCATCTCCAGAGAAAAGAACTGATAAGAGTCTGAATACAGATCAAACCATACTTTTTCTTTCTTTTTGGCCTGTGTCTTCTTTCACAAACATGACTAATATGGTAATATGTTTTGCATGACTGTACATGTATAACCTATATTAAACTGCTTGCCTTCTCGGGGGGGGGGGAAGGAGGGAAAGAATTTGGAACTCAAAATTTAAAAAAAAAAGGTTTTAAATTGTTTTAACATGTAATTGGGGAAAAATAAAATATTAAATCATTAAATCTGTTTTAACATGTAACTGGGGAAAATTAAACATTATTTTAAAATATAAAAATTAAAGTGTTATCAATAATTTTTTTAAAAAATTCTGTTTAAAGGAATTTATAAAATTGAATACTAGCCCAGTTAGCTTGTTTGATTGGTGTCCAAAAGCCTCAGGTCACAGGTTCACTGCTTTCACCAGCTTCTTAGTTTCCTGGAAACCCAACTACAATGGGGATTGACCAGAAGAGTTTGGGCAAAACAAATTAATTACCATAAATGCTCTAAGACTTCAGAGAAAAAAAGTGGGAAATCAGCATTCAAAAAAAAGTAGATGCTATGATGAGCAACAGTCAAACATGAGAATAAAAGCAGATGAACATGCTACATGAGTAACAAAGTCTGGCATACATGTATAAAAGTTCATTTCTTAATTTAATGAACACATTATTATACTGGAGAATCTTTTTACTCGCATTTGATCTGTATCCGTGATTTCATCTGTGTAGGGAACACCCATATGGAAACATCTTCCAATGATTCAAACCAGCAATTTCTGTGTAATTCATATTAGGGAGCTGGGGTCCCTGAGAAATTAAGAGACTTGTCTGTAATCACATAGATAGTAGGTGTCAGAAACAGGACTTAAACCTAGGCCTTCCTAATTCCCAGTCAAGGTCTCTATCTACTATACCAAACCCAGTAATTAGATATAAATTATGAACCACTATTTTTAGAAAGCCATAGGGACTAAGGGAGAGAGTGCTGTTTGTCTATTTTTCATCTGTATCTTTCTAGTATCTACAGGATGTATGCATTGAAAGCATTTAGCTATATAGAAAGGTGAAGAGGAAACCAATAACAACACAATAAATGACACCCAATCGAGTTGTTCCCTCTTTAATGTGGAACACTTACATTGAACAAAAAGAGTAAAATTATAAAAGTTGGAAATAAATGATTAAGAATAGGGAAAGTTTCTACTAAGAATGTGGCACCATATCTTTACCTTAAAAATGAATGATATGAATTAGATTTCTGAAGTCCTTTTAAACTTTAAATCTGCCCTAAATCATGCAAAAAGAGAAAAGGCCTTAGGTCCATCTCTAATAACTAAGGACTTTTCAGCAAATCCCTATCCTGTCTCCATATGTCCTGTTTAAACCAGTATCTTGAGAAGACTGTAAGGCAATGGAATTCTAAAGACTGGTCCGGAAGACTGGCTCTTCTACCAAATAACAATAGGTAAGAAGAGACGCAGGATGTGGCATCACAGCATTGGAAAGGACAGCAATAATAAGGTCTGGATCCTCAATACAAGAGAATCATGGGGAAGAAGAAAAAAAGAGAACTCTCAACATAGTGCAATAGTTCACAGTAGGTGCTTTAAAAAGTCTTGTTAGGGGCAGCTAGATGGCACAGTGGATAGAGCACTGGCCCTGAAGTCAGAAGGACCTGAATTCAAATCTGGCCTCAGACCAAACACTTGACACTTACTAGCTGTGTGACCCTGCACAAGTCACTTAACCCCAACTGCCTTAATAAAAAAAAAAAGTCTTGTTGATTAAGACTGCTTTTGAATCCCATCTCCTGCCTTCCCTTTCCTTCACTGATATCAGTGGCCAAAACATTAAAGCAAGATAGCAAGCACTGCCCTCACTTTAGCAACACAGCAACCAAACTACCTGAACAGGAATTTTATGCTACATGATGGGTCCTGACACAGCATTTCTGGCTCTTAAGAGCTTAAGCTTAAGCTCAATGAGACAAGCAGATGGTGTGGCATTAGGAAAGGAGTAGGAGGCTGGGTTTGACGGAAGATAGTACTGATAATAAAAATGCCACCGCTGCTACTTTAACTTCAGTAGAAGAGAAACCATTGCTCCCTCTCTGGAAGGCTTAGAATATCCTGTATAGAGTAGGTTCTCCATAAATCCTTATTGAAAAAGTAAATTGACAAGTCAGAATGACTATTGCAAGTTTTAACTGTCTATTCCCAAGGCCACTAGGCTAGAATGCTAATATGCAACAATTCAGGGGCTCCTAATAGCAATGCTTGGTTTTGAAATTTGGAAAGGCAGTATGCCAAATGACATGATAAATGACTGTTTTCATTTGATTGCCAGATAGGATAGCCAGATGGGAGAAGGCAACTAGAAGGACTGAATGTATAAACAATAAGCATCATGTTTGCCTAGCTAATAATAAACACGCTAATTATTTAGTTCAATTTCTTATTGAAAAGGCAACACTTCCATCTGGAATACATGGTCATACATGAAGTATGGCTTGTAAATCAAAGACCACATATCTCTAAACGAAAACAAAACAAAACAAAACCCTCTTTAGGTGCTAGCCAGAGTACACTGCTTCACCTTTCCACAGAACTGGCAGCTATGTAAGTTTGTCTGGAAAATATAAAGGGGAAAGGAACAACCCACAAAAGAAACAAAACCCCAAACAACCAGACCAAAAAAATAGCCTGACATGCTCAACAGTGACCTTGCTGAAAACAACAATGCTACCAATAGTGGCTGAGCAGAGCATCCAAACTATTACCTCTCCAGAAAGATGTGACTATGATAGCAAACCCCAACAGTACTCCCACCTTAAGGATAATTCCTATTATTGGCTAGCACTAAACAAACTGTTTAGGCTAATTAGGGGGGAAAATTGTCCTTGACAGTATACAAAAGGCATGTCACCTAGAATCTAATTTGTCCTAATGCTCTGCCAAGACACTTAAAGAAAAAATACTGCAAGTTGCTAGAAGCCAGTGCACATATCGAGGAACCACAGTCAAGATCACACATAAGACCACTAAAATCAAGAGATTTTGGAATATATTATTCCCAAAAGGCATAAAAAATAGGATTATAAGCAAGAATAATTTACCTAATTGGTATTATATTTATAGACACAAATCAAATTTAGGAAACTTCAAGCTTAAGGGTGGGGAAATTGGAGAAGGTTTCATGAATGTGGCATTTGGGTTGAGTTTTGAAAGATGAGTAGAGATGTCTATAGACAAAGAAGAGGCAACAATATGGATAAAAGTACAGAAGGGAAAGAGCTATAAGCAGTCTGGCTTGACTGGAACATAAAGTAAGAATAAGTAGCGAGAAAAGATGGCAAAGAGAGGTTGCAATTAGATTCTCAAGAACTTTGAATTTCACCCAGGTTAAGGGAATGCAAGCTTAATTCTACAGGTAACGGGGAATCTACGAAGGCATCTAAGCTGTGGAGTCATACAATCAGAATAAGCATTTGATTAATATGGCAGTGTGAGATGGATTTTTTATAAGAGACTACAGATAGGCAGACTAGTGAGGAAGCCGTTGCAATAGTCCGATGAGAACTACTGAGGTCAGACATCTAGGATGGGAAGAGCATGGAGGTGAGCAATAGCAGAGACATTAATCAAGTACAAAGTGAATATTTTCTTTTGATTTAAGTTTTCTCCCAATCTAACAATCCTGAGATCTTGGCATAAACAAAGACAGTATGTCAAAATACATCTGAGAAAAGATTCAGCTAACTTCAAGGTAAAATATCCTCAAATCAGATTCTATGATGAATTCTTTGATTCTACACTATGTGGCATAAGAATGACAAATATATAAGACCAAGAGCCCTTTCCTGAAAGATTAAGTAGCTAAAGGACATAGTTTTCAAAAGAAGAATTACTAACTTCTGACCAAATCACCAATAAGAAATATGTCAATGAAAATAACTCTGAGGTTTTACCCTACAACCAGCAAATTAGGTAACATGACAAAAGATGAAAAAAGTCCACTGGATAGGTTATGAAAAGATTGGGCACTCTTTATGGAGCTGTGAATAGTTCCAACAATTAGTGACTGCTTTTTAATACTGCGATACCAGTGCTAGGTATATACCACCTAAGAAGTCAAAGATAGAAAGAAAAGCTTTACATACAGCAAAATATTTACAGCAGAACTTTCTGTAGTATCAAAGAACTAGAAACACAATAGGTGCCCATCAAATGAGGAATGAATAAACAATGATGGTATATGAATGCAGTGGAATATTACTGCACTATTAAAAAAAGGTAAATATGAAGATGTAAAAATGAAGTACCAGAAAAATATACAATCAACTAAATGCAAAGAATAACAAAACTAAATGCTGTGCAATAATAACCAAGTTTCTGTATTATTATAATTATAATATATATATAATATGCATGATGTTATATGTAATAATACAATTATAATATCAAAGATGAAGAAATGTGCTTACCTTTTTTTTTTTTGCAAGATAGGTGTTGCTATGGATATGCAACATTACACATGTCAGACTCAGTTTACATATTGGTTAGTTCGGCCAGTCTTCTACTTCTCCCCCTATTTTTTTATACTTGGTTTCCAGAGAATGCCCTTTTGAGCACAGGAGGTGGGAGTTATATATTAGGAAAAAAGGTGATATAAAAATAAAAAATTAAATTAAATTACAAACAAAAATTGTTCTATGCTCCACACTTCATTTAATATTTATAGAAGACTTTATTATCTCTATGGAAAAGTAGAAATTCATCAGATTCAGATGTTTCCAGGGAGACTTTTGTGTGGAAGCAAAATGAGAAATAGAACTATCACAGAGAAGCCTTCAAGACTGAACTTGAAGGGGCTGTGGAAGGACAAATATATCAATGTACTACTGGTAGAACTGTGAAGAAAATCAACTATTTTAAGAGGAATGCTATTTGGTACTATACCCAAAAAGTAAACTGGGAATTGTTGAGAGGGTGGAAGGTGGTTGGTGGAAAGCTCTTTCCAGATCCTTGATTTAAGCAAAGTGCTGAGGATAACCATCTCTTCATTTCCCACCTAGACTCTTTATCCTACTGACTGCCCCTCCTCCTTTCAGTATCTTTCTATGTGTGTTCTTCCCTCATTAGACTATAAGCTCCTTGAGGGTAGGGATTATCTTCTGTCCTCACCATTGCTTAATACATAGCCTGGCACGTAGTAGGTGCTTTAAAAATGTTACTGACTGACTTGGAGGCAACTAGGCGGTACAATGGATAAAATGCTGGATGTGGATGTGGGGTCAGGAAGAGCAGAGTTCAAATTCTACACTAAACGTTTGCTAGATGTCATCTGTGGCAAGTCATTTAAACATCTCTCAGCTTCTGTTTCCTCATCTGTAAAATGGGGGGAAATAACAGCACCTACCACAAAGCATTGTTGTGAGGCTAAAATGAGATAACATATGTAACCCACTTTAAAAACCCTAAAGAACTAACATAAATGCTACTTATTACTTATTATTATACTTGACAGGTACCATTATTATGCTTATACAACAAAGGCAGAAAAGAAGGAAAGGAACCATATGTGAAAATATTCATAATAACACTTCTGTTATGGAAGGAAGGACGGAAGGACAGACAGAAGGAAGGAAGGAAGGAAGGAAGGAAGGACAGACAGAAGGAAGGAAGGAAGGAAGGAAGGAAGGAAGGAAGGAAAACAAGGTGGCTGCCTAACAGGTGAGGAATGGCTAAACAAAAGATATATAAATGTAATGGAATCTTAATGTGCCTTGAAAAATGACTAGAGGGACAGATTCCAAAAAACCTGGGAAGACTAGTATGAATTGATGCAGTGAAATAAACAGAACCAAAAAAGTAATTTACGTGATAACTATAATACTGCAAAGGAAAATAACTGAAAGACTCCTCAACACTGATGATAAAACCATGCTTCCTACTTCATGCCAGAAATGTGATAGATTAATTGCACAGGATGAGATATACATTTTCAAACAGGGCTAATATATGGATTGTTTCTTGTGACTATAGTTATTTATTACAAGGGAGAGCTAGTGATAGCTAGATACTAAAAAAGGAAGGAAAAAAAGAGAGGCAATCATTAAAAAATACACAGAAGAGAGCACTAAAAAGCTCAGAAGGGGACACACAAAAGCAGGGCAGTGTTGCAACTACTCTGTTAAATTTGAAATACACTTTAAAAAGGAAGCTATATGTAGGAGAGATTAACAGATGCCTTTGTGGTTTTCTTTTTCCATTCTCTTTTGCACAGGAAAATGGTCGTTTTTGTTGGTGTTTGTCTGGTTTATAATATTAAAAAGGGGGCAAAGAAATTATTGAAACCAATCTGTATGAGCCCAGAATTTTAATAATAGACCATGACTTTTAGTTTTTGAAACCTAAGATTTATAACACCTTTAGTACTTTGAATGGTGACACAGACAAAAGAAACTGCACAAGTCAAAAGCATGTGGTTGTGGCAATCTATCACTGAGAGAAAGATACATACATACCAACAAGATTATAACTTACACTTATATAGCCCTTTAAGGTTTGCAAAATGTTTTCCTGACAAGTGTATGATACTTATTCAAGACTGTAATTCAAGCCTTGAACTATAAGCCACTAATATCTCTATTTGAGAAATCAGAAAACAGGATCTAAGAGACTGCTTAAACACTTGCCCATGATCATACAACGAACACCTGTTACAGGTGGGAAATAAATCCAGGTACCCTGAGTCACCATGATACAATTGACAGAGAAGTGGTCTTGGAATCCAGAAAATCTGGTTTCCAGTCTTGCCTCTGACACACTGTAACACTGGGAAAGTCACTTAGCCCTTTCAAGTAATTCACCAAGACTCTTAAGCTGACCAACAGTCACTGACTTTTCACAGAAAAAAAGGCATGTTCTCAATAAGACTTCTCTATACCAATAAAGTGGTAGGTCCACCCTCTTACTGAGACACTGAAATTAAAACACACACACAGCAAAACAAAATCCAAAAATCTCTAATTCGTGTAATCTGCTCTTTGTCCTTTGCCTATTTTTTAATCCTCTACTTGCCCATTTTCCCCCATTTGTTTCCTATATTTGAAGATCTTTCTATCCCATAAGGCAAGAAATGTTTCCTTTTCCAAAAGTGATGCTTTGTTACAGTACAATTCCACTTTATGATTTCTCAGTAATGATACATTTCTAATGTGAGTATCCCAATCTTTCTTCTACCAAACAAACTGCTACCCTACTGTGAATCTGTAACAACCTACTAGCATCAAAGCAAACATCAGAGGTCATTTGTGGATCATCACAGAAAGAAGTTAAAAAAGTCAGTAAAGTAGCATAATGGATAGGAGGCTGGACCTGGAGTCAGGGAAACTTATATTCAAGTTCTGCTTTAGACACTTAGTAGCTATGTGGTCCTGAGTAAGTCATTTAAATTATACATGCTTCTAACTCCTGATCTGTAAAATTGGAACAATGGCACCCCATTTTACAGAACTGTTGTAAAGATCAAATAAGATATTTGAGGGTTTTTTAAAAATAATTTTTAGTTTTCAATATTCACTTCCTTAAGCTTTTGAGTTTTAAATTTTCCCTCCCTTCTTTTCCTCCTCTCTCCCCAAGACGGTGTGCAATCTGATATAGGCTCTACTTATACATTCCTTAAACATATTTTCACTTTAGTCATGATGTAAAGAAGACTTAGAACTAATGAGAGGAGCCATGAGAAAGAAGAAACAAACAAACAAAAAAACAACAAAAGAAAATGAGAATAAACAGTATGCTTCCATCTGCATTCAGACTCCACGGTTCTTTCTCTGATTGTGGATAACATTTTCCATCATGAGTCTTTTGGAGTTGTCTTAGATCCTTGTATTGCTGAGAATAGCTAAGTCTATCAAAATCAGTCATTGCACAATTTGGCTATTACTGTGTACAATGCTCTCCTGGTTCTGCTCACTTCACTCAGCATCAGTCCATACAAGTCTTTCCAGGTTTTCCTGAAGTACGCCTGCTCATAATTTCTTATAGCACAATAGTATTCCTTTACATTCACATACCACAGCTTGTTCAGCCATTCCCCAACTGATGAGCATACCCTCAATTTCCAATTCTTTGCCACCACAGAAAGCTGCTATAAATATTTTTGTACATGTGGATCCCTTTCCCATTTTTATGATATCTTTGGGAGACAGCCCTAGAAGTATTATTGCTGGGTCAAAGGGTATGCACATTTTTATAGCCCTTTGGGTACAGTTCCAAATTGTTCTCCAAAATGGTTGGACCATGTCACAACTCCACCAACAATGCATTAGTGTTCCAATTTCCCCACATCTTCTCCAACATTTATCATTTATCTGTTTTGTCATGTTAGCCAATCTGATAGGTGTGATGTGGTACCTCAGAGTTGTTTTGATTTGCATTTCTCTAATCAATAGTGATTTAGAGCATTTTTTCATATGACTATAGATAGCTTTAATTTCTTCCTCTGAAAACTGCCTATTCATATCCTTTGACCATACAAATAAGATATTTGTAAAATGCTTTACAAACCTTATAGCACTCTTATAAATGTTACTATTATTAAGAATGTTGCTACGAGGGGCAGCTAGGTGATGCAGTGGATAGAGCACTGGCCTTGGAGTCAGGAGTAACTGAGTTCAAATCCAGCCTCAGACACGTAACACTCACTAGCTGTGTGACTCTGGACAAGTCACTTAACCCCACTGCCTAGACCAAAAAAAAAAAAAGAATGTTGCTACTAAGGGAGCTTATCATAATGGATACAAAGCTACCTATTCAGCACTTGAGAATCTTTGTAAAAAATGCTATATAGTAGGAAATATATTTCTAAAAACTATTTAGCAAAAGCAGTTAAAAATAATCATTGGTGGTAGGATATCTATATTTTAAAGCTTTGATTTTTTTTTAAAATAAATTCAATATAGTCTTGAGCTTCACAACTAGAGGTTAGGAAGAATAAAGATTAAAGAAAACTCTTCTACAATACCCATTGAGATTTCTAGAGATAATAATCCTAATACTAAAATCTAGCAATTGTGCCAAGAGAAACAGGGGAGAAATTAGGAAGAGACTAAGTCTAGTCTTGGAAAAGAGGTAGGTGGGGCAAGTTCAGGAAGGACTTCACCTGGAATAGGGGGAGGCCTGTTCAGTCCCATATTGGTTTTCACTTCTATTGTAGGTGAGGGGTGCTTCCTCACTCCCCACCACCTCCCAGGAAGTCCTGTAATGGGGGCAGCAACTAGGGGAATGAGTCTCTTGGTTTGCATCTCCAAGTTTTCAGTTCTCTCAGCTCTTTCTCCCTGTATTCTAGACTTCTTTCACCTTGATTCTGACTTGCTTATAATACCACTCTGATTAAATTAATTCGGATCTATCTCGTACAACCAAGCCAACAAGCATTTACTAAGTAATTGTGCAAAGTGCTAAGAATATAAGGAATGGGAAAAGACAGTCTCTGCTTTCCAGAAGTTCACATTCTGACAAGGCAGACAACATGAAAACAACTATGTACAAACAATACATATTAGAGAACAAAGGAGAGATAATCAACAGAAGATCTAAAGATTAAGGAGGACTGAGAAAGGCTTAATGCATAAGGTACAACTTTAGCTTAGATGTAAAGTAACTCAAGGAAGCTAAAAGGTGGAGACTGATGAGGGAGAAAACTCCAAAAACGGGGGAGAGCCAGTGGAAAAGCTAAAGTCAGGAGATGGGGCGTCTTATGTGAGGAAGGGTAAGAAGGCCAGTGTCAGTGGACTGCAGAGCACATGGAGATGACTAAGGGATAAGGAGATTGGAAAGGTAGAAGGGGATTAAGCTAAGAAGGGCTTTGAACACTGAACAAGATTTTATATTTGATGTTGGAAGTGATACGGACATCACTGGAATTTAATGAATGGCATACCATGTGGACATTAAGGGGAGGGCCATATGATCAGACCTGTGGTTTAGGAAGATTAATTTGACACCTGATTGGAGGATGGACTTGAATCAGTAGAGACTGGAGGCAGGGAAGATCAACTGGCAGGCTATAGTCCAGGCATGAAGTAATGAGGACCTATACCAGAATGGTGGCATTGTCAGAGAGAAGGGGTAATGTAAGAAAGATATTATGAAAGTAAAATTAACAGGATTTAGCAACAGATTGGATATAGGAAGTTAGAGTGAGAAGTCAAGGATGACATCTAGATTGAGAACCTGCTCCCCTCTTTAGTAACAGAAATGACAGGAAGAGGGAAACGACTCGGAGGGAAAGATAAGTTCAGTTTTGGACGTGTTGAATTTAAGATGTCTATGGGACACCCAATTTAAGATGTCCAAAAGGCAGTAGGAGATTTAAGTCTGGAGATTAGGTGAGAGGTTAGGCCTGGGTAAGCAGATCTCAGAATCATCAATGCAGAGATAGATAGCTGAATTCATCCAACCTACCAAAGTGTTTTAAAACTTTTGTCCCCTATTCTACACATGGATACCATTTTATAATTACTTGGGAGGAAGGATGCCTTGGAGGAGATAAAACAAGTTCCTCAGGCAGATTCCATAGTGATCATCTGGGTACACTAGTATAACTTCTCCCTCTCAACATTGAATTTAGTCTGATAAGATGTATCCACACTTTTGACAAGAACCTCAAAGGCATTTTCCTAATGCCCATTCACTTGGCACATAACACAGCTTTCTTTATTACTGTCCCTAACCCTCAGCAGTTGTTACGTGTTGCAATTACTTCCTTCCAAAATGTAGCAAATTTTAATACTAAATTTTTTAGAATGGTTGAGCAACATCACTATTAATTCCTTAAAAAGAGAAATTTACCCTACTGTATTAAAGGTACATAACAAAGTACCTGGACTAATTACTCACACAAAAACAAAAAAGTTATACCATATTAACTGACTTAAACTAATATTCATAGTACAAAATTAATTTTAAGCAATTATTCTATGTAAATAGACAGGCATACAAAGAATTTCTGGGTAGCTGTTATGAAATTTGCCAAAACTGTAGGTGAACAAAGCTGGCAAAACAGAGTCGGTGTGATTTTACATAACTGACATTTAAAACCTGTTAAGGACTAACAGCTAAATTCAGGCACATAACCATTTAGTAACAGTTTTTCTTAGAAACAGGCAGACCTAATGAGTTTGAGTCAAATGAAATAATGAAAAGAAATGGAAGCCTTTAGCACCTACCTCAAAATCAAGAGTATCTCCTAAAAATGGGACCACAAAGCTAGCAGATTCACCAAATTCTACATGAGATCAAGGACAACAGCAAACAAGCTTTAGAAAAAAAAAATCAAAGGTACTGAGCAACATTTAGATGAATCAATAAATCCGTCTTTTTAATTAGAATTTACAACGTCCCATTTTTCAGGCTGTTGTTCAACAGTTTCAGATGTGACCAACTCTTTGTGACCCCATTTGGGGTTTTCTTGGCAAAGATACTGGAATGGTTTGCTTCTCCAGTGATTTCCTTCTCCTGTTCATTTTACAGATGAGGAAACTGAGGCAAACAGGGTTAAGTGATTTGCCCAGGGTCACCCAGTTAGTGTCTAAGTTTGCATCTGAATTCAGGTCTTCCTAACAACTCCAGGCCCAGCACTCTATACACTGCACCACCTAGCTGCCTTATCCCCTCCCCCCTTCCCCACCTATTTTCCAAGTAGCTTTGTATAAAACCTTTTGATAGGATACTTAGAGAAAATTAAAAGACTTTCACAAACTTTACTCAGAAATAGAAATCTGTACAATTTGATGCTTCAAGATGGTTAATTAACTACTCTAGTCCTCACATCATACAATACAGAAGATTCACACAAACAGGCTATCCTGAGGTATACAATTCATTTAAATTGGTGACTAAAGAAACATTAGTTAGAAAACATTGTTTAAGACTTTGATACTAAGTATCCCTCCAATTACTCTGAATGTTAAAATTATCATTTGGACTTGAAATCCAAATATAAGCAGAATCCAAGTGTCTTATGACCACTAGAATTTCACGATTTATTCAAGTTGATAAGAGGAATGTCACTGGAACCCCTCTCTTACTTCAAGGAAACTAGTTCAAGTGCCACCTCCTTACACAAGACTTCTGATTATCCAAGATGTTAGTGTCCCTCTTCTCCCATCAGGTTATTTTGTCTATCTTCTATATTTACTCATCTGCGTACATGCTGTATTATCCTAGTAAAATGGAAATTTCTTGAAAGCAGAAGCCATCATTTTTATATTTGTATCTCAGCATACTACACAGTACCTTACATACAGTAATAATGCTTAATAAATTCCTGTTGATTTTCACCACAAATACCTTAAAAGCCAAGATAACTTAATTTTTTTTCAGTAATTTTAAAATACTTGATTCTAACCAAATCTTCAAGCCAGATTGTTTATTCTTCTCTTAGTAAAAGCAAACTGCTTAGTACAAATCAGTACTAAAGTAACAGCAATACTTGTATGTATGATGATCAACAATGAATGTTCTCAATAATACAATGATCCAAGACAATTCCAAAGGATTCATGATGAAAAAATGCCATCTACCTCCAAAGAAAGAACATATGGCATCTGAATGGAGATTGAAGAGTATTATTTTTCATTTTCTGTACCCTTCTCACATTTTTTTTTCCTTTGGGTGTAGGTCTTCTTTCACATTAACTAATATGGTAATATATTTGCATGACTGAACATGTATAAACTATATCAAATTGCTTACCGTCTTAGGGAAAGAAGCAGTGAGAGAAGGAAAGAGAAAATTTGGAACTCAAAATTTTATTTTATTTATTTTTTATTTTGGGGGGGTTTTAGGCAATTGGGGTTAAGTGACTTGCCCAGGGTCACACAGCTAGTGTCAAGTGTTTGGTCTGAGGCCATATTTGAATTCAGGTCCTCCTGACTTCAGGGCCAGCACTCTATCCACTGCGTCACCTAGCTGCCCCTGGAACTCAAAATTTTAGAAAAATGAATGTTAAAAACTGTCTTTACGTCCAAAAAACCAGGAAAGAACCTACTTGTACAAAAATATTTACAGCAGCTCTTTTTTGTGGTGGCTAAGAATTGGAAATTGAAGAGATATCCATCAACTGGGGAATGGCTAAACAAGCTGTGGTGTATGATTATAACAGAATATTATCATGCCATAAAAAAATGACAAGCGGGATGATTTCAGAAAAACCTGGAAAAGACTTCATGGTGCATAATGAAGTGAACAAAATCAGGAGAATGCTGTACACAGTAACAGCAATATTGTATGATGAAGAACTGTGAATGACTTTGCTATTCTCAGCAACACAATGATCCAAGACAATCCCAAAAGACTAATGATGAAGCATACTATCAGCCTCTATGGAAAGAACTGATATTGTTTGAATACAGACTGAAACATGCTATTTTTCACTTTCTTTCATTTTTTCCCTTTTATTTGAGTCTTCTTATACAAAATGATTAATATAGAAATATTTTACACAATTGCACATGTATATCTTATATCTGATTTCTTACCATTTTAGGGAGGGGGGGAAGCGAAAGCGAGAGGGAGAGAATTTGGAACAAAATACTTTTTAAAATATTTTTTTAAAGTAATATAATTTTAAAAAGTAATAACAGCAAAAGTAATCAAAAATTTTTTTAATTGTCTTTTAAAATTACATGTAATTGGGGGAAACTTTAAAAAAAAATTTTTAAAAACAATCAGTACTAGAGCTATAAAAGATTCTAATACTAATAACTATATCATACCATAAATTAATCCTACAAATGATACTTACAAAGCAGCCTTGGAGATACTAAATAACATTCTGTTAACAAAAGTTAACAGGAGTAGAATGGTGATAGTGATGATAAATAATATAAGCAATATACATTTGTCTAATTTTCAGTTTGGGAAGAATTTACATATTCTTCTCGCTGTGACCTATCCCAACCTCACACTATTATTTGCTCTTCAAAATATCTAAGGCAATAAAATTATTAACCTCCTTAAATCCAAACATGTGTTCAAAAAATATCTGGTGATGTTATTTCTTAATGCTAATAAGGAACTTATAAACATTACTAAAGGTTAACTTAGAATTAAGATCAAGAGATTTAAACAGACTCTGCAAACACTTTTTATAAGAACCTCCTTCTTCTGTGCTATTACACAAATATTATAAGTAATCATTTCTGCTGTAGTTTTTATTCTGTATTATGAAAACAATATCTTGTGCATACTTTTATAAAAAGGTGAGTGAGCAAAAGTAATTTTTTCACAAGGCAAAAGCTCTTAAATTATACTAGAATCTTAATTTCAGTAAAATTATTTATAGCTGGCAAAGCTAATAACAAATTACTCTTACCGTTAAAATACCTATATTCTAATTCACAGATAACTAGATAAAGCACCAATTAAGTGCTTAATATGTGCTGGGCACTGTGCTAACCACTGAGAACACATATGAAACAAACAAGATAGTCCTTGCCCTCAAAGAGTATGTTCTAATAACAAAGCCAAGAGCCAAAGGCAGCTGGAAAGGAGGAGAAAGCAGCAAGAAGGACTGGTTCCTAGCAGGATAAGGTGAAAAATCACCTTTCACAGCCCAACAATCCTAGATCAGAGTCCAAGTTCTCGCTGCAGTGGATGACAGAGATGGACATGGAAGATGATGGGCACAGCACAAATAGCATTCTGTGTAGATGAATGGGAATTCACTTCAACAAACATTAAGAGCAGTATGTGATGCTACATCCAGTGAAAGAACTATGAAGTCTAAATGCAGATTGAAGCATACTATTTGCTCTTTTTTTCCTTCTGTTTTGTTTTGTTTCTTCTTTCTTGTGGTTTCCTCCTATTGGCTCTAATTCTTCTTTACAACATGACTAATGTGACAATATGTTTAATAGAAATGTATATGGAGAGCCTATATCATATTGCTTGCCATCTTGGAGGGGGAGGAGGAAAAGGAAGGTGAGAAAATTTAAAGCTTATGGAAGTGAATGCTGAAAACTAAAAATAAATAATTTATTTTAAAAAGAACAGTATGTGCAGTAGGTACCCACACTTTGGAGATACAAATACAAAAAAGGGCAACAGAAAAAAAAACCCACCATAACAACAGCCCCTTGAATATATGTGACTTACATTCTGTTTAGAGTACACATATAAACACTTGATAATTTGAGTTATGTTAACAACTAGAGAAATCAGGAAATTCTTCCTGTAGGAAGCAGGACCTAAATTAGGCTAAGAAGGAAATTTGGGCTTGTAAGGCAGAAAACATGAACAAAGTACAAATAAATGCTGAGATTTTTAAAAATTCACTTTCTTCTTAAGTCAGTACTTTGTCCCCATGATTAGTTTTGCTTAAACTATTTTAAAGGGGCAGCTAGATAGCAAAGTGAATAGAGCAATGGGCCTGGAGTCAGGAAGGCCTAAGTTTAAATCTTGCTTCCAGGCACTTACTAGCTGTGTGACCCTGGGCAAGTCACTTAACCCTGTGGGCCTCAGTTTCTTCATCTGTAAAATGAGGTGGAGAAAAAAATGGCAACAAATCAATCCAGTATCTCATTACAATATCTTTGACAAGAAAACCCCAAATGGGGTCACAAAGAGACCCACACATGACTGAAATGACTTGAACAAAAACTTATTTTGAAGCAGTCCTTTTCTACTCTACTGCCTCCTCTCTCCCCCTCCCAATTCCCTTTGTCAATCCTTTCTCTAGCTGGGAGATTTTACTTAAATCATTGATTTCTTTTCCTTTCATTTGGTTGTCTACTTTTTCTCCTTAGTTAAGTGGTTAGGTTCAAAATTCCTGCTTCTTTTGTCTCCTAAGATCTATGTGTGTTTTTATTTTTTAAAAATATTTTTTTCAATTATCAATATCAATTTTTTTTTTCTCTGTCCCATCTTTCCTGTCTCCACTGGAGGGAAGAAAAAAAAACACCATTGTATCACATAGGCATATTTAAGTAAATAATAATAATCCCACATTGGCCTTGCCTAAAGATACTTTATTCATTTTGCAACATTAGTCCATCACTTCTGTTAAGAGGTGAAGCAATATTCTTTATTGTTAATCCTCTGGAATCACATTTGATCACTGTACTCATTAGAGTTCTTAAATATTTCAGAATTATTTATTTTTATAATATTGATATTATAGTATAATTTGTTCTCTTGGTCCTACTGATATCAACCGAATTAATTCCTTCCAGTCTTCCCAAGTTTCACTAAAATTTTTTATCCATTCCCTACAGAAAAATAGTATTCCATTATACTTATATATATCATAATTTGTTCAGCTATTCCCCAATTAGTGGACACCTACTTAATTTCTAGTTCTCTGCCATTACCAAAAAGATCTATTATAAATATTTTTGTACATATTGGACCTCTTATTCTTTCTTTGATCTTTTAGAGGTGTAGATGTAGTAGCGCCCTCTAGGTATATCTCCTTACTACTTCTGAATGACAATTACTCCAAAAAGTTTACAATTCTCTTCATCTTGGGTAGGATGTCATCCAAGGAATCATAACACTTGTTCAGAAAAAGTGCCCTCCCAACGCACCAATTCCTCTTATATTAATTATATTATGAACCCCACTTCCCACTGCAGAAATACACCTTTTCCCCAGCTTCAGTAGGACCCACTCCTACCATCTTCGGTTGGGACCATTTCATATCCCCAGTTTCAAACCCTATCTTTCTGCTACATCACCCATTCTCTTTTTAGCTTCCCTTTTTGCTGAGACTATATAGTAATCATAGCTGAACTGCTTTACTCTTTGGAATATATTAAGCCATTCCCTTCTGCATTATCGAATGAGTGCAAAATAGTTTTGTGCTACTTAAATTTCCTTTCCTTTATATCTGAAAGTCTCTCTCCTGGTTTCAAGATCTGCTGTTACTGGAACTGTTAGATCATGTGCTCTTTTAATGTTCGGGGGTTTTTTTGGCTTTTCTTCTATACCAATTTTTCTCTACTTCAGTATTTTTTGTGTTCCAAATCTGATGCTTTCTCTTTTGCATCTTCGAAAAACTCCAGAGCAGTTAACATTTTTCTCTCTTAATCTATTAATTTATTTTAAAACTTCAGCTATGAGAGCTAAAAATTCTGATACTAGTTCCATTGTAATTCAGCATATGATCTCTACTGTTGTTTTGTGGATTTCACTTTTCTTTTGAACTACTCTGGCATTTCTTATGCTTGTACCATGCTTTCTTGGGATTCCACAGAGCTCAGTTTCATGAAGCACTGGTTCACTTTACCTTCTATTTGTTGAAAGCTCTGTATTCTCTTTTCAAGGTTTAGTAATAATCCTTTCTTCTAGTTTAAGGATACTCTGTTGATTTATCTGCTTGTCCTCTGGGTTTTAACTGAGTGTTCACCCTCTAGAAATCTTCAGGATTTCAGGGTTGGTTTTTTGTTCTCCTTGTGGTCATTTTTTGCTCTGGTTCCTCACTTTTTGATTCCTTTCCCTTTGACAATGCATACAACTCTGAGGTTGGACTGGAGAGTTTAGCATTCTCCCACAATGGGGATTTATGGTTCCCTGACCTGGGTTGCTGCTCTAAGTAGTTTCTGAGGGAACAAACAGAACTGGCTCTAGCTGGATTCCAGTCTCCTTTTCCTTTAGTCACACACATTGGCCCTCTGCCCCTTGGCACTCATTCCTTTTTTCTCTGGCTGGGCTCAGTTACCACTTTTCATAAGGTTGGGGGTAGGGTAAGGAAGGTGTTCCAGAGACAGTCACTGCTGCACAGGGGGGTCCTCAACCTTGAGGTTGCCTCAGGCAAAAGGCACCATACTCCCCACCCCAGGAGGTTGGCAGAATTAGTGACTGCTGCTTATTACCAGGGTGAAGGGAGTAGGGAGGAGTGAGGAATGCTAGCAGATGACAGCAGAAGGGGATCCCAGTGTGAGTCCTAGGCATAAGCACATAGGTTGCTCTATGCCTATCATGAGATGTAAGTTTCAAGAAAAATTCATTAATTTTCTGCCAGTAAGTCATAAGTCAAAGAGAAGAAACAGAAGATGTAAGATTAAAGGACTTCAAAGGCCAGAATAAAGAGCATGGCTTTTGAAATACTATACAACTCAAACAAGTATAGCAGAGACACTATTTAGCACTTTCACACCACTCCCCCCAAAAAAAGTTGACTGAAACCCTGAACTATACCTTCCTGAGTTCATGCTATTTTGCATTTTGAAACCTTTAACTCAAGCCCTACCAGTGTATTATCTCATCGGACAAGACAAATTGACATATGACATTATCAAATTAATTGCATTTAATGAAACAAGGTAAAGTAAGGTAAATCAAGGACATAAGCAACAACATTTTTGGCACCCACTTCATACCAAATATCACTCAGGAGCACTAGCATGCTCTCATCAATTGTTCTAACCTAGCAGAAACAAAACATAGCCCAGTCAGACTCATAATACTGGTGTTAACTGTTAGCAAGAGCAAAATTTGGGAGAACTAGGGTCTCAACCTCCAAGGTCCCCTCCACTTCTAAGGATGTAACATTTTGATCCTGCCATGAGGTTAAGCATCTTTCCCCGCAGCATGTGAAAAAGCATTATTATAATAGCTATTACAGCATATTACAGAGAGAATTGAGACCGTTTCTCCTAATCCCTCTCTTCTCTCTTCTTTATGGCTCCCCTCTGTCTCAGTTATCAGAAGACTTTCCCCAGTACTTTACCACACCTCCTTAGAGTTCTCACACTGAACTCATGTTCGGCCTTCTGGGGGATAAAGTTCTTCTGTCAGAAGAGTACATGACCTCCTATGTAAGGATGTAAAGCAGCATGCACATTGTGATAAGGGTAGCGAGGGACTGGAAAGCAAGTTGCTTAAAGCACAGACTATAATAGAAGGGCCAGTTCTGAAATCAAAGTGCAAGCGAATGCAAGGGAATGATCAAAGCAATTGGAGATAATTTGGGGGCAAAATCTTCAAGCGCTGTTGTAATAGGACAAGGAGTACTGAAATAACAACTCAGGCAGGATATAGTAAGTACTAGAACTAAGGCTGAAGGATGGGCAAGATTCAGATGTGAGGAAAAAGTGGGAGGACTGAATAGAATACTAATTATGGGGAGAAAAGGATATTAATCAAAATATTACTCTCAAGATTCTAGCTCTGGGGTTAACAGAAAGTACACATTCTTACGGAAGGTAAAATTTAAGTACAGGCAGGTAGATATGAGCTTAGAAAGCAAAAATCCTGTTAGAGCAAAAGAACAAAAAACCAAGGCCAGGGCCCTTGGGAATTACCAAAGCCAGTGGGAATCGTAATGATGGGAATCCATGAAAGCAACATTATAGGAATAAGTATCAATAATTGCACAAGAAAAGCTCCTACTGAGAATTTTATGTTTACTTATACTGGAGGATTTAACCTGTAAATCAATAACACAGTCTCCTTGGAAGCAAGATTTTTTAAAATTTTGCCTTTGTATCCTCAATACTGAGCAGAGTGCCTTATACATTCTGGGCACTTAATGTGTGATAAACTGAATTAGCTCTACCAGAAATTTGTAAAAAATGGACATCATTCCAAAAAATTAATATAAAGTGAAAGAAGTTAAACTATAAAAGTCTAAGATTTCTAAATATTATTATGCTAAGCAGTGTTGAACATGGAAAAATTCGGAGCAACATCAATCAACAAACATTTATGAAGCATCTTCTATGTGCCAGGCAGTGTGTTACACTGGGGAATCAAACACCAAAAAATGAAACAGCCTCGCCTTTCAAGGAAGTTACATTCTATTGAGACATGAGAAGAATTACATGAAGTAATGCAGAATAAAGTAAGCAGAACTGGGAAAACAATGCACTCAATTACATTACAAATGTAAACCAAAAGAAGTAAAAAAGAACCTGAGCACTGTGTTACTATAATAACTAAGTGATGAGAAAATGTAGTTCTACCTTTTTTGTTGAGACAGAAGAATTTAGATGTGGAAGGTTGCAAAAGCTGCCAAATGTGGCTGATGTGCCATTTGTTTTTGCTGAACTTTTAAAGAATCTTTGCTCCAAAGGAATGCTGTTTGAATAGGGGATGGGGAGGGACAAAGTCGGAAATAAATGGAACATAAAAATCAAGACATCAATAAAACTTGTTTAAAGTGCATTTGAATAGGTGGGCTCTAAAGGCAAAAATATAATAAAGATCAAACTGAGTAGGAAAAAACCAAAAATTTCTTCTAACATGCTATGATTCCATTCTGGTTTTACTGAACTTAAAGTGACTTAAAGAAGTGGTAATGTCATGAATGTTCATTGAAGAGAAGTGGTTCTCTAATTCAAAAGCAACAACAAAGCTTTGAAAGCAGTGTGTTAAGGATATGGAAATAAGCCTATTTCAACATAGTAACATCTCCAGACTGGATTTAAATTTTAATATAGGGGAAGTAGACAGAATGAACATCTGTCTCTCCTTGCATTCTTACACCCTTTTCAGGCTTTACAACTTCTCCATAGATTTCTATAAGACCTTAGTCATCTTGTATTGCTACCTCCATGCTTTTATGTTACATCAACTTACAATGCATTTTCAGTTCCATAATTTCTCTTCATCCAGTTCTTCCCTCCATGAATTTCTTCTCATATTTCTATGTCTATTCTTCCTAGGCACCACTCACAAAGTGGTCTCATCAAAATCATCCATGTTAGTTGCCTGGGAAAAATGACAAACCTATTGCCTCTAGTTATAAGATGAATAAAGAAAATGAAACGAGGTCATTATGCCTTTTCATTCTTCCTTGTTATTAGTATGGTTTTAAGAAACTTGTTCTGTCAAACTTTGGGTCTCTCAAGTCCAGATTCTACTTTTTGGAAAGCATGTAGGTACAAGATTATTTCAAGCAAATTTGTAATATAGCACTAAAATTAATAGTAAAAGGTACACTGGCAAGAATATTACCCTTAAAGAGAAACCAAAAGGAAATTAACTGTTGCCACAGCTACAGCACAGTCCTGAGGACAGAGACCTGGACTGAAGAATTACAACATTAGAACCCATTTTCACTCAGTGAAAGACCCAGGATAAGTCACACTAATTCTTTGTACAGTCATCTGTAAAATGAGGATAATACTTGCGCTAGCTGCTTCTCAGAGCTTTTATAAGAAAAACGCTTGGTAAATGGAAAAGTTTATACACATGTGTTACAATGATGCTATAATTTTCAAATGTAGATTTCAGAGAAGCTTCAAAATAAAATTTGGAAAAGATCTACTGATAGGACATGTCAAATAAGAATTCTTGTATATACTAAAATGCTTACTGGAGTCAGTTTTCTTCACTTTGGCTCACAACATTCCACAAAATTTAAACTCAAAGTATCTCTAACAACATTAACCTTTAGTCAAAGAAAAACAGTTTCTGTTTCTTTACTTTAAGATTATTTTCTAGACATTGGGCCAAATATTAGAAAATCTATTATTTGCTAAATACTTTTGCATAATCACTATAGCAAAGCAAGAAATAAAAGTTATCTTTAACCAGCTTTCCATTGGTCTAACAAAATGACAATGAAAAGTCAACATGTGATTGATATTACAATGAATGTTTTTCAAACAACTCAAGATAGCCTAGTTTTTCTTGTATTTTTTTTTGCCAAATAAGTAAATTAAGAAAGATTCATATTACATCTCTGTGAAGAGGGACAAGTACAGACAAATATATGAACAGGTAAAAAATTATCTTAATATAGAGTAACATGAAGTTTAAACTCCCCCCCATTATTCCCTACCCTACTATCATTTAATGAGCCAATAACGGGATCCTCAGGTAAATTTAATATTTAAGTTCAATTTCCACTTAATTGGTGAAAGCTGACCTTCAAATTACAAAAACAGGAGTGTGAATTTGTACAGCAAAATACCTACTAGTTTAGTAAGCAAATTATTAGTAAATTAGATATTGCCAAATTTTGCTATTTCTGCCTTCACAACATCTCTAGTAATCAACAACTTCTTTTCACTCACGTTTTAATATAAGCGATCATTGTCTTTTGCCTAGATTATAGTAATTGGTCTCCTATGCAATAGGTCTTACAGCCTCAAGACTCTCCCCATACCAGTCTATCATATATACTGTTGCCAAAGTGACTTTCCTTAAACACAAATCTGACCATGTAACTTCCTTACTCAAAGTTCAGTGACTTCCAATTGCCTCTAGGATACAATATAAATTAATTTCTCTTTTTTCGCTTCACAACCTTTTTTCCGGCATCATGGGTTTTACTCTCTCCCCTTCCCACACTGTGATCTACCAAAACTCCACCTTCTATTTCTATACCTTTGCCTTGACCATCCCCCATTCCTGGAATGTACTCCTTCTTTACCTGTACCTCGAAGAATCCTTTCTCTTTAAGATGCAGCTCAAGCACTAACTTTTACATGAATTGTTTCCCAATTCCAACTACTATTACCCTGAGTCTAATACTAACCTATACATATATATAGCTACTTTGTATATATGTATATACTTTATATTTATGCTGAACATACTTTCACGTGTACTTGTCTTCCACCATCAGAATGTAAATTCCTTGGAAGTTTCACTCTCTGTACTTGTATCTTTAATGCCTCCCATGGTGCTTGGCATACAGAAGGAACTTAGTACTTGAATGATTTTGTTTCATCTTCAGATGTTGTTATTTACAAACTTAAAAATTTACTAACTGATCCCTAGATCAGGAATTCTTAACTTGAGGTCCATGGACTTTTAAAAATTATCTCAAGATTTATATTTCAATGTAATTTGTTTCCTTTGTCATTTTATGTATTTTATTTTATGCATTTAAAAACATTATTTCAAGGAGTCCAAAAGCTTCAAGAGACTGTTAACAGGATCTATAAAACATAAAAAGGTTAAGAACCCCTGGCCTAAGATGGTTTTAGATTTAGTACTCTTGCTCTATGTTCCATTGTAATTTTGAGACTAAGTTCAATACAGGTTTGTGTTCTCCCTAAGCATACCCAAGATAGAAAAATCCAAATTAACAAAGATGTATTATCAGGAGGCAAAATGTTGCTTTGCTAAACAAATGTTAACTTTACCAAGAATTCACCATGGCAATTTCCCTGAATTTTAAATTAATTTTCCACTATAAAAATTAAGTTTACATACAAGTTTTTAGGTATATATCTATTGTGTCAAATTAGTTATACCTTGTCTCATTAATTTTTACTCTCCAAAAAATTCTGTAACCTAATATCCTCTAAAGTTATTTTTCTTCTTCCTTATTATTAATCTTCCTGATACAAAATAATAAAGATTCATACCTTGTGTTGTTCAATAGCATCTATCCATTGTTGTCTATGATCTGGATCCTGAGCTCGTAGATACCAGACACTATCATTTACACTAATATCAAATCGGCATTCATCAAAATCATGAGGCTGTAGAAGAAAAAGGAGATAGTGAAAAATCAAAATTCATTAAGCATTACTATGCTTCATATACTAAGATGAGAATGCTAATTTAAAACTTTTTATAGCAACATAAATAACTTGTGCTAACTACTCTTGATTAAGGCACTACACAAGGATGAAAAATATGAAAACTCAACTCTGATTTCTGCCAATTAACTGTTTTGTTATCTGCTGACCTCCACTTATAAAACAGGGTTAATACTTGCCATCAAGTAAAATATTTTGAGACAGTTGTTCTCCTGACCCAGCTTCTCCAATCATATCTAGTTTCACTCTGCTACTGGCACAACACCAACTTAGTTTTATATTAAAAAAGTACTCTGAATTTGCTAAAGTAGTTAAGAATAATCACATGATTTTTAAATAAACCTTTAATAGAAATAAAAAGAGGCTTCCTGACAAGATGACTACTTGAATGGGAAGCAACCTGCCTAGAACTCATAACATAACTATTCTAGCAAAACAATGAGGTTCCCATTAGCCAAATAATGAATGAAAAACTACAGTAAATGATTTCCTCCATCCCAAAATTGCACATGCGCACACACACATACACACACCCAATCAGAAACTTAAGAGCAATCGAGAGCCTCTTCTCTGCCATGCTTCCCCCACCCCATTACTAGCCAGAGACAGTTGGATGTTTTCAGTCTGAAAGACTCTGAGATGCCCTGAGGAAGGCAAGAACAGAGGGCTCCCCTAAGAAATCAGGATGATAATCAGAAAGCCCCAAAAAGTCTCTAATAACTCTGTCCTGACACAACCAGAGAGGGCTCCTGAAAGTCCAGCCCTCTGAATCTCCAAGATTAAGGGGTAGGAAGGTAAACAAAAGGTCAAAGTAGAAACTCAGGATACCTTGGGCAAGACCAAATAGATCTGACCTCTCACCCCATCCAAAAGCACAGAAGGGAGCAGAGCCTGTCCTTGACACAAAGATCCAATTTAGGCATTAAATCTATAAAGATGAGTTGATCAAAGAAAACACTGACCAGTACAAAAAAACTACTGTAGATTTAGCTATCCACCAAAAGTGGAAGGTATAATGCTATAATAACTCAAGCAAAGACTCAAACTAAAAAATGGAATTTTCCACAAGGACTACATGAATATCTAGATGAAATACAGACATAAAACGAGTAACAGAAGAGAAAGTGGTATACCTTAGTCAAAAAATGTGATTTCTGAAAACTATAATAAACCAAACAGAAATCAAGGACTTCACAAAAGAACAAAAAATACAGTCATTAAACTTTCTAAAAATCATGATTTTTAGAAAAAACTCAGATAACATATTTTAAGAAAACATAAACCACTAAAAAGATTTTGTACAAACAAAACCAATACAACCAAGAGTAAAAGGAAAGAAGGAAAGTGGGGGAAATATTTTGTAGTAAGTTTCTCTGATAAAGACTCATTTCTCAAATACACAGAGAATTGAGTCAAATTTATAAGAATGCAATTTATAGTCATATAAAAATGTTCTAAATCAATATTGATTAGAGAGATGAAAATTAAAACAACTCTGAAGTATCACCTCACACCTATCATATTGGCTAATATGACAGAAAAGGAAAATGACAATATTGGAGGGGATGTGGAAAAATTGGGACACAAATGTTACATTGTTGGTGGAGTTGTGAACTAGTCTAACCATTCTGCAGGACAATCTGGAACTATTCCAAAGGGTTATAAAATTGTGCACATCCTTTTACCCAGCAATACCACTTCTAGGTCTGTATCCCAAAGAGATAAAAAAAAAAAAAGGAAAAGAACTTATATGCACAAAAGTATTTATAGTACCTCTTTTTGTGGTGGCAAAGAATTGAAAATTGAGGGGATGCCCATCAACTGGGGAATGGCTGAACAAGTTGTTCATCGTGATGGAATACCATTGTGCTATAAGAAATGATGAGTGGGATGGTTTCAGAAAAACCCGGGAAGGTTTATATGAATTGATGTAAAGTAAAATGAGCAGAACAAGTAACACACAGTAACAGCAATATTGTATGTATAATGATCAACTGTGAATGACATGGCTTTTCTGATCAACACAATGATCTAAGACAATTCTGAAGGACTTACGATGAAAAATGCCATCTACCTCCAGAAAAGGAGCTGATAAGAGTCTGAATTCAGATCAATATATAGTTTTACTTTCTTTTTCTGGGTTTTTTTAATCTGTATTTTCATTTGCAACATAGCTAATATAAAAATATATTTTGCAAGACTGCACATGTATAATCAAATTGCCTTCATAATGGGTAGGAGAAAGAATTCAGAATTCAAAATTTAAAACAAAATTAATGTTAAAAATAAATAATTTTTAAAGAGGGAATAGTACATTAGTGTTCTTAACACTTGTTCTTATAAATCTACTACCCAACTACTTCATTTAATTATTTCTTATTTATTCTGTATGTAGTTTCTTCGTCCACATTTGTTTGCTTACCTCCCTCATTAGATTGTGAGGTCCTTGAGAGGAGGAACTATGTTGTGCCTTTTTGTACTGGCAGTCACTAGCATGTCATCTGGCATACAGTTGGCATTTAATAAATGTTGATGACTGACTACAGAGCAGGTTTTCCAATCAACTAAATATCACTATTTTTCTAGTGATACTACACTATACTTGTGATTCATGAACCCTATTATTTCCAAAGAACCAAACTTCTAGGAAACTTAAAAAGCAATAGAAAACTGTATTGCTGACCTAAAGAGGATATAGTATATCACAAACATAATGTCTGCACAATAAATAACATAAAAGACCATCCAAGAGACTTACAGTATTAGGTGAGCCAATCACATATTAAAAGTAAAGAATAAAAAGTGCTACATTGATACGCACAAGCTCTCTAGCATGTTAGAGGAACCTCTATGGAAGATATATGGAAGGATATATGCAAGACTAGTATGAGATGAGAAGATGCAAATGAAGTATAATCTAAACCACTGAAAAACTCATAGGTTCAGATTTAAAAGCTGAAAGGGACCTCAGATGCCATCTGGTTCAACCCTCTCCTTTTTTGGGGAGAGGGGGCCAGTTGAGGCCCAAGTAGATTAAGTGACTTGTCTAAATTCACATAAGTAGTAAGTGTTAGAGGTATGATTTAGATTCAATCCCTCCAAATCCAGAACCAGAACTCAGAAAGATAACATCTTCCAACCAGTGGGACATACATACCCAAGTGCATGACAGAACTTAAGTATATACTAAAGAAGTTTATTTTAAACTTCTTTAAAGTTTAAAAGAATTGTTTGAATTCTTTTAATTCAAAGTTAAAATTTGAACAAAGTTAACACTCAAAAATTTGCAGATATGTATGTAGTAATTACAAGAATTAATTGAAGGAAAGACTTTATGGAATAGATGCTGATAACAGAGGAAAGTTTCCTGGAGGAAGTGGGCCTTGATTATATTGCATTATAGACAGGAAGACTGTTCTATATATATTATCCATAATGTTTAAAAGTTCCAATGTTATCAATGTGGATGAATAAATGGGGCCATGAAAAGATGGGACTTTCAAACAGGCTCTATGCTCAGTGAAAAAATGTCTAGTTGGCATACTTCCTGAAGAAAAACATGCTAGAAAAATTACAGGACAAATTTAAATGTTTGGCAAAATGGAAAACTGGTAGCACCCAAATAGAAAGCTCCTATCAAATTTCTTCCCTGAAATCAAATCAGTGACCCTGATCTCCAATACAAATCTCAGTTGTCACACTAATATGTAAACAATTTTGTTACAAGTAGCAGTCATTTTTCAAAAATCAATTTTTGAGTACTCCCAAATTCCAACCCTTAAGCTGCTACAGAAAAAAATTTGTAGTGGCAGCTAGGTGGCACAGTGGATACAGCACTGGCCCTGGAGTCAGGAGGACCTGAGTTCAAATTTGGCCTCAGACACATGACACTCAGTAGCTGTGTGATTCTGAGCAATTCATTTAACCCCAACTCCCTCACACACACAAAAAAAGAAACGAAAAGAAAAAAAGAAATAGAAAAAGAAAAAAATTTGTGAATTAAAAAAAACAACAACCCACCAAAGACATAGAACCTTGGGTAACTACTGTAAGAATGCCATAGCATTTATGATCCTAGCTTATTAAATAAGCACTAGTTCTACAGGTACTTGGCCTGAAATAGCTACAAATGGTATACTTGAGAATTAAATTATACATTTCTATGGAATTCTATTCTGAGGAGTCTTCAACTTTTAAACTACTTACTTACAAGTAAACTATTTGGAACATGCAACATTTTATAATAGAAACCAAGTTTAAAATAGTGGTTACCTTCTCAGCTAGTATACATGAATTTATTTAACCCACCATGTAGTAGAGTTTATGCTAATAAAAATAAAATCTCAGCTCTGATTCTGGAGAGATGGATTTTCTGTGCAGTTGAAGGTTCACACTTGAGGAATAAAGTTTCTTAAACATTTTAAAACACTTTAGATGACCCTTTTTTTTTTATTCAGGCATGTGACTTCATAGGTGTAAAGAATTTCCAAGTGGCAAAACTTCCTGTACCAATTCAGATGGGCAACTATTCAGCAATTTAGCCTTAAAGAGCTGCTGTGAACGCTGAGAGTTTAAATAAGTTGCCCAGGAACACAGAGCTAGTATGTGATAGAGGTGTGACACTTCTTTGAGTGAGTCCTATTTAGATGAATATCCTTATAAAATATATTACAAAAAAGAAACTGAAGGAATTAGAATAGGCAATAAGGAAACAAAACTATCACTCTAAATTTACAGACTATATGATGGTATACTTACAGAATCCTAGAGAAACAAGTAAAAAAAACAAGTTGAAATAATTAACTTCAGCAAAGTTTCAAGATAAAAAATAAACCCACATAAATCAGCATTTCTATATTTTATTAACAAAGTCCAGCAATAAGCGATAGAAAGAGTAATTGTGTCTAAAACAACTGTAGAAAATAAAATACTTGAGAGTCTACCTGCCAAGACAGACAAAAGAACTGATGGAGCACTAATGGTGGACCCCTAAAAGGCCCTGGACTTTCTCACACGGCCCAGGTCCCTGGTGTTCACCTAGGGCACCCAACCCTTGCTGGTCCTTCTCTGTTACCTTCCAGTCACCCCATACTACTTCGCCACTCCTAGATCACATCCAGATCTTCCCACAGTCTTTCTGTAAATAAGTGTCCACCTTGGCCCCATTAAATCACTCAGATTCCTTAAGGGTCTGGCCTGCTTCTATTGGCCATATAATAAACCTTGTCTCTGCTCAGATCCTTAAAATCTGGCCAATAGCACAGATTCTTAAAATCTTGCCCAGCTCGACTGGTGTTTTAATAAACTTTGTTTATTGAAAACAAGGTTTATTTATTTATTAAAAAATAAACTGAATGAAGCTTGAATCAAAGTCATTTGAGGCAGGATCCTCATTGTCTGCCCTTGAATTTCCCAGCACCAGCAACATAACTATACAATTACAAAACACTTTTCACACAAATAAAATCAGATCTAAACAACTGGAGAAATATTAATTGCTCACGGGTAGACCAAGCCAATAAAATAAAAATGAAAATTCTACTTAAATTAATTTACTTATCCAGTGTCATACCAACCAAACTACCAAAAAATTATTTCATACAGCTAGGAAAAATAATAACAAAAGTCATCTGGAAGAACAAAAGGTCAAGAATATCGAGGGAATCAATGAAAAGAAAACAGAAAAAAAGATGGCCTACCAGCACTAGATCTCAAAACTGTTGATGGGGCAGCTAGGTGGCACAGTGGATGGAGCACCAGCCCTGAAGTCAGGAGGACCTGAGTTCAAATCTGGCCTCAGACCAAACACTTGACATTTACTAGTTGTGTCATCCTGGACAAGCCATTTAACCCTTGCCTTAAAAAAACCAGTTTGTTGTTGTTGCTGCTTGTCCTTGCTTCTCAAAGAGGACCAATGACATCAGAAGGGTGACATCTTGACTTGCAAGTGAACTGGATTTAAGTGAGGCAAGGCTATGCAAAGTCATCAGCCTCACTCACTCTTCTCTAGGAGTCATGGAGTCCAGTGGAAAACACAGTTCATATGTAACTTGGGGATTAACTGAATAGCTAACAAATACTACTTCATTTTTACTCTGAATGGAAGTGTGTGTGCTAGCATTATTCAAGTTAAACTATGATTGGAAAAGGATATTTAGGAGTCAGAGGAAGGAAAAAACAGGCTTTGAAGAAGCTGAAATGAGTTTTTCCCCCTCAGTGGAGTCCAGATGGCAAGTTCCTAATAAGAGAATAGGATAAGAAGATAAAACATGTTGGCTATAGAAAAAGCTTCACATTTCCCACACAACTGGGGACTCTCTGCTACCTCAGATTCAGAATGGAGTGGTTCTTTTTAATATCAACACAGATTAGACCTTTATCCACTTCATTCTCTATCAACAGATCAGGCAGGAATCATAAACCAAATAGCAAAGCATTTAACTGGGACAAAAAAGGCAAGAAAATGGCGGGGGGGAGGGGGGAGTCATGGGGGAAGTCTAATGAGAAGGCCTGAGAGTGGTTCTGTAATAACATCATGATCTTGAAAGAATACAAAGAGAAGAAAAGAGGGATGAGAGTGGAAAGAAAAAGGAAGGTTAGGAAAAATCTCATAATATCAGAGTGCACAAGTAGACATGTATGGAGAAGGGGGTGGAGGGGAGTGGCTGAACCTAAAATCTGAAGGAATCAAAAGAAGGAATATAAATAAATACACATACACGTACAAAAATACATCTTATTCAACAGGGAAATCTGCCAAGAAAACCTCAAATGGGGTCATGAAGAGTCAGATATGACTGAAAGGACTGAACAACAAAAATGCAAGTGCTGAAGATATAAAAGGAGGAAAAAAGCCAGTTCCTGCCCTCAAGGAGTTCACAATCTAATGGGGGAGATAAAAGTGAAACAAATATGGACAAATAACCTATATGAAGATAAATAGGAAATAAGTGAGGGAAGGCACTAGAATTAAGAGGCATTGTGAAAGGCTTCTGGAAGAAGATGGGATTTTAGTTAAGACCTGAAGAAAGTTAAAAAGTGGAGATGAGCAGGAAAAACATTCCAGGCATTGGGGACAGCCAGAAAAAATATCCAGAGCTGAGAGACTAGGTGTCTTGTTCATGGAAGAATAAGGAGGCCAGTGTCACTGGACTAAAGAATACATGAGATTATGTAAGGTGTAAGAAGACTGAAAAGGTAACTGGGGGATGGAGAAGAAGGGCTGGTTACAAACAGCTTTCAATGTCAAGCAGATTTTTTTATTTGGTCCTGGAGGTGAGTGACAGGAAGCCACTGGCACTTACTAAAGTTGGGCGCAGGGGAGGTGGATACATATGGTTGGACTAGCTCTTTAGGAAAATCCACTGACTTGACCAGGGTCACAGCTAATAAGTACTGCATGAGGTCGGATTTGAACCGAGGTGCTGATTCAAGTCCAAAGTTTTTATCTACTGTGCACCTAGCTACTGAATTTAATACGTTTAGAATATCAAAAGTTAGTATTTATACAATATCCAAAAGCTATGTGATTCTTAACACACTTTGCCTTTTTCTGGGGGGGGGGGTAGGGCGGTGGCCACTCTGTCCAGGAGCATGCAAAGAGTATGGGCCAGGTGTGCTGCTAAATATGAGGAGGCATTCTCATTTTCTCTTCCCCATAGTGAAAGACCACTATGAAAATAATTTTAGCTCAGGTTTAGAATATGAAATAATTTGTAAAATCTCTTTCCCCTAAGGACAAGATTCAAGGGAAATACTTCTCCAGGGTATGCTGGCATAAGCCACCCATGATACATGAAAGCCTATAACTGCTCTTTCACTTCAGGAACTGAAGGTTATACCAAACTTTACTCTTCATCCACACCATGTCTTCCAATTCCTTAATCCCTCAAGTTCTCTTCTAGGCTATCAACCGTACATTATCTATTCTCTCCTCTTTTCCCCATCTTGACCCCTTACTGAATCAGTTCTGTTAATGAGACCCTGGACCCCTTATCATATTGCATTCTGCCAAGCCTTAGCCTTGGATCATTCCCACCATCTTTCCCTTTTACTCCTAAACACTTGCTGCTGAATAAAGGTGGAAAAAATCATGAAGCTATTCTGACTTAAGTCCACTACAAATTTATGGTAGTATATGTAATATGAGATGTCAACCAAATATTATTTCATCATATTCTATTCAGTTAAAAATGTTGGGAATGTTACACAACCTCAGCTGGGCCCTCACTGCTATTAGGAATTGTTCTACACCTCCCTTATCACCTCACTACCCCATTCTCCACAGCAGCTTAAGCCTCCCATGGGTCCCCCTCTCCTCACCCTCTCAGCTGAAAACCTTGCTTAATATTTTACAGAAAAAACTGAAGCCATTTGCCATGAGTTCCCTCTTCTCCCCTCCTCCTCTCATATTACTCATATGCCATTTGCCACTATCTCCCCTTTCGCCCATCTCCTTATCAAGGTAAACTCCCATATCTGCACAAGCCATCCCATTCTACCCAACTCTTCCAAGATATTTCTCATTCTGTCATTACCCCTCTCTCACATCTTCAATCTCTCTCTGTCTAATGGCTGTTCCTACTGCCCATGTCTCCTTCAACCTCAAAAAACACTCACTGTTTCCTTCCATGTGACTAGTCATAATCCTTTACTTCTTCTGTACTTTGTGACTAAACTCCTTGACAAGACCTTCTACAATAGGTGGCTCCACTTCCTCTCCTCTTCCTCTCTTCTTAACCCCTTACATTCCAGTTTCTAATCTCATCATTCTACTGAAACTGCTCTCTCCAAAGTTACCAATGATCACTTCATCAACAAATCCAATGACTTTTTCCTCAATCTTCATTCTTCTCAACCTCTTTGCAGCCTTTAAAACTGTTAATCCTTTTCTCCTTGACACTGTCTTCTCTCTAGGTTTTCAGGACACCACTCTATCCTGGTTCTCCTCCTACCCATTGAACTGCTCCTTCTGTCTCCTTTGCTGGAGGTCCACATCCTCTAACCAGAGAAGGCCCACAGAGTTCTATCCTGGGCCATCTTTTCTTCTCCATCTACATTTCACTTGATGATCTCATCAGCTTCCATGGATTTAATTATTATCTCTATGCTGATGTTTCTCAAATCCACCTATCCTGCCCTAACATCTCTGCTGACCTCCCCATTACTATAGAGGGCAACAACATCTGCCTAGTTTCTCAGTATCACAACCTAAAAGTTATCCTGGACTCCTCATTATCTCTCACCTCCCACATCCAATCTACTGCCAATGGCTGTCAATTTCACCTTTGCAACATCTCTTGAATACATCCTCTTATCTCCTCTGATATTGTCATCATTCTGGTACAGGCCCTCAACATCTGACACTTGGACCACTGCAGTGACCTCCTGGTAGGTCTGTTTGCCTTGTCTCTCCCCATTCTAGTCCATTCACCATTCAGCTAACAAGGTGATTTTTTGGTCCAAGCATGTTGCCCTCCTACTCAATAAATTCCAATGGCTATCACCTCCACGATCAAATACAAATCCTCTGTTTTGCATTCAAAGTTCCACATAACCTAGCCATTCCTTCTATCCTTATCCCTTTCCAGTCTTCTTACATTCTCTCATACAGTCTTTGAGTGAATACTTGTGATATTAGCCTCCTTGCTGTTCCAATAACAAGACACTCCAGGCATTTTCTCTAACCAACCTCCATTTCTGGAACGCCTTCCCTCCTCATCACCACCTTCCGGTTTCCCTGGCTTGCTTCAAGTTCCAAATAAAATCCTATCTTCTACAGGAAGACCTTCCAACTCCTCCTAATTTCCTTAGTACCTTGCATCTGTTAATTATTTCCTAGTATAGGTTATTTGTCCATATGTGTTTGATTGCTGTCTTTCCTATTAGACTGTGAGCTCCCTGAGGGCAAGAACTGTCTTTTGGCCTCTTTTTGTATTCCCAGCATTTAGAATGGTGCCTGGCACAAAGCAGATGCTTAATAATTGTTTATTGACAGAATGACTGAAAGAAATTGGCAAAAAATACCTTTTAACATTTAACGTTTTAGAAAATCAGAAAAATACGCAAAGAAAAATTTTAAGAGTACTATCCATACTCTAATGGTAAATGTATTCCCATCACACAGAAAAAAATACAATTGCATGTTGATGGTGTTTGTGGAGCAACAAGCTCACTATTACGCCACTGCTGAATCTATGAATTTGTGTCATACTGGAGGGAGCAACATGGCAACATACAGTAAATGTTACAACACTGGTCATACACTTTGACCTATCCATATCATTACTAGAATTGTACCTCAAAAATATTATTGAAAAGAGAGAAAAATTTTAGACCCTTTTAGACAGAGTCTAAAGACAAAGAGTCCCAGCAGCAATATTCAGAATAGCCAAAAATAAATAAATAAATAGATAAGTAAGTAAGTAAGCAAATAAATGAATGAATGAATGAATGAATGAATAAATAAATGAATAAATAAATAAATAAATGAATGAATGAATGAATGAATGAATGAATGAATGGAATAAAAATCAAACAACAAAAAGCTAAAAACCCAGAAGGAACCAACTGGGGAAAGGCTGAAAGAGTTTTAACAAGCATTTGTCGCCCTACTATGTTCCAGACACTACAAGCAGACAAAAACCAAACAGTTCCTGCCTTATCACAGTTTATATTCTCCTGGGCACAATAAAATATTATTACATCCTAAGAAATGGAATGTATGAGAAGAGATATGGGAAGACATCCACTTTGTGAGGAAAGCTAAAAGAGAACAATACACTATGTGCCCAGTACACACTATGTACTTTAAAAACCTAGTTGACTGACAAAAAATTTCCCCCACAAAGTTTAAAAGAAAAAAGACAAAGTGTTCAAAAGCGGATATGAAAGTAAACAATGCTCCACTGTTATTGTAATAGTGGCACACATTTTAAGAAACGGAGTTCAAGGTTTTATGCATAGTAATCTTGTTTTTGTATTTGGAGGAAAATTAGTTTGTTTCAAATAGCGATTAGCTTATGAAAACTTTCTAAATACAGTTCTGTACTACAGAACTTTGTATTAAGCTACAAGTCATTATTTGTTGTACTCCTGAACAAATTATGACAAGTTTTTATTTAGGCTCTAATTTCTCAATCTTTATTTCTGGTTACTATTTGCACACCACAGATTACAAGGCAACTGGTATCAAGCCAAAATTGCATTTGTTTCTCCTAAGGATGAGAAGAGATTCAAACCTAATCTTTCAGACTGCTTCTTCTAGACAGATACAGGGTAAGAGAAGAACTTAAAATGATAATCTACTAATTTCAAAGTATTCCCTTTCACTTATATTTCAGTACTGAAAGCATCACCAGTTCAACCAGAGTTCTTCCAAGTTTCTGTATTGCTTACAAGGAATTAGATTCCTAGCAACATACTTTTATAAACAAACAATTCCAATACAACAAAACAGATGTCTTATGGAGTATACCATCAGAGAATTTAACAGGGCATAGTATGAAACTGGGAATGGGTTCACCTGAAACAGCACTAGTGTGGTAGAAAGAGCAGGAGCCTAGGAATCAGAAGACCTAGCTCTGCTAACTAGCTGTGTAGCTGTAGCAAGTCACTTCACTTCTCATGATTTTTAAGGTCCCTCCTACACTAACATTCTATGACACTACAATTCATTAATAGCAAGCACTTTAAAAAATTCAGAACATAAGTATGTTTCGTATTGTAAAACCCAATTCAAAATTAATGATCATTTATATTTGCTGTTCTGAGTTTCCTTTTGCACTATCAAATTTGACATCATAAACAAGTACTAAATGCTGAACTTATTTGTCCAATAACTGCTTACCTCATTTTTACGTATAATGTCACTACACCACCCCAAAGGGCCCCTTCTCTTTTCCTACTCAATGCAAAATTTTGTACTACTAGGCGGAATCTCTACTTAAAGCTTACTGCGATAGGAACATTCTTCTCTAGGTTCATTTCTACTCTGGAACTTGGTAGCTAACCTTGAAATATTAAATCCCCAAGAACCTCTTAATAAACAAATCAGAAAAACTACTACCACCCCTACTTTGGACAAGGCACTTGGACATTTTTGAAAGTACTAAACTCTAAACATGATATAAATACTTATTCAACCCATTAGGCTAGCAGCTAATTAGGGGAATCCTCAACTCTTCAAAGCATCAGTAATCTCATTACGTGGTTATCTCTCTAAAGACTTAGAACATAATCTACTCGGGCATATTAAGCACATCCATTATGTGAACCTCTTGCCTATGCCATCCATAGTTTTGTCATGGGGTGAGGAGTTGAGGGGGATATGTTAAAGTCTCCCCAATGGTTATTATTAGATCTCAACCTGTGACTAACTCTTCATCTCTGTGGATCATACATTTCTTTCATGGCATCTTTTACTTCACGTTTGACTTATAATTTCCTGTTTGCAATCTGGTACAGTCTATTCTCACCCACCACTGTCCTTTTCATGTCTTCTGGGACATAATCATTTTCAATTCTTCCCACAACTCTAGTGTTTCATACCTTACAACCACATAACATTAGAATTGTTATCAAGATGGATTTTTGTTTCAGGGAGAAATCTGGCCTCATTAAAAGACCTTTAAAATTTCCAAAGGGCAATCCAATACCCTCTCTTCCTCTTGCCAAGAATCTTTCTTCCTCTCCCTCTCTCTCTCTCTCTGATACACAAGCTCCATACAGTGTCCAACCAACTGCATATCATTCTGGACAACAGGCAGTCTTCTTTATCCACTTAGAATTTCCTGTGTTGTATTAGGCCACACTCTTGAGCAGTCATGGACATCATCCAGGAATCTCTGACATTTTCCTGGGCTTGATGCAATCAGCACACTGTCTTCAACAAAGGTGGAGAGCTTCATCATCCATGGGGAATACCTTTGACTCAGGCTTTATGCTGGATCATCTTCATGACAGTGGTGATCAAGTCTGGCAAGCATATATACATATATATATATATATATGTATATATTCCCGTTTAATTCATTATCTGATATTAATCACGTTGTTAAATAAGGCTCTCTATTACATCTTTCAAGTAATTTTGATTACTTCTTATGCAAAGACAGGAAATGTTGGAAAATAAAATTTTAGGTATCATTTGGCTCTACCAAATCAGTATTTTATATAATCAGACAGTAAACCAGTCAACATGCTATGTGCCAGGCACTGTGTTAAAATGCTAGCGATATGAAGAAAGTCTAAACATAAGAATAAGCATAGTGAGATCTTGTATTCTCAACATTTTTCAGCAAATTTAGTGATGGAAGATAGCAACTGTGAATCTGGCTTTAAAAAAAAACACAACAAAACAAAAAGAAAAGAAAAACAAAATAGTTTATGCCACCATATTACACTTTATACCACAAGTTCCAAATGAATAGTCTACTTAAACATAAAGTCATATCTTCTAAAATTTTTTTTAAATGGATGAAGGTATCTTTTACAACTACGCCTGGGGAAAAATTCTTAATGAAACAAAAGAGTACATCACAAAAAATAAAACAGGTTATTTTGATTACATGAAATTAAAAATTTTCATTTTGCATGAACACAATTAATGCATTTAGACTACGAAAGGCCAAATGTCAAGTGGGGAAAAAGAAGTCTCTGTTAAACACTGCTGATAAAGGCCTAAGATCCAAGTCGTATAAGGAATTAAGATTTAAAATCAAGAAGCATTCCCTGATGAATGGCCAAAAGATAAGAACTAACAGTTGTTAAAAGAATTATAAAGTACAAACAACTACATAAAAGATTGCTCCATATCACTAATAAGAGAAATGGAATTCAAACTCAGCAAATGGATAAAGATGACCAAAGATGAAAATAATACATAGGGAGAGGGCTGCATGAAGATAGGCACATAGATACGGAGTTGGTCCAACTACTGTAAGTCTTCTGTCATAACTTACTAACAAGTTTTCCCACCTCCACTCTCTCCTGCACAACATTTCTTGATCAGATCTATTAAAGTCCCAGCCAGGCACACAGACCCCTCTATGAACTGAAGTCACCCTACTTTTCCAGTCTTCTCTAATGGGTCTCCATGTTATTCACCTCCAAAGCACTCTATGTTGCTTCTAAACTGGAGTATTTGGCATTCCCTTCACATGTCAAGTACTGTTCTTACCTCCATGTTTTTGCTTGTTTCCCATGCCTGTAATATACTGTTGTGCAACACAGTCACCTCTCTGCCAAGTGAAATTCTATGTATATTTTAAAACTAGGCTCAAAAATCTTGTGTCCTATGGTTCCCTTAGCTAGGAATGACCTATTCCCCTCTAACTTAAGAGTTCTTATCTACTTAAGTATTATTGATATTTGTTTATTGTATACGCTCCCAACATAGATTGTGTTGAGTATATCTACATCTCTTCTATCTCTTAGTTCTTTGCACACAGGTACTTAATAATTGTCTGTTGAATTCAATTTCAAAGTTTTCTAGCTGTCTGATAATCAGAAACTCTATTTTAGAATGGAAAGATAAGAAAATAAAGATGCATTACTAAATATAAAAAATTTGCAGTTTAGGAGTTATAAGATACAAGATGGCTGCACAAAGTTGTGTTCTATTATTGCTAAATAAGCTGTAAACATATTAGCTTTTCTGGTGATAAGGAAACATGGCTTAATAAAAAGAAAGTAATGTGAGTTAAAGTCCCCTTCCACCACAGTTCTTGGCTACGGAACCCTGGGCAGATCATTTAAGGGTTTGGTGTCCTTCACAACTAACTCTGACCCAGCGAAAATGAGCATAATCTTTCAGGAGAGGAGATGGCTATTCAATGAAATAGAGGACTTCCAAACCTTCCTGACAAAAAGACCAGAGCTCAACAGAAAATTTGATCTTCAAATACAAGACTCAAGAAAACATAAAAAGGTAAACAGGACAGAAAGAAACAACATGTTATTAATAAGGGCAAACTGTTTACATTCCTACAAGGGAAGATGACACTTGTAACCCTTGAGCTATACTGTTATTACACCATGTTAAAGGGGTATACATAAAGGGGGTGGGTATAAGTTGACTTTGATGTAATGATAAAAAAAATCTAATCAAGTGGGTTAAATGTATCCAAGCAAGTGGATTAATCTGATCTAACTAAGAAAATGTACTGAGAGAAAAGGAAAGGAGGAGACAGACAAGGATAAATTACATTACAGGAAAAGGCACAAAAACCTATGACAGCAGAGGGAAAGAAGGGAGTGAGATAAGCATCGTTTGAAACTTACTCTCATCAGATTTGGCTCAAGAAGGGAATAACAATAAGTTAGGTACTAATATTGACACACTTAACCCTTCTCAGCAATACAAGGATCTAAGACATCTCCAAAAGCCTCATGATAGAAAATGTTATCCACATTCAAACAAAGAACTATGGAGTTTGAATGCAGATCAAAGCATACTATTTGCTATTTTTTTCTTCTGTTGTGTTTTGTTTCCTCTTTCTGGTGGTTTCCCCTATTGGTTCTAATTCTTACAACGTCATTAATGTGAAAATATGTTTAATAGGAATGTATATGTATAGCCTATATCAGATTGTGTGCTGTCTTGGGGAGGAAGGTGGGAAGGAGAGGGAGAAAAATTTAAAACTCAAAAGCTTACAGAAGCAGTTGTTGATAAATCAAAATAAATTAATTTAAGAAAAAAAGAAAAACTATGGAATAAAATAAAAGAATAAAGTAGTTACAAAAAGTGAAAAAAAAGAAAGGAAGGAAAAAAACTTAACTCTAAGACTAAGTTGCAGAACAACTGCAGATCTGTGCTGGTAGAGGGAGCCCATTACAATGACGGCTTCACAGATATGGATCCTCCAAAAAATAAAGTCCGAAAGAAGAACAAAATGAGTGATAAGCAACTCCCAGTTCCTTTTGGAATTACAACTAACATAATCAATGATCAATGCTTATCAAACATCAGATTATTTACTACTGAGTAATACTTTTAAGGTCTCCAGAAGACAGAATGTCAGTATGAGGAAAGAAAAATGCAGGAGAGATATTGTCATTATGCATAATCATATACTGCCAAATAAATCTTTAGGAGTGAAATAAGAACAGAAATTGAACACATAAGCTTAAAATGCTTTGCATAATAAAAAAATTAATAATAATAATTAATAATAAAAATAAAAATTAGCACTTTTTGCTGTGCCAAGTTGATCTTGATTGTCAATAAATTAATCATTCCTAAAAAGGTACATGACAATGAGATGCTTACATACACTTTCCTTTACTTGTCCAAACCTTAACTTCAATAATCCTTAAAAGGTTTCAGGATGCCACCCTAGTACAAAATAAATGCTGACTGGATTATAGATATCTCCATAACAACCTTTCAGAAGAAATCAGAACCAATACTCCATGTTAATTT
The DNA here is from genome assembly GCF_003287225.1 of Phascolarctos cinereus. NCBI lineage: Eukaryota > Metazoa > Chordata > Mammalia > Diprotodontia > Phascolarctidae > Phascolarctos > Phascolarctos cinereus. Next base: position 317,240,801 of record NW_027555847.1, read on the forward strand.
CACTTTAAGCAATTACTAATTACTACTATTTAGGCAATACCTGTTACTACTAGGCACTATGATAACTATGTTTAAGGTGATTTTGCTTAAGTTTTTAAGGAATGTACTGAGGAAGGAAGACCATGTTTGCTTGAATGCATATAGTATCAAAATACAACTCATAAACTAAAAATGTTAAATAAGCACAAAGAAAAATATTACAAATATCCTAAATCCATAATATTAAAAGTTATTTTCAGCTACTATACAACGACTATAAAACTAGCATTTGTCAGGGTACCTACTATGTAAAAGCATCGTTCTTCATGCAAAGGAAACCAAGACCAAAACCAAATAATAAGCTCTACTCTCCAGGAGATTACATTCCGCTGGTTTGGGAGGGGTAGAGGGAATAAAAAATATATATATACAGATAAGTAAAAGCAAAGCTGTCTAGGAAGGGAGACAACAATAAAAACTGAAGAAGATCAGGAAAGACTTCACAGAAAAAAGAAGCAACTGAGCTAAGTCTCAGAGGAAGAATGCTAAGAGGAAGGAATACGACTAAAAAATCCTAGGCCCATGAGATAAACAAACAGTATGAAATGCAGAGATAAAATGCCAAGTTTGGCTGGATTTTAATACATATGAAGGTGAACAGCATGAATAAGTCTTGGAAGGTAAGATGGAGTCAGACTGTGGAGGGGCCTTAAATGGTTTGGCTAAGTAGTTGATATCTTGTCATAGGGTGGCACATAATTTTTTTTTTTATGTCATGCACACCTTTGCTTAAGGCAGTGGATCTCTTCTTGGAATATTTATTGCCTACATTCATAATGAATTTCATAAGTTTCATAATTTCATAAAGAAAATATCAAATTTCAGTTAAAGGTTAGTGAAAATAAAGATGTAATTTTTCCCCACTCAAATTCATAGACTTCCTAAAATATATCCATAGATCCCAAATTAAGAACCTGTTCTAGACACAATAGGGAGATACTGAAGGCTTTCAAACAGGGAAGCAACAAGGTCAGACTATGATTTGAACAGTTTGTGGAGAATGAAAGAAGTGAAAAAGCAGACTGCATAGGGTTAAGAAGTGGGCAAGTAGAGGTAGTCTGTGTAGAAGACCTTCACAAGTTTGGCTAGGAAAGGGAGAAGAGATAGAAGATAGGTTGAGGAGAGTGGAAAGCAAAATGATGAGGGAGACTTGAATGTGTTTGCAATAAATGACAATTTGACCATGCCTTTCAAAACTGTTTATTTCTAGGTGGTTACAGACCTTGAATATATTATTAAGAGTGATATTAATGTCAAAATATATGGTAGATTCAGCACTACCAGGAAACTTGAGCTTTAGCACTGGTTTTACAACCAAATAATTCATGACTGCAAGAGTTAATTCCTTAGGCTCTGATTACCTTATATTATAAAAACTGGAATCATACTTGTGTTCTAAAATCTTACAATTTTCCAGATAACATCCCCGGTAAAGTAGCACTGACCTACTAATTCTAAAAAAATTAATATCTGTGCTACAGGTAAAATTCCATTTTAGGAAACTTCAAAGAATTTGTTCTACTTAAATGAAAGTCTAAACATAAGAAGGTGTGTTTTACTCTTTAAAAAATGCATTTATATAATATATACACTTTATTTGTAATCTTCACCTTAGAAGGAGTTCTATGTAGTGGGATACTTTCTTCTGGTCTCTTAGAATACTGGGTATCTGAGTATAAATGAAGAATAGCTGAAACCAGTAGTTCACAAAAAAGGTAAAATGTTTTCATATGTTTATTTGTACTTTCTGCTTTAAACACACCATCATTATTTAGGTTCTGTGCTTCATTCCCAGAGCATATCCTCTTCTTCCTACCCTTCTAATCACTAATCTCTATGATTCTTCAGCCTCTTCTTCCTCCAAATTCTATTGTTCTTCATTCCCAATATGTCTGCTGTCTTATTCTCTTACTCATTTCTTTCATCTGCACCAAGCTAAGATGAGACCTGAGCTACAAATGAAGTTATTAAAAAAGCTGAATCAAAAGTACTTATATTCAAAATACTGACACAGAGACAAGGACTTACACCACTGAGGAAAAGCATATCTTTTAGTTGTTAGAAATATGGTGGCACCACCCTTTCATCCCTTTAGCATAATCTGCATATATTAGTAAATCTCAATGGAGAAAAAAAAGTACCTGAAAAACTAACCTGATCCCAAGATGTTCACTATGTTACATAACAGCCTAAGATAATGACCATTTATTCTCTAAACATGAAACAAGTGGTAGCAAGTATGGATAGTGTTACTGCCTATGACAATATGCAGTTTTGCTAAACTGCCTTCTTTCTTTTTTATTTTTTGCTGGAAGAAATAGTTCTCTTGGTAAGGTAGAGAGAAGATTTACATTTGGAAATCAATGTGATATGACAATAAAAGACAAAATCAAAAATTTTTTGAAACAATATAAACTTTTTGTCTCAAACTTCTTGTCTCAACACTTTTAAAGCATCTCCAATATTTTTTCCTACATGTATCTTAAGTTCTTTTAGCTCTAAGCTGTTTAAAAAACTTGAATCTATATCATATATGGATAGACTGCATAAACCTTTAACATCACAGAAAGGTATATATGAGAAATATTGGAAAGGTACCTCTTTCCCTTCATTATACATGTTAGATTTCAGTGATTACCATGAGATTTAAAATTCACCTTTCAATTTCACAGCATAATATAATAAATTATTATAAGAAAACAGCTTTCTCTGAACAGAAAAAAGTATTCATTCACTTCTAAACTTTAACAGACCCTTTTCAGATTATAACTGATACTCCTTGGCTATTCTCCTGAAACCCTTTAACTCTTCTAATACCACCAGCAACTACAGAAGTTACACAGAGTTCAAAAAGTTTCTAGCACAGGAATTTTAAGGGTAAAATATCTATTCAAAAAGTGAACTTACCGTAATAACAGCTTTGCTGAGACAGATAGATCCCCGACATCCATATTCTGTCTCATCCTCAGACTTGTAGTAACTCAGAGTGTTATTTTTCAAAACTACCCAGCGATCTTGCCAGCCATGAATGTAGTTTGTCCACTAAGGGAGAAAAGAAAAAAAATACACCTGCATTTAATATTGAAGACCAATTTATTGAACTAGTAGCTAATTTAAATGTTTACAATAATGATTAAATCAAATCTCTCTTCAATAGCTTTTAAATAAAAAAAAATAAGAACACAAAACAAAAATTACTTATGAAAGCCAGAAAGTGGGGAAACTCAAAATTTTCAGATTTTATAATATCTTTATGTTCACTTGTGGCATAATTAACAAGGTAAGATACAAACTTTCTCTCCACTCCAGGATACGTAAAGACATGCCAAAACAGCATCTAACAGGTACTAGGGCCCATGTAAACTACATCTCAGGGTACCAAAAGGACTGGCAGGTGATTACTGAATCACTGTCAGTGATGTTTAAAAAATAATGCCATATAAAAAATAATGCCATAGGAGTGAAAGACAAAAAAGGCCAAATTTTCAAAAAGAAAGAAGCAAATAGCATCTTCAAACTCTAAGGCAGTGCTTACGAGTAGGACACTAACATAACCAACCTATTTTAGATTTTAGCAAAGTAATGAAAATCTCTAGCGCTATACTTATAGAAAACATGGGGATCTGTGCATTAAAAGATATTACAATAGGGAGATATCAAACTGGTTGAATTGTCAACTTGGAAGGAAACCCTCTAGGGTCTCAGCCCTGTGCCTTTCAACCTTTTAAAAAATCAATGATATGATTAACCTGGGAAGGACTGCTAACAGAACAGATAACTGAGACAGGATCCAAAAGATCTCAGCAATCTAGAATGTTGGGTTGAATCTAACGAGATAAAATCTAGTAGGGAAAAATGTAAATTCTTTATACTTACTTAAAAAAAAACTTCACAAGCATATGTTATGGAATGAATGGCTAGAGAACAATCTATCTGAAAAAGATCTGGGGGTTTTAATGAATTGCAAACTAAATATAAATCAGTATGACATGGAAGCCAAAAATACTAATAGGATCCTAGGCTACATTGAGAAGTATGGTTTCCAAGAAAAGGGAGAGCATAATCCTGCTGTACTCTGCCCTGGGTTAGGACCACATCTAGAATGTGTTTTACTTCTGAACATCAAATTTTAGGAAGGACATTAACAAACAGAGGGCAATTAGAACATGTCACAAAATTTGAAGGAACTGGAGATATTTAGCATGAAGAGAAGAATTCAAGTAGACATGAAAGCTGTTTTCAACTATTGGAGGGGATACAAAATTAATCAGGCTCATTCTGCTTGGCCACAAAGGGCAGAACCAGGAGCAACAAATGGGTTGAAAGTTCTAGCTGCAGATTTTTAGATTAACTGTGAAGAAGTATCTCCTTACCATTACAGCTACCCCGATGCAGGGGAGAAGAGTGAGAGATGGGAGTTCAGGTTCGTAATGGGTTTCCACTAAATAGGAGTTTCGCAACAAAGGCTAAGAACGGCTCTTTGATACACTGAAGAAGAGATACTTGTTCACATAAGTGAACTGGGTTCAGAGAAAGAGAAGGAAGGGTTCTTCCAGCTATCTTATGGGTCCCCTGAATTCTTGTCCCTCATTTTAGAGAGGGTATTACTTGGCTAAAATCGCATAGACTGGAGGTGGCAAAGTTAAGATTTGAAACCAGGTCCTCTGATTCTGGTGCTCTTACCATGCAAGTCTGAGGTCCCTTTCAACTAAGATTCTGCATTTCTGTCTAAATGAATTCTCCTAAACCAGCTTTACTCCTCTTAAATACAAACAGGAAGAAAACTGATTCGAAGCAGAGACTTTTGGTACTAATGCAGCTTCTCTACTGTTGTTTAAGTTCCCATTGCAGAGCTCCTTTGATTCTTTTATTTGGGTACTTTCATCTTTCCTGCCTCATTCTTTACTGATTGTAATTCTTTATAATTATATATATTATACATATATATAGGTATATATAGGTAGTATATATACACCTGTACATAACACATAATTATATATTATATATAATTACATATTATGTATAAAGGTATGTATATATGTGTATCTATATGTGCACATATACATTATATATATTTTATATATATATAATGTGTATATATATATGTATATATATAATGTGTGTATATATGTGTGTGTGTGTGTGTGTGTGTGTGTGTGTGTATATATATATATATATATATATATATATATATATATATATATATATATATATAAAATTCTTTATAACGAACATTTCCAGGGGTCTTGAAGTAGAAAAAGTCATGGCCAGACAGGCGAAACAAGTTTGCTTAAATATTTTTCTCCTAATTTCTTATTATCTCATTTAACACCAATATTTCACCATCTGGACTGACACCTATTTCAAGTCTAATTCATCCTAATAATCCAAAATAATGGTATTTGTGATTTAAAAAATTAACTCCAGCAGTGAGGTCATTGGCATAAGGAACTATAACAAGAAGACTTATATTCTTAAGAATCCAGCCTGGGGCACTGAAAAACAAATGCCTAGTTGCAGGTTACAGTCACAGGTATCAGAGGGATAACTTGACTAAGTCATCCTGACAATGAGACCAATTCTTTTTCCACTATTCCATGCTTCTCATATTTGTTACATCCAAGTAATTTACAAATTAAATGTTAATACAATAATGACTCATAACACAAACATCTGGAACTACAAATGAGTGAAAGCCCAGTAATCAAAGCGGCTACAAAGAATTTTTTATCCTTTATATTCTTAAGAGAATAAAAAGAATTTAATACTACATTTAGAGAATGGGTAGCTAATTTTACAAGTTGAAAGTGTATTTTTTTAATCAAGAGCAATGAGTAGAGAATTTTTACAAGCATACTTCAGCTGCTTCTATATCTATAACTGCCTTTTGGAGAAGTAAGGTTTTTTCATATCAATAAGCTACAGGTACATAAGTAAAATTACAAAAATTAAAACAGATTCATTATCTGAATTGTTAAAATCCTTTCCTATTTTTATCTTCTTCCAACTTTTTAAATGACGGCATGCTCTCCTGACTTTTCTGCATAGTACTTAAACTCACTGCTTTAACTATCATATCTAAACTGCTCAACCTCCAAAACAAAATCTGTCCTTCCAGCCCGGATCCAAGCTCTAGTTCCACAGACTGCTAAATGCCTCCTTAGTACTGAGTTTGAAACTCAAAAGGGCATTAAAGCATAAATATTCTACTAATTCCTCTCCCCTCCCCATCCTACCCCATCCCACCTCTGGTTAAAAAAACAAAAACACAACTTCTACACTTTTCTGTTAACAATACCATGATTCTCTCACTTACCCATAGTTAAAATTTTTGAATCATATTTGACTCCTCTTGATCCCTTAACACTAAGTCACCAAGTCAGTTCAATTAACATTAAGTGTTTACTCTTAAGTAGCTGAGTATTGAAAGTTGAAATGACACAAGCCTTGCCCTCAGGAAACAAACAATAATACAGGAGATAACACATAATGCAAATAACTGTAACACAAAGTAGCATAAATGCAAGGGAGATGCAGAAAAAGTGCTTGCAAAAATACAATGGGGTGCTGGGGGCAAGCGGCAGGAGTAGGTTGAGGAGAAACACAATATCCCCGAAAGTGAAGAATGTTTCCCTTTTTTGTCTTTGTATCCCTAGCAATGACCACGCACTAAGTGCCCACTAAATGCAGACTTGGTGGAGAAGGTTGCAACTAAGCAGAGCTGTGACACAGGTGAAAAGGGCTCCATTCTAGTCATGAAGTGAGGTCAACAAGGTGAGTACTGGCATAGAGCCAGGATAGGTAAGGAACAAGGTACAGGAATGGTAAAGAGTAATATAGTTTTGCCAAACCACTGAAAATGTGAAGTATTTTGAAATAGAACTGGAAAGGTAAACTGGAGTCAGATTGTGGAAGTCTTTGAATGTATTTATAAGAATATATTTATACATTATTTAGTAGGCAACAGGGTGTCACTGAAAGTTTCTAATCAAAGGAAAGATGTGATTGGAATTTTTTTTAATTACTTGGGAAACTGTTAGGAATGGACTGGAAAATGTGAGGGGTTGAAAAGAGAGGGACCTAACTCTGGAGTTAGGTGACGTCAGTTCAAATCCCACCTCTGTTGTTTACTACCATATGTAACCTTGGGCAAGTCACAATCTCCTTGACCTTAAATTTCTTCATCTGTAGGATAAGAGATGGGCTCAACGGTTTCTTCTAACTCTAAATCTATGATCAGATGAAAAGGCAGGAAGTACATGGAGAAAAAAGGCTATTACAATAACTCAGAGGGAAAAATGCTGAAACCTGGACTTAGGTGGCTTCAGTGGGAAAGAAGAAAACAATTTTAAAGACAAGAAAAGGGTAGAATCTATAGTGTTTGGGAAATGATTAGAGTACACCATATATGTAATTTCTTCACTTAGTAGAATCCCTAGCTCCATTTACAGCACAGCTCAGACATCCATCCTTGCATCTATTTGTATTTTTTTAAAAGGCTATTTTCTAACTAACTTTCCATTTACTTATCTATAAACACATCATATTCTGCCTCCCCTCCCCCAAGTAGCTCCTTGAAAGCAGGGACCATTTTGGTTTTTTGTCTCCCCAATACCTTGCACGTAATTATGTGATGTTAAACAGAATTGATCTTGAATACCACTACCAAATAAATCTTCTAAAAACACTTTCTTACATACTGCTTAAAAAACCCAGCTGCCTAGAGAATCAAGTTCAGACTTCTCACTCTAGCATTTAATATACTTCATAATCAAACTCCATCTTATTTATCCAACGTTTTCTCCTCACTTTCTACTCCTGTCCTCTCCAAGTTCAGCCAGATTGTAATACCATCCAACTTAATTTCTGCCAAACTAGATCTCACCTACCGTTCAAAGCAAATTCCATCTAAGTTTTCCTGAATGTCACATAATGATGACCTCATATGGTATTCCACACATAAAGCCACTGGATCACACACTACCATTCATATACTATTATCCATTTAATGTTGTTTCTCTCGTCTCCCCCAGCAAATCTATCAGTTTCCTGGGGGCACAGAACATATCTACATTTTATAATCTACATATCACCTAAAAAGGTTTAAGTCACAAAGTACATACTTAAAATACTTCTTGAATAATACCTCTTCCACAAATTCCTTCTGAAGTAAACTGCAGTCTACACAAACCACAAACTCAAATAAGATAACTCACCTAGCTTTACAAATGCATTTACTAAATCCCAAACTTCTGGAATGACAACTTTATACTACTGAAAATCCTCACTGTACTTCACAGATACAGAGATATTTATTACAACTGTTAATAATCAGAATTACTGTTGGGAGAGTCAGGCATGTAAAACTATATCCTTGTTAAAGTATTTCAAAACTTGCTTAAGGAAATTACCTACAATTTCATGAGAAATGTGCTTTCTTGACAGCTAACCTAAGCGTAGTTTCATTACATATACTTCCAAGGCAATACAAGGTAGTCTAGGACTGTACTGGGAAAGGGATTCAAAAACCTGGGTTCTACCACTGTTGTTCTACTTATTAGCTCCCTGATCCTGAATAAATCAATGTTTGACCCCCATATCCCCCTCTGTAAAATCAGAAGGCTAGAGCAGATGCTCTCCTGAGCCCCTTCCATGTCTAACATTTGTTGACATAATACAGAAACTGAATTAGAAAATGAAGATTTTTAAGGCCTTAATTTCTAAACTTTGAAAACTGAACCTTATATTTAGAAAAACAAGGTACAAAAAGTTGTAAGAATTTTCTCTCAGTTCACAAGAGAGTGTGGGGGGTGCTGAAGCCATTAAAATCATTTGTACATTTCATTTTGCTAAGTACTTAAAACTAGGTAACCCCTTCTAATCTAGATAAAGTAGGCAGTAGTAATTTGGAGGTTTGTGTCCTGAGAGAGTAACCACAATCAATTATAACTGTGAATGCAAAGTAGGGTACACAGTAGTTTAGAGAGTTGTATATAGATAATTGTGTGTTTTTACATATATGGTGGAGGTTCTGCTTAGAAATAGATTTGCATCTCATAGAATGAAACAATGTGAATATACTGCTGACCACTTTTATCAAGATCAGAAGGGTTATCAAACACCATAAACATTTTAAGAATCACATTCTTCTACTCACATGAAATTGAACATGAGTTCCCTGTGATCAGGGACATTTCTGTTTTTGTACCCTCAGCACAGTACCTGATAAATAGTAAGTGCTTAATAAATGCTTACTGACTGCTGGGAAATATTGGCTGTTATTATTCAAATACCCCAGTAGTCAAAATAAAAGTTTTTCCAAAGCCTATTCAACTTAAAATGTGCTCAAAAACATATGTTCAATGCAAATTCCTGAGATGAGAGATCCAAGAATCTGTTCCATGTATCGTTAAGTGTTGTGGTAGGGTTAAGACTCAAGAAACTTTCAATTGTTCTAATACTAGATATTATGCTTAGTATGTCAGGACTTGTATCTCCCTTTCTAAACCTCTTTCACTTTAGTCCGTCTAGTGTAAAGATGACGTTAAGTATAAGTACCCCATGAAATAATTCCACAAACCAGGTCCAAATGGTTAACCAAAACTATGAACTATTGGAAGTACTGTGGATTTCTTAATACTCCAGGGCTGCACATGACCTAGTATCTCATGACTAGTATGACAAGTACTAGCTCCAGTCCTCTCTCTCGAGGCCGATGGGAAAACAAATTTAGTACTTAATACATATACATAGATGTATATATGCATATACAAACATACACATATATCTTATTAAATGGTGAAGACTCCACATACACACAAATATATTTAAACCAATACTGTCAGGGCAGAATGGCACTCCAATCCTCTCTAGAAGTCTTCACCATTTAATAAGCAATTAGGTCTTTTAACTCTTTACTCAGTCACAAATGGGGGTGGGGGGAATTGTGCAGTCACTTTTACCAGGAGTGACCCTAGATCATACTGACCATTAGAAAAGATTTAAGAGATCCTGGAAGAGTCGGGATCACTCTTCCCCATCCTTCTCTCCGACCCCTAAGCTAGAGAATTTATTGCCAAGCATTTCTTCCTAAACTTAAAGGTCGGGCTCCTGTCTGACGTGTCCCAGGTGATTATGAATGTTTCTCTTGTGTCTGTCACGTGTACCTCGAAAAGCTGGGTCCTGGGGAAGGGCAGCGGGGGGGAGAAGACGTTTCAGGAATTCTCCTGATTTCAGTCCTGTTTCGGACTAACCTGGAAAGCCCCCAGCCTCGGATTTCAGCCGGGGCAGGAGCGGCGCAGGCTTCCACCTAAAGCGCGCCCCGCCCCCGGGCCCACACCTCCGCGCCTTCCAGCCCTTTTCCCCCGGGCCAAAGCACAACACCTTCCGACGTTTTGGGGGTGCGGCAGCAGCCCCCCAGCCTCGGCTGGCGACGTTCCCGTAAGTCGGCTCAGCTGGTGCGGCCGCCCCCCCCACGCCGGGCTCTCCCAAGTCCTGGCTATGACACAATTCCTGTAACCCCTTCTTCCTCCTCCTCCCCCCGCCCCCCCAAGCCACGGATGAGCCCCGCTATCCGAGACGGTCACTCCGCTCCCGGCCCCGGCCTCCCCAGCAGCGGCCGCATTACCCAGCCCCGAGCCCCGCAGGCTCCCGGCGGGGTCCGGGGGACCCCACCCCAGCCCACGCCCCCGGGCCGCCAGGTGACACCCCCTCACCCCCCCGGCCCGATTCGCCCGGCGTCCCCACCTTGCTCAAGACCCCGCAGAGCTCAACAGGCGGCCCGGACTCGGTCTCCGGATCCTCCTCCGAGCCCGACGAGTTCCAGCTCTGGTTATCCGACATGGAGGCGCGACAGCCGAGCAGGAGAGCGGCCCCCGCTGCCTGCGCTGCGCCCGCACAGGCGCCCAGCCCCCGAGAGGGAGGGTCCGGGGTCGGGACGCGGGTCCGCCCCGGCGCTGGGGGCAGGAGGAGAAGGGACGGAGCCCGAGCGCCCGGGCGCCGCCGCGGTGCCGGGCACCGAGCGGACCGGGGAAGGAGAACGAGCGGCGAAGAGAGCTTGCCCTTCCAGCTGTCGGCCGTCGCCGCCGCCGCCGCCGCCGTCACCCCTGTGCTCCGCCGGGCGCAGCCACCCGAGGCGCTCCTCCTTCAGTGCCAATGTCGGGAGGACAAGGGGCAGAAGGGAAAAGGTGAGGGGAGGGAGGAGAAAACGCAGCTGCGGAGACTGAGGTTTGCTCACACCTCCGCTGCCGCCATCTTCCTGGCTCTAGACACTATTTACCCTCCCCCTTCTCTTTACCCCTCCCCTTCATCCCTCCCATTCTCCCCGCCCCCTCCTCGGCCCGCCCATCAGCGTGTGACGCAACACGCACGGCTCGAGACCGGGGCGAGGGGCGGAGAGGCGAGTCCTAATTCTAGTCCCCCTCCCGGCTTCGGGTGACTGGGAAGATGGGTGTAAGATAGAAGGGTTGGCCGCACTGCATGTTGGGAGGCGTAGTGTTCCGCAGAGCGCGCGGCTCGCTGGGAGGTGTAGTTGCGGTTCTGAGGCCCTTTGGTGAGTGGGTCAGGCGGGGGGTGTCTCTTTATACTGGGCGCAGGGGGTGGGCATCCTTTCGCGGCCCCCGGATTCCATTCCTGTACATACCCTCTTCTCAACCCCTGGCCCAGAGCGTTTGTGAAGAGCTGCCTGGCTGCCGGCTGGACCGGACAGGACAGGACTTGAGCTCCTTCCCGTAGACTCTGGAGAGGCCGAGGCACGCTAAGTCGCCCTTCGGGGGGCTCTAGATGATTACGCTGCTCCGCGCCCCAACTCCCTGACGGCCGCAAGATGCCCAGGGAAGGCCCTGGGCTGCCTGACCCGGTGTGTCCGGGTGTCTGTGCGCGTGCGCACCCCTGGCAGCCCTAATTAGTACCGCGGAGGATGCCCGGGCATGTAGGGCTGCTGCGGTAGCTAGATGACAGGCGCAGGCGAGCAGGGTACCACTGGCGCTTTTTATCCTTGCGAAACCCACCACTGAGCATCTCGCATAGGGTCATTCACTCTTCGCCTTTTTATCTGCTTAGCACAATTCCTTGCATCTTCTGGGCAGTTAATGAATTTAAATTGAAATCAGACGGCCTTAGTTTTCTCTGTAAAATGGGCTGGGCAAGGTAAAAAGTTGAACTAGCTGATAGTCTAGTCAGTTTCAAAACCCCCCATGATCTTAAGAGGTGAGTTACCTTCTGCCTCTAGAGAGGGAGGAGAAGGAGTTGGCACCTTTCATTTTCTGCTGCATGTACCCTCACCAACAGTATAAAAGTACAAAGCTGGAATTAGAGCAGAGTGACTGGGCTAGGCTCCAGGGCCCTTGGCTTAAGAGAGTACCCCTTCTGAATCTAGAAATGACTGCTTTTAGCAAAGAACCTCGTTAGTAAGAATGATTGGTTAAAAGAGAAAGCAAAACACAGGTGAACTCCACACCATATCCCATGCCCTCCACAGGCACACCTGTCACACACACAAACACAGAGTAGGCCTTTTGTCCTAGGCTTCTCATTGCCCAGATTTTTTATCCTAAAATACATTTTATCGTATCTTTTCCCAAAAAATTTAACTTATAAATTTGATTTGAAGGTGCATGTGATATTGGTTGACCTAAGCTGTCTTTTTTGTGAAGCATTGGAATTACTTGTTTTGGCTCTGTCAAAATAGAAACCCCCTATCCTTAAACTCCAGAAGACATGTGAAAATTTCTGGAATCCTGTGTGTGTCTGTGTGTGTTGTTTAAACACCTTAATTAGCTTTGTGACCATGGGCAAGATGTTATGGAATTTTATGGGGGTGATTTTTGTACCTCTCATACCCTAGGGTTTGTTTTGATTTCCTGACTAAAACATGAGTTTTAAGTTATGTTTTCTTTCTGGCTAATACATGAGAGATACTTGTTTTATTGTAAAATCTTCAAGTTGTATTCATAAAGTATGGAACCAAGTTGAAGTTAGTATCGTTATTAAAGTGAAAGCTTTTTAAAAATAAGCCTAGAGCACTAAAAGTCACAGATGTCATTCAGAAAATAAGATGGAAGAGCTCTTTCATCTTCATTGAATTACAAATCCAGAATGTTTTTCAAACTTAAGAGATATTGTAATCAGATTTTGTTTTAACTCCATATGTACTGATGCTGTTACCAAGTTGGATTTTTAAAAACATATTTCATTTAAAATTATGATTTCTTTTAAAATAGACAATGAATTATTGAGAAATTAATTTCATAATAGAGTTAATATTTATGGAAGCCTCATATATTTGTTTAAAATCTTATATATCACATTCTGTGCATATTAAGTTAATTATATCTTTGTAACTACCAGCAATTACAGCTGTTATAGTGCCTATTCACTCAGTGTGAAGTTACTTCATGTATTAATATTAGAATTTTTTAAAAAGGTTCTTGCCACTTTTTCCTCTATATAACTAAACTGTTTAAAAGTTTTCCAAGTACAAGACCTCTTTACAATGATTTTAATTCATTATAATGAAGAATTATTTTATTACTGTCTTACTGTCCCTTAAAGAAATTACAATAGAATTATCTTTAATATGAATGTTATTTTTTTGTTCTACATAAATTTCCTATCTTATATATCAAGGGAGAACCTACAGACAGTCTCCTATTTACTAACACCAATTCAACAATATTTCTCTCATTGTAGTCATCCCAGCTAAACATAACTACAGTACCACCCCTTTCTTTGTACCACCTCCTTCCCACTAATTGCTGCAGACCCTGTTTCAAATATTCTCTGCCTCTCATCAGACTCTCATTGCATCTTCCTGGCCCTGATTTTTACTTCCTTGGGGGTAGTCACTCCCCACCAAAACATCACATATCCAACACTAGGCAAAACAGGAGGAAAGGAACAAATACTTTGAGTAGTGGGTCCTTTTCCCACTCTTCTGTCTCTCACTGAAACAGTTTTAGTTTCTCACTAAGAAGAGGATGATGTGAAACCATGATTTTTAAAAATACATTTTCTTGATGCTTTCGGTTTTTATATCACTGACATTTTCTACCCCCACCCCACCCCCACAAGTCACATCCCCTTGTGACAAAGAAAAACAATTTTACAGAGACTGAATCTGACAATGTATAAGATTCTGGCCTAATATGAGATTCTTCTACCTCTTCTATGAGCGAGAATTTGTATTTCATTATCTCTTCCTAGGACCTTGATGGGTTTTTCATTTAATTAGAATTTGACTTCTTATTGGTGGTATTTTCATTTTTTTAATGTTGTCATTGTATACATTGTTCTCTTGATTATATATATTTTACTCTGGGTCATTTCATACAAATTTTCCCACATTTCTCTGAATAATTGATCAGTTGAAGGATAATGACAGTTTCCAGTTTTTTGCTACCAGTATTTATGGCAGAGTATTACTCTAAATATTTTTTGTATATGTTAAACCTTTGTTTCTATCTTTGACTTCCTTGGGGTATATGACTAGTAGTGGGATTGCAAGGTCAAAGATATACAGTTTAGTTACTCTTCTTAAATAATTCCAAATTATTTGGTTGGACCACGCCACAGCTCCATTAGCAATTTATCATTGGGCCTATCTTCTCATAGCCCTTTCAGCATGGGCTAACTATTCCCATCTTTTGTCATGGCAAAGCCGTGTGTTCATGTGAAAGAACACATGTGGAGAACAGATACATGTACCTGTGTATATGAATGGGAAACAATATATGTAATTGCATTATATAGGGATTTGTAGAAATAATTATAGACATTTGCATATATATGTGTGCATATATTTCAAAAGGTAGAATGTTCAATTGTGTAAAACATGCTAGTGGATAAGCTATCTTTTTAATACTTGTTGGTTGCATAAAGATAAACAGCTATTAGAAACTCCCATCTGTGTATCCTTGTGCAAACTGTTAAAGAAGCTTCTTCTGTAAATATGTGTATAAATATTTGTATCCATAAAAGTAGGCAACCATGTATGTAGGCATATTTGAGGGGGTCCTACAACTATAGCAGCTTACAGAAAAACACTTGGTAAATCCTAAACCATCTCAGGCCCTATTTATCCCACCCTAGTCCCAGGTCATAGGAGCCACTCTCGGTATCTTGGAGATGAAAGAATTCTCCGTTGTCAGGCTGTCACATCCATAGAGGTAGAAAGTTCCTGACTTACCAATAGAACTAGAAACATACTTTCTCATTGAAACATTGTTATAAATGGCAATTAGGTCCTATAACATTATTAGTACTAGATCAATAAAAGATATATTATTGGTTAAATAAATAGACTTTTTTGCCAACCTGAGAATTTATTACTGTGTATTTCATCGATTCTCTGGGAAAATATGAGACCCAAACAACATATTTAGAAAGAACTGTTTGAATGCAACCCGTTTAAAAATCTGGGACCACCTTATGTTAATTTCCTCATTAATCATAGAGAATTTTAGAAATAGAAGGAAACTTAGAGATCATGTAGTCTAACTTTCTCATTTTATAGGTAAAGAAACCAAGGTCCAGTGAGGTAAAGGGGTCTTACCACCAAAGTTACACAAATAATAAGTGTCAGAGAATGGCTTAAATTTAGATCTTCTGAATCAAAGTCTGGTATTCTTTCTACTAAACAACCTGTAGTATATTCCCTTACTATTAAGTAGCATGTAATAAGAAAGACTTAACAGAATTTAGGTAGAAGACTTTTATAAAGTACTTTGAAATATGTTTTGAAAATTTGAAATGTATTTAAATTAGATTATTGGCCAAAATATATTATAAATTTTACATATATATATATATATATGACTAGATAACAATTGTGTCTTTAAAGCAAAATCATCAATTTTCTCCAGTATAGCTTTTAAATAAGGAAAAAAGACTTGTTATTGATCTTTTATTAATCGCATTTAGTTATTAAAATTATACATTGTTTATTAATTCTATATTATAACATAATTATGATATATGTATTATATAAAATATATTGGTTATATGGAAATTTATATTCAAAATTCATTAAAAATATCATTTTTAGTTTAAATGTAATTTTCTTGTTTAACACTCAAAGCCTAAAATTTCTAATTATAAGATTACAAAAAGAAATTGAAAAATTGGGGCAGCTAGGCGACACAGTAGATAGAGCTCTGGCCTTGGAATCAGGAGGACCTGAATTCAAATATGACCTCAGACACTTGACATTTACTAGCTGTGTGACCCTGGGCAAGTCACTTAACCCTGAGTGCCTCACCAAAAAGATCACGTGTAACTAAAACAATGTTAATGAAGACTTTGGCCATAGATGTTGTATTTTATGACCATTGTTGTTATCATCAGAAGAAATTTACTGAGTGATCACTGTGATGGGGCCTTATTGTGCTTTCTAACAATTTCAGTGACTACCACCAAACACAAAATAAATAATAATGTGAAAAGAAAACAACTTGGCAACAATATAAATTTAGAAACCATGGGAAGAGAAATATGCAAATACCTTATGGTAGAAACTTTACTTTCTTAAACTTATATGCCCTGAAGGTTCTACCAAGCCAGGAAAGTGAGGCATCATAGGTGACCTTGAGGCTGTGAACACAAGTGACTGGAGTGTTGGTACTGCCCTCGACAAAAATGAGTGGAATTACAGATCCTCAAAATATAAAAGTAATGAGAAGCTTTGAGCTTTTATAGGTAAATAGATTTATAAAATGAATGCCTTTGTCTCACATAGAACAGGATTTTCTATCATTAAAAATTATATATGCATTTTTAAAAGATATTTAAGAAGTATTTCTCATTGTGTCTTAGATGAACCTAACTTGCAGACTTATACTCAGAATTAACTCCATGGTCAACCTATACCTCCTAGTCATATTTCCAAATATGAATTAAAATTTCACAAATCTTTCTTGATCTTTTAAAATAGATTTTTACTAATATATTTGTTTTTCACATTGCCTAGATTTCCCTTTGTATTCTTCCCTCTCCCTTCCAAGAGTCATCCTTTATAGCAAAGAATTTTTTCCCCACTTCATCTTAACCAATCTTAAAGAATAGATATTTTTTCTGTGAAAACTCTGCTCTTGAATTAGTGCATATATTTGACAGTGACACTAGAAAGGAACAAAATTAAGAAATAGTGTTTAAAAAAAAAAACTAGGATGTTTCATTAAGTGCCAAGAAATTAAAACTGATAGTATTGTGAATTTGAACAATGGGAATGCTGCTACAATTAATAGGGAAGAATTTTTAAAATAGATTTAGTAGGAAAAGATTATGTATAATTTTACATAATTTAGGTCTTCTGTTTAAAGAATGAACAAATAATATTGCCATATAGACTCTTTTAAAGCAAGGGGTCTCCCACCCATACAGCATGATCATTCAAGACTCCTTAGAACCTGTGCCAAAAGAAATAACCGTGTTCACAGACCCTTTAATAATAAACAACAATCAGGGTATAAAACAGAGAAATGTATCTCAACAAAGGCATTCATCACTGTGATGAGGAGATTCAGCACAGAGTCCAGGTCCAACTGTAATGGATGCTGAAATCCTCCAGTTGTTTGCATCTTGTGGATGACAATGTGTTAATTGGCATTGCAGAACATCCTGGAAAAGATCTGCAGTCAAAGAATTTTGGCCTGTCCATCCATACAGTAAAAAACTAAGTGGATAAGGAATATCTATTGCCCAGATTGCAGTATGCATTTGGATGGACACCCTAAACAGTCTATCAAACATTATGTCTATCTTCGTGGGACCAGTAGTAGAGAGTGACAATGAGATGGGCCCAGAGTTGAAAAGGAAGAAAGCTAACTAGGTTGATTTTGGGATTAAAATCGTCAGCTTCATTTTTTGTGGCAACTTTACATGTGTAGTGCCTTTCAGTTCCTTTCTTGAAGAAGGTATTCATTGTACATAGGCTGAGGCTTCTAAGTAATATGAGTCTTTAGATCTTTTCATTTCTTGATCCTGAATTCATGTTTGTAAACAATCTAATCGTTGTAATTTTTTTTAAATCACCCTCTAACCACCTTTTCTGCCACTTCATCAGCATCACTTTGGAAGCAGAGGAGCTTCTCATGACTGGGTAGGTGTGGGAGATTGGTGCATTTTATACTTTTTTCCCCCTCTTTCATGGGTCTCCAGAGCCAAAGAATTCACATCCTCAGAGCCAACTTGTCGGTTTTAAGCCTCTCTTGTCCTTGGCTGGTCTGGTTCTTAGCAAATTCAGTGAGTTGCAGATTCCTTACTCACAGCAGTTCCAGCCTGGTGAAACCTGAGAGCAGTGTGGTGTACTTGAAAAAAATAGTAAGCTAAGTTACTTCACCTCTGTGGACCAGAGTTTCTTTGTCTCTAAAATAAGGAGGTTAGACTAGATGGCCACTAAGATCCCTTCTGGCTCTAAATCTATGATTCTGTGATCCATTGTCTAACCAACACCACTCCTCATTCCCCAATCACGTTATTGACTCTTTTTCCTCAGAACTCCCTCTAATTGTTCTGCAGTTTTCTAATCAATGTTTCATGCAATTTATCTGCATTTAAGTCTTATTCTACTAGATTGTAACCTCCAGGATGGGAGGGATTGTGTCTTATCTAAACTTTGTATCTCCTGTCACAATATTCTTCACATAGTAGGCACTTTGATAAATGTTTATTGAATAATGGATTGTTTGAGCTATTTGATCAAGCTGCCATAGATATTCTAAGACAAAAGTCCTTAACCTTCTTGCTGTAATGGACCCCTTTGGCAGTCTGTCAATCCTATAGACTCCTTCTCTGGATGTTTTTAAATGTATAAAATAAAATAGATGGGATTACAGAGGAAACCAATTATCTTGAAATATAGTCATTGAAATTTTTTTATAAGCCACAAACTCATGGGCCACCTGAGGTTTGTGAACAGAACCTCTGTTCTGAGGGTATCTCTGCAGATTTATTTGTGTTTATACAGAGAAGTGAAAATCTCATATGAGAGCAGAACACATTTGTGGTTTTGTTTTATTGTTCAGTCATTTTTCAGTTGTGTCTGTCTCTTTGTAACCTTATCTGGGGTTTTCTTGGCAAAGATACTGACGTTTGTGATTTCCTTCTCCAGCTCATTTTACAGATGAGGAAACTGAGGCAAACAAGTTTAAGTAACTTGCCCCAGTCACATACAAGTCTCCGTGATTAGATTTTAACTCAGGAACAAATTTATTTTGGTTCATTGTGTTACTGCTTGCCATAGCTGCATAAGGAACATTCTTCTGGTTATAAAACACTGTACCTTAAATTCCACCAGCAGTTTTCCTGTCCCTGCAAAGGAAAATGCTAAAGCCAGCAGCAAGGGTAAACTACCAGATCTAGAGATCTCTGGGACACACTCTGGGAACAGCTGCAAAGGAGATCGCTCTTCTCTCTGTCATCTTATGTTTCTTAGTGTACGTAAGAGAACAAAAATGTGTTCAAGCAAAAATTTTGTTCCTAGTTTACACAGAAAATTTTAGAATTCATTTCATAGTCTTTATTTACACTAAAATATTTAGTTTGGTACTTAACATTCAAAAGACATTTTAGAAAAATCCTCTGGTATTTGGCTCCTTGTTGGAACAGTATGACATCCCTTTAGACTGAACACAAAGTACATCAACATTGGGTGAATAGTGATGTCATTCTCCATACTGTCTTTGCAAGTACACATTTCTTTTCAGTTTGTCCTTTTGCCTTTTGAGTTCTCTACCTTTAATCATTTCTTTCTCTGTTACACTGAGAAATCCTTTGACAGATTTATTGATGAAAACTACACATTAAGTTTTTTGTTTTATTTCTTGGGTAGGAAGCAATTTATCATACATAAAAAATTTTTCTATTTTAATATTTCTGTGATTTTAGGATCCCCTTCTACTTAAAATTGAGAAAATGGAGTTTATTTTGTAAATGCTACTCATGCTATTCAGTGGATATACAGCTCATGAAAATATAGTTCATATTTATTAAACATTTAGGTTATCATCACTTTTTGAAATTATTTGGAGAATATGTATCAAAGCATATGAAATTTGATACAATTTTTCTCATGTTGATTTTTAAAAACATTAATAAGGGAGAAATGATAAATAAAACCTATAAAGTAGTTTCACATTTAGACTTAGTTTGGGACAAAATGAACACATTTTTGAACTCCTGTTAAGAGATCATAAAAACATTAAAATTTAGCTGTTTCTGTTTCATGGGTTCTTTTTCTAGCCATGAAAAATGACTATCTATATCCTCAACTGTTTATTTTCATCATCTGTGAATACTAGGTGTTTCTCTTTGTCAGATTACATATATAGAATATATCTTGTATAGCAATTATATCCAAAGGAAATTCATTTTTAAAAATAATTGTCAAGATGTAATATATCCTTGTTTATCTTTATTCTATATGTGATTTAGAGTGAATAACTAGAAAAGCATGTTAGAAAGTTCATATCTCATCAATAATAAATAGTTTAACAGTTCTCTTGAGTCTGAATTAAGTTAATCATGTTGCAATCAGCAACTTGTTCTCCATATCCAATTCCATTTCTTAGCTATATTTAATGTCCACTGACAGCTTTAATTTTTACAGATAAATAATTCAGCCAATGAATGTATAAGTTATTGTGATAATAACTAGGCATACAAAACACTTTTATTCCTAAATTTAAAGGCACTATCATACCATTTACTCTCACTCATGATTTCTATAATCTGGGGTCAACAATTAGTTTTAAATAGCACTTTTTTAAACTTTGATATTTTTTTTGCACCTAAAAATACTTACCTTAAGCCAGGTTATTTAACTAAAATTTTCACTTTTCATTCACATATTGTTGAATCATGTAGTTCCATTCTCAGTGATTAATCAACCAACAATTTATTAAGCACCAGTCTGAGTGGTTAATTAGTCACACTCTTAAGTGTTATTAGTCCCAGTCTAAGTGGTTAATCAACCAGCATTTGTTAAACACCTACTATATGCCAGGCCCTAGGACACAAAGATGTGAAACAGTACCTATCCTCAAAAAGCTTATATTATATAAGAGGAGACAACATGTACATAAATATGTAGAAAATAAATAGTAATTTTGAGGAAAGGCACAAGCGATTCAGTGATCAGTTGAAAGGCTTCATGTAGAAGGTAGTACCTGAGCTGAGCTTTGAAGGAAACTAGTGATTCTAAGCGGCAGAGATAGGTGGGAATTCCTTACAGGGATGAGGGTACGAGGCTGTGTAATGTCACAGAGATGAGATATGGACTGGCATGTTGGAGGAACAACCGTAAGGCCAGTTTAGCTGAACCACAGAGCTCACGAAGGGAAGAAAGGTAGAGTAAGCCTGAAAAGGTTGAGTGGAGCCAAATTATGTTGGACTTTATATATGCTGCACAGAAGAGTTTATATTCAATGCTAAAGAAAATAGAGAGCCCCTGGCCTGTGCATAGAGGAGGGGCGAGGTCAGACCTGCCTGCATTTCAGGCATGTCAATTTAGCTTGAATGTGAAGGGTGAACTAGATTGACGATGAAACTTGAGGCAGGGACAAGAGTTAGGAGCCTATTGCCATAGTTCAGTTGAGAGATAATATGGGCCTGAACTAGGGAGGCAGCTCTTCTTATTAGTGGAGAGAAGGGGACAGTTGTGAGAGATGTTTCATAAGTAAAATTGACAGGATTCACCAGCTAATTAGATATGCATTGCAAGCAAAGGAGTGTAGGGTGTGGGGGGGTTAACTGAGATTATGAACCCAGGTGAGTAAAATGGTAATCAACAGAAATGAAGAAGTTCGGAAGAGAAATTTGAGAGGAAAAATCACAATGAGTTTGAGAGGCCACCAGGACATCCAGCTCAAAACATCCAATAGGCAGTTGGTGATGCAGACCTGGGACTCAGGAGAGTTTGAATTGGATCTCTAGATCTGAGTCATCTGAATTGAGATAATAATGGAACCCATGGGAGCTGATGAGGTCACCAAGACAGAAAAGAGATCTAGGGCAGAGCCTCGGGTTTGCTGACAGACGATGGCATAATACAATAATTCAACAAACAGTACCGAGAAAGAGCAGTCAGACAGGAGAATCAGGAGAGACAGCAGCATCTTTTTAAAAATTAAGAGTAGAGAATATCAGGAAAAGAAAGTGGTCAGTAATATCAAATGCAACCAAAAGGTCAAAAAACTTGAGGCCTGAAAAAAATGCCATTGATTTCGGCAATTAAGAGACCTTTGGTAACATTGAAGAGCAGTTTCAGTTGAATAATGATAAGAACACAGAGTGCAAAACGTTGAGAAGTGAGTGAAAAGAGGAGGTGGCATCAGATAACTGGAGTGTGGATGTGGAAGGGAGAAGATGATAGGATAATACCTTGAGATGGCTGGGTCAAGTGAAAGGTTTTTTTTGTTTTTGTTTTTTAAATAATTGGAGGACACCTGGGCTTATTTATGACATAAGGAAAGGAATCAGCAGATAGGGAAAGACTGGAGATTAGAAGGGGAGGAATGACTGTGGAGGTAATTTGTTTAAGGAGATTGGAGGGAATGAGATCAAAGGCATTTTTAGAGAGGTTGGCCTTGAAGAGAAGGGATAGAGTTTAGAATAAGAATCATTGCAGATCTGTGCTCTGAAAAATCATAATCTGAGAGTTTTAAGGTACACAGGTCAAATTTAAGAAATGAAATGTGATTTTTAAAATAACTCTAATGATTTTTGTTTACAAAGACACTGGAAATTTCTATAAAGTGAAAAAAAAACCAGGAGGCTCAGGAAGTAAAAACCTAGCCTTTTGTTCCCTTGCAATAAAGTTTTGAGATTGACAAGTCTTTGTTTAATTTGTCTAAACCATTTAGATTTTAATAATAGCATTATTACAAATGTTATTATAGTGAGACGTGAACAGATTTTTGACTGTAGACACAGAAATTCTACATCTTAAATAGATTTTTTCCTCTTCCCCTGAAGAAAACTACAATATAAACATGTGAGATAAAATTGACATTTATTTAATATCTTTTTAAAAGCACTCTTTACAGATCTGTTTACTTTGTTAATTTAGCCTAGGAAAATAAAACTTGTTATGTAATTTTATTTGCTTATTAAATTATTTTGAATTTAAACCATTTGTGGGGTGAATGGAAGTATTCAGACACCTACAAATTTGTTAATTTAATTTATGTGAAATGCTTTAATTTATGTTACAAATACACAGGTTGCCAGGGCTTAAGGAATATAGCATCTAAGATTTTATCATAGTTCATAGGAAATCAGCAGGAACTTGAGACCACAAGAAACCATCAACATTAGAGGAAAACAAATTATTATGCTTTGGGAAATTAGTTTCAACATATTGAAAGAGAACTATTTTTAAAAAGACTTCTGAGAGGAGAAAAAGGACAGGGGAAAGCCTCAAACTCATTGAATACAACTTTTGCCTAGTTGAATTTTGTCTCATCAGCCTCATTTTAGTTCCTGGACAGTCTTCAGGACCATTTCATTTTTGTCTTCTCATTCCCGGAACTCAGCACAGTGTCCAATACATAGCGGGCAATTTAGGAAATGCTTGTAGATTGGTCTTACCTGCTTTTGTCGATTTTTTTTCCTTACATGTTTATCTTAATGGACTTCTTTAACTAAAAGTTAATAGAAATTGGTACATTTTATCATTCCATGTTTATTTCTTGTTTTATTTTCATTCACACACTGCAAAAAGCATCAATTTCTGAAATGGGCAAGAAGCCCCAATCCAGGGTCCTGTCAATGTGTCAATCACTGTGTCGTAGGGATAAGGGGATTCATCTGGCAAAAGCACAGGCTACATTCCTACACCAGAGAGACCGAAATATTTTGGGGTGTTTTGGAATATTTGAAAAGAGCTTTTCCAGTATTAAGACCTAAATGTGATGCTTGTTTTTACAAACCATTTAAGTGCAGTAGCTGCTATGATTTCTTTTATTTGCACCTTTTGAGTTTTATATCCAAGCAATCTAACAACTTGACATAACAAAATTGGAGATTTTTATGCTGACAACAAAATTCTTCTCTTTTGTAAAGTCTTTTAAAAATACTCTTTTTATTAAAACTTTATGGCATTCTCAACAAAAAAATCTAATAAAAAGAGTAAAATAATGCATAAAACCTGAAACTCCCAAACCAGTAATAAAGTTCATTTCATTTTATTCTTTATTTGTAGGCCAAAATGTACTTGGATTCTTTAAAACATTCGATCTCATTTGAAGTATTTGATAGGGAATTTCTGATGCAAATATACTGTTTGATTCAGCAAAAGTGATTGTTGAAGAAATTGCCTTTAGAATCTTCAGGGAGTTCTACAGAAGACATCCTTATTAGGTGAGTATTCCTCATACTTATCGTACTTTACTAACTTTAAATCGATTACTATTTCTTAAATAGATTCTTAGTAGGTTGATTTATTTCTTTTTTTTTTTCTTTTTTGGTGAGGCAGTTGGGGTTAAGTGACTTGCCCAGGGTCACACAGCTAGTGAGTTTCAAGTGTTTGGTCTGAGGTCAGATTTGAACTCAGGTCCTCCTAACTCCAAGGCCAGAGCTTTATCCACTGTGCCACTAGCTGCCCCACAGGTTGATTTCTTAATAGACTTTCAAAGGACATTCATTCATTCCATCGTTCAGTCAATGAACTTTAAGTACAGTCTACTATGTACCAGGTACACTACTAAGCACTAGGAATACAAAAAGAGGCAAAAGACGGTCCTTGCCCTCAAGGAGCTCACAATCTAATGAGGGGAGACTGCAAGCAAACAGATATGGTTAAGCAAGCTAAATAAAGGATTGATAGGAAGTAATCAAAAGAAGCAATGACTAGAATTAAGAGGCATTGGGAAAGGCTTCCTACAGAAGATGGGATTTTAGTTTGTATTTAAAGGAAGCCAGGGAAACCAGGAGGTAGAGATGAGGAGGGAGAATATGAAGGAAGGAGACATGAAGGACAACCAGAGAAAATGCCCAGGAGCTGAAAGATGGAGTATCTTGTTCATGGAATAGCCAGGAGGTCAGTGTCACTGGATCAAAGAGTATAAGGTGGGGAATAAAATGTAAGAAGACTAGAAAGGTGGGAAGAGGGAAGGTTATGAAGGGCTTTGAATATCAGACATAGGATTTTGTATTTGATGCTGGAGACAATAAGGACCTACTAGAGTTTATTGAGTAGGGGAATGACACAGTTGATCATGTCCTTTAGGAAAATCACTTTGGGGGCTGAATGGAGTATAGATTGAAGTGAGGAGAGTTCTGATATAGAGCTTATCACTATTTTATTCTTTGCATTTTTTTCACACTTCAGAGAGATGAATGATATTAGTTTTATAACTTATTTTTTGTTTCTTTAGTGTTTTTGAGTAATATTCAAATTCATAAAATCAACCTCATCTTCTTCACTGTTGTTCCCTTTTACTGCTTCCCATGCATCCTCTTCCAGGACTATAGTATTCATTCTCATGACTTCTTAAACAACCTAACCATTCAGTTTCTGGACATTCTTAACCATAGCAAACTCCTTATCACTGCAGCTTGTCAACAAACATAGTTATATCTTAGAAATCACTGTGTCGAAAGTTGCATCACTTTAATGAAGCCAGAATTTTAAATTCTTCACTACAGCTACAACTTCCTTTCCTCGTATGTTCTTTTACGTACACTAGTTCTTTTCATCCTTATTGCAACCTCTGGACCTAGACTCTTGACCCATGCCTATTTTCCCAGTCCATCATCTGTTTTTGTTCTCTTTCCCTTGATATCCAGGCTTGACCCCTGGCCAACCACTGAATGTTTCACTAGCTACTACCCTTGAATCCCTCATTCCCTTGACTTTGTGCCACTCCTAACCTGTGAATCCTCATCCCTATAATTTCACCTTATAAACTTGCATCATATAATTTTTCCACTAATGTTCTAGGGCTTCCAGGTGTCACTGGAGAAGACTGTGGAACTTGACAACTCACTATGAATTTATGGCACCTTGCTCATAAGTCTTTATATTCATATGTCATTCCTCTTCTCAGCTTCAGTCCCATATCTGCAACTGCCTGCTGGACACTTGAGTACCTGGATGTCTCACAGACATCTCAAACTTGTAATGTCCAAAAAAACTCATCATCTTTCCAGCTAAACCTATCTCTCCTACTAATTTTCATATTTCTGTCCAGGGTACCACCCTTCTTCCACTCACTTAGGTTCACAGTCTAGGAGACATCTTTAACCACTCCACTCTTTTATGCCTTATATCCAATCAGCTGTGAAGTCTTGTTGAATCTATCTCCAGAAAGCCTCATTTATCAATTCTCTTCTCTCCATTTTTACTACAACCACCTTAGTTTAGACCTTTTTTCTCTTAACCTAGACTATTACAAGAGACTCCAAGCAGGTATCCTTGCATCTAGGTTCTCCCTTCTCTAAATGACATTCCACATAGCTGCCAAATTGATGCTCAAAAAAAATGCATTTGACTGTACTTCCCCAGTTCGTTGGAGTGCTTGTGCCATTCTACTCCTACCAGACAGTGCTCCTGGCCTAACCGCAAGGCTATATAATATCATCATGTCAGAGGAGAGGTAGCAGGACTACATAGAGTACACTACTCATGCCCAGGAGACATATGACATAGACAAAGACATAGTGACCCGTGTCAAATAAGAGTTGACAAGAAGTACAATCCCACCTTTATGGGGAAGAACTTTGGTAGTTTTATGACACATGAGACAGTATTCATCGACTTCACCTGGGCCAAATTGTTGTTCTTCTTTTCAAGGCTGGTTAGAGCATGGACTATACTACCTACCCAACAATACATTCAAATAACAAAGACTGCAGAGTTATTCTAAATATTAGAGACTGAAATCTTCAGTCTTCCTGTGGGAACACGTTGGTCTTTATTGTGTCATTTATATATCAGGCATCCCATGTACTAGTTTGTGGTGATTATAAAACATTTAGCAAAGTAACTTACATTTGTCTTTTTTTTTCTATTCCATACTTCATTCCTCCCCCCCAAAATCTAAGGTTTTGTGGTGGTGGTGGTGTTGTTGTTGTTGTTTTTAGAAAAAGAAGACAAATGACCATGTCCATCACCAGCCCAAGACGTGTTGGTGGCTCCCTGTTAATCCTAGGATAAAACACAATTTTCAGGCGTTTAAAGCCCTTCACAATTTGATTTTTCCCAACTGATTACACATTACTTTTCCTTGTGCACTCTGTGGTCCCACCAAACTGGCCTGTTTGCTATTTCCCAGACAGCGTTCGATCTCCAGTCTCCTTGCCTTTGTCTGCTATTCCCTTTCTCTTCAGTCTATCTCTAGAAACCCCTGATTCCTTTGAGGTTCCACCTGAGTCCTCTCCTGATTCTCCCAGATGTTTTTTCTGTCTCTCTCCCTGGAATTAATTTGTATTTATTTTTTGTAAATCTTGTATTTATTTATTTTAGAACATGCAGTAAGTATTCCTCTAGTAGAATGTAAGCTCCTTGAAATTAGAAACAGTTTCATTTTGGTCTTTATATCCCCCAGCGCTAAGCATTGTGCTTGGCACACAGTGGGCGTTTTAATAATTGTTACCTGGTCTATGTATAATTATACCCACATGTAGGATTTTTTTAAATGTTTGCAGGATTTTTCTTAGGGTAATATGTGTGGTCATTCTCGTATCATTGGGAAACGCATACTACATTTGGCAGCAATTGCAAATTAGTGCCACTCTCCAAAATAATTTTAATATGTAACATATAATTGTATATTATGTAGTTATTATATGATATAATCTATAATAATTTTAGTAAATAGTGTTCTCTGTGTGACAGAAGTTGGTATTCCAATTTTTTTAGGGGAAGGAAAAATGTAATTTTATAGCTTGCTTGGATTTACATGCCAAGCTAAATATAGTACATAAAAATTTAATATTAATAGCCCCTCAAATTTAACTCTAATAGCTTTACAGCCCTTTTGGCCTTATCTTATTGTTAAAGTTAGCTAGAATATTTTGTCAGAAAACAGAAAGCAAATAGGAATTCAGCTCTTATATCAGTGAATAGGAAGATAAGCTCTATCTGTAGATGGATCATTTATTAAGCATTTACTATGTGATAGACATTGTGCTGAGCACTGGGAATACAAATACAAGTAAGCAAAGCAGAGCCATAAAGGAACTTACATTCGAGTGAGGGAAGACAACATGTAAAGGGGAGCTGGAATTAGGGCTAGGTAACGGGAAAACCACGGTGGTGACATCAGAAGCCACGAAGAGGAGCAGCACCCTGACCAGGACTGCCCGGAACCCAGAAGGTTCAAAGTGGCTAGCACTCTGACCTGACACAACACAGAGGACCCTCAAGATCTGTAGCCTGAATCGCAAAGATCCAGAGAGCCCTAATGCTGGGAGGTGGAGGTAGTACAATAACCTAGGGACGGAGCAAGCAGAATACCACCCCACCCAAAACCACAGCAGGAATCAGAGCCTGACACTGCTGCAAAGTACCAATTCAGGAAATAAAGCTGGAGAGATGAGTAAGTCAAAGAAAATACCAACTAGTATGAAAAATTATTGTAGATTTAGAGATACCCAAAAATCCAACTTAGGAGAGATTAACTCTGTAACAACTTCAAGCAGAGACTCAAAGGAAAAAATAGATTTTTCCACAAGGACTTAATAAGTGCCTAGAAGAAATTAAGCAAAAGATTTTTTAAAAAAATGAAATAAAAGCTATGGAAGGAAGGACTGGAAGAAGAAAAAGTAGCAAGCCCTCACCCAGGTGGCAAAAAGAAAAGAAAAAGTGGTAAGCTCTCATCTGAAAACTAGACCAAATCAAACAGAAATTAGTAACTTCAAGATACAGCAAGAAATATTAGAACAAAGTCAAACAATTTTTAAAAAATAGAAGAAAATATAAGATATCTGATATAAAAAATGACTGACCTGTAAAACAGGAGAGATAATTTAAGAATCACTAAACTTCCTAAAGACTATGATTTAAAAAAAAATCCCAGACACCATATTTTGAGAAATCATAATTGAAAACTGTTTCTGTTAGAACCAGAGGGCAAAGTGAACATACAAAGAATGTATTCTCAAAGGAACCCAAAAAGGAGATGTCCCAGGAATGTCATAACCAAAATCCAGACCTCCTATGTCAAAGAAGAAATACTGCAAGCATTTAGAAAGGAGCTGTTCAAGCATCTAGGAACTGAAGTCATCAGGATCACACAATACCTTGCGGCTTTTACTATAAACAAAAGAAGATTATGGAATTCAACATTCCAAAAGGCAAAAAAAAAATTGGTTTATAATGACAGATTAATTCCCCTACAAAGCTGAGTATAATCCTACAGAAGGAAAAAAACAAAACAAAAATGGACCTTTAATAGATGGAGGACTTTCAAGGGTTTCTGATGAGAAGATCAACAATTTTTTAAAAAACTTAAATACAGGACTTTAAATTTAGCAAAGATAAAGAAAATCTTATTAGATCAGTTCTATAGTTCCAAACTGTCAAGAACTTTTTTATACCCTGCTTGTCATCTTCAGACTATAGAAGCACTCTTTATCCAAGTCATTGATAAAAATGTACATCCTGGGGCCGAAACTGGTACCCTATATCTTGCCACCAGAGATTTCCATTCAGACTAACATCAATCCATTAATTGTAACTATTTGGATAATGTTGTTCACTCTGTTCCACTTTGATCTAAAGGTACTATGTTCTAGCTCATATTTCTTCATTATCTATAAGGCTATCATGAGAGACTTTTCCAAAGGCATTGCTGAAATCCTTTTCTTTCACATCCTAATCTATCTGTCTAGTAACCCTGCCCACAAAAGAAATGAGATGAGTTATACAAGATTTGTTCTTAGTGAACTGATCCTGGCTGCTAATTTAAAAAAAAAAAACAGATCTAGGGGGGGAAAAAATCCGATCTCAGGTCTCCCTTGCTTTTTTGAGCAGTCTTTCCACATAAATAGGACTTGCCTTCCATTCTCCCTTTCTTTCTTCTTTGCTACAGCCAGTCCTACTACTGTAAACCCTGGCAATGTAACCAGCCTCAGATTAGCATCAGAACGAAAGAAGAAGCAGATACTGGGTGTGGTTTATAGATTCCAAGCTGGAGCAAAATGTATTCACTAGGGAGGAAGTAGAGGAAGGAAGTGCCAAGTGCAGAGATTGGTGGGGCTATGCAGGGCAGGGTAGAGTGAAGAGTGTCTATGGGACTGGCTGTTAACAGATAGTTTATATGTAAGATATAGCGATATGTCAGAAATAAGTAAGTTGGCAACTGCCACTAACTCCTTTGTTGGAATTTGCTTATCTTCATGTTATAACTTTTTTTCTTCTGCTAGTATATTAAATTAGTAAACATTTTTCACCAGTTTAAAAAATGGTTTTCCAGGGGGAGCTAGGTGGTGCAATGGATAGAGTACCGGCCCTGGAGACAGGAGAACCTGAGTTCAAATCCGGCCTCAGAGCAAAGAGTTGATGTTTACTAGCTGTGTGACCCTGGGCAAGTCACTTAACCTCAGTTGCCTAAAAAAAAAACAACAAATGGTTTTCCAGTGGTTTGTACTCATTTCTCACAGCCTAGAGGCCTGTCTGTTGACTGCTGTCATACTGTTCTGAACCTTGAGCTAACCCTTTTCCATTCCTATTTCTACCTACTCTTTTGTAGATTGGCTGTTGTCATAATATTTTATAATGCTTATACTGAAAACAAAATTGTGGCTCAGCAGTCAAAAATGAAAGGGAAAAAAAGAGAATTTAATATTCCACGTATATATGTTAGATAAATATGCAGGGAGGCAATTTATCAGAATATCAGAAGAGTTGTTTTAATTATTTGCTCTGTCGTCTAAATCTTCCATAGAGATTTTTTTAACTGGATCAAAGTCATACAAGTAATGCCATAGCAAATTGTTATACTTATCTTTCAATCCCTCCCAAATTAAGAAAAGTTTTTGCATAACCTATTGTATTATCCTCAGATATTTGGAAAACTAACTAGGAGAGTCAAGTAAATTGTAGCTTGCTTTTTGAATTAGGTGTGTTTCTAAAATTTAAATAAAGGCCTATTTTTTTTTTAACACATAATGGGTTGGAGTGTTGTAATTTGCTTCACAGTTCTTGTTTGTTTTGTCTTCTTTTTTGGTGAGGCGATTGGTTAAGTGACTTGCCTAAGGTCACACAGCTGATGAGTGTCAAGTGTCAGAGGTCACATTTGAACTCAGGTCCTTTTGACTCCAAGGCTGAAACTCTATCTGCTGTGCCTCCTAGCTGCCCCTGCTTCATAGTTCTTAAGTAACTGATTTAAAAAAAATATATATCTTCTGAGCCATATTGCTCAAATTGTGACATGTAACTGGATGGACAACCCAGCATAATATACGTACTTGATATAAATATGCATATTTTTAAACAAGCTCATCAGATAACTGTTGAGATAAAAGCCTGAGATTGAGTAGGAGGAGAAGATTGAGCTTGATTGCATATGGGAAATTGTACAATGGTTTCAGTGATTCCAGATTTCCTGCCACTAAAAAAAACCCACTAGTATTCTCCCAGTAATTCTGTGTGGCTGCAGATCATGGAACGTTATGACTTGAGAATGACATGTGTTGGGCAGAAGAGGTTAAGTGATGCTACTGATGATACTATCAGAGAAACTGTGATAAAGACGTTAGGATCATAGGATTTAAAATGGAAGAGGAACTTAAGGATCATCTGGACCAATCTTCTCATTTTGAAGGTACAGAAAAAGGCTCAGACTCCATTCATTTCACTAGCAACTAGTTCTGGAGGCAAAGAGAAGCATAGATAACCTTTTGCTTTCCTGCTTTATACAAATTTGATAAGCACACTACTGGTCACGCTGTCTTCCCATACATGAAACACACACACACACACACACACCCTCTGTTTCCAGTCTTCTTATACTTCATCTCTGCCACATACTCTTTAATACAGTGACACTGCCCTCCCTGCTGTTCTTAAGAACAAGACACTTCATCTCTTGACCCTAGGCATTTTCTTTTCTTATCTCCTCAAGTTTCCCATACCTTCCCCTACGCTCACTTTGTTAGCAGAGTACTTCATCTTATCATTGACTGAGAAAGTAGAGGCCATTTGCCCTGAGCTTTCTTCTCCTTTTTACCATACATTTCAAAACCTCTTGATATCATCCCCCATTTTCTCTTCCTTTTCTCCAGTCTTTGATGAAGAGGTGGCTCTTCTCTCCAAATCCAGTCTTTCTGCTTGTACTCTTTGATTCTATCCCACTCCCATCTCCTCTGGCAGATTATCCCTACAATCACCCTCCTTTTCTTTCTAATACTCAGTCTCTCCCTATCTGCTAACTCATTCTCTGTTGCCCACAAACCTGCTGCCCAGGTTTCCCTCA
The DNA here is from genome assembly GCF_003287225.1 of Phascolarctos cinereus. Taxonomy (NCBI): domain Eukaryota; kingdom Metazoa; phylum Chordata; class Mammalia; order Diprotodontia; family Phascolarctidae; genus Phascolarctos; species Phascolarctos cinereus. The sequence continues at coordinate 317,273,254 of NW_027555847.1, forward strand.
TATCATTAAAAAACACCAGCAACAACAACAAAACCTTTTCGTAACCCTACTGATCTTGCTGTCCTGATCCGTCTTCTCTTTCCCCTTTATACTGTCACACTTGATGATCCTATCAGCTTTCATGTCTACAGAAACGATTCTGTGATCTCTGAATCCAACCCTAATCTCTCCTGAGCTCCAGTCCCATTTTACCAATTTTCATTTGCACATTTCAAATTGGGTATCCTATGGACTCAACATATCCAAAATAGAATTCATTATCTTTCTCCTAGAACCCTCCTTCCTTCCCAACTTTCTTATTACTGTCAAGAGTACCAGTATCCTCCACTTAGGTGTCTGGGTCAGCATCATCCTTAGCTCCTCACACTTAGCTCACGTGTTCAGTCTTTTCAAATCTTATCTCTACTCTCACAGCATCTGTCTTGTATGTCCTTTTTTCCTCCACTCATGCCACTCTCCTTGTATAGGCCCTCATCACCTCTCTCCTGGACTTTGTAATTGGTTTCTTTGCCTCAAGTCTCTCCCCATTCCAATCTATCTGCTACTAAATTGCCCAAGTGATTTTCCCAAAATGCAAGTCTACCCATGTCACCCTCTCTACTCAATAAACTCCAGTGGCCCCGTATTACCTCTTGGATCAAATATAAATGAAGGGTATTTAAAGACCTCCACAACTGGCTTCTTCCTACCTTTCCAGTCTTCTTATACTTCACTCCCCTCCATGCACACTACAATCCAGCTACATTGGCCTATTTGTTCTTCCTTACACATGATATACTGTCCCACAATTCAGTGAATTGTTTCCTGTGCCTGTAATGCACAGTCCTTCTGACTCATGGCTTACCTAGCTTCCTTCAAGACCCAGCTCAAATCTTACTTTTTGCAAGTGGCTTTTCTAGGTATCCCTGCCCCATTCTACTAGTCCTTTCTCTTGAAAATTACCTTCTGTTCTCACTGTGTATGTCTTTTACCTACACAGTTATTTTCATGTTGTCTTCTTCATTAACATATAAGCTTCTGCAGAGCAGATGCCTTTCTTTGTATCCCCAGTATTTAGTACAGCACTTAATAAATAATGTAGAGTGACTGACTGTTCCTTTAAGTTAATAGTCCTATATCATTCTCCCTTTCATCAATAAACTCTTTGAAAAGACAGTGTATATTAATTACCTCCTCTTTCTCTCCTTTCACTTCTTATTCTCTTGCAATCTGGTTTCTACCCACATTATTCAACTAAAACTGCTATCTTCAAACTTACCAGTGATCTCTTAACTGCCAAATCCAGTGACCTTTTTCTTAGTCCTCATCCTTCTTGACTCACCTGCATTTGACCCTGTTGACCACCCTCTTCTTCTGGATGCTTCACTGGATTTTCATTACGCTGCTTTCTTGGTTCTCCTTCTACCTATTTGACCTTTGCTAGCTCATCATCCGTGACCCATCCTCTATTACTCAGTGTTCTGTCCTGAGCCCTCTTCTCTCTCTACACTATCTCTGTTGTTGATCTCATTCATTTTCATAGATTCAGTTATTGAATAAAGTGATTTGGAGAGCTATAGAATTGTGAAGAAGGATAGAGATTGAATTTGGAGAGGAAAATTTGGTACAACTTAAATACAAGTTGGAGGAGGAAAACTAGAACAAAAGGACCTGGGGAGGAAGGAGAATTTGAAAGACCCAAGGGAAAGAAGGAGCATATGTTGTGGAGGAGACAGAAGTAGAAGGGGACTCAAGAAGAAAATAGTTAGTAAAACAGGATAAAAAGAAAATGGAAGTTGGATGTGGGTAAGGAAGTCCTAACAACATGAAGACTCTTAACAAGCAATTTGTTGTAGGAGTTCTTTGGGGAACTATCAGCTATCAGCACTGACAAGGACTTCGTGCTTCCATTGGGCTCATTTCCAAAATATGCTACTAAGGAAAACAGAAAAATGTTATCTAGAGGGGAAAGAGAAGAAGGATTATTAACATGGGGAGCTAAGAAACAGATATGAAGCCTTTCGCAGAGAAGAGGGCTAGACTTTCTGAAAAGGAAGCAGCTTTTTATCCTCCAAGAAACGATGGTGTGGATTCATGGTGAACCGGGGCAGGTAGGTGTCACAGTGGATGAAGCTTAGGCCTTGGAATCAGGATGGCCTGAGTTCAAATCCAACCTCAGACACTTGACACTTACTGGCTGTGTGACCCTGGGCAAGTCACTTAACCCTGATTGCCTCACCCCCCCAAAAGAGAGAGAGAGAGAGAGAGAGAGAGAGAAGAGAGAGAGAGAGAGAGAGAGAGAGAGAGAATTCATCCATTCACTAAGGGTCAGAGGAAGAGGAAGAGTAGAAGAACTTAGTGTCTCTCTGCCGATAGATACTGAGGCAGATTTCTGTAGATGTGATTGATCACAGCAGTGGAAAGTTCTGTTCCCTCTCCAAGCAAATAGCCTACAAAATGTAAGTTCCTCATTAGAATAAAAGCTTCTAGGAAATAAAGATTTCATTTTATTCTTTGTGTATGTAGATTTTCTTAGTTTTAATTTAATTGTTCCACATTTCTGTTTATCTTTGAAAGTCATGTGACTTTAATGGCCATCATACTGGGTCTGTGATATATTTGGAAGATTGTGTTCATTTTCTATGTTTTGCTATGTTTCAGTCATTCTGATACACTAAGAGCTCCTCCAAGATTTTTCTCTAAAAATTATTTTTAAAAATAAGGATTTTCCCTTAGTTACTGTCCAGTTTCACCACCAAAATAACAATCACCTTTATTCTTTTTTATTTTTTAAAAATGTTATTTTTTCTGTTTTTAATCAACTTCATTTCTAAATATATTCCTCTCCATGTCTCTTACATAGTATGCCTTTCCTCATAATAACAAAGAATGAAAAAGATGAAACAAAGTAATTCATTAAAAATCACCAATACACCTACAGAGTCTGACAGTATGTGCAATGCGCCACATCCATAGCCCTCTTCTCTCTGCAAAGGAGAGAGACAAATTTGTCTCTCAGCACAACAGTGTATTAATGTGTCTGTCTCTTCTTTTTTACAGGGCCATGTTTGACCATCATAATTACATAGTTTTTGGTATATAGTTGACTAATTACATAGTTTCAATTTATTGTTCTTTGTGTTAACGTAGTCATTTTGTGTTTCTTGCTTTACTCAGCATTAGTCTATATAAACCTTCCCAGGTATCTCTGAATTCTTCTTCATACTTGTTTCGCACAGCTCAATAATATTCCATTACATTAATTTTGTTTAGTCCAGTGATTTTCAAAACCTGTGCCTCAGATTTCTCTAGGAGTGCCTCAAAACTCCTCCCAATATCCCATATCTTCCATATTCCCCACCCTTTGCCCTTAGCTAAAGTATGCAATCTGCTTTCTGGGCTTGTTATCAAGAAGGTTACAATAGCAGCTTTATCCTTAGAGATACAAAGCGAGTCCTGGGAATGTGAAGAAGAAGAAGAAGAAGAAGAAGAAGAAGAAGAAGAAGAAGAAGAAGAAGAAGAAGAAGAAGAAGAAGAAGAAGAAGAAGAAGAAGAAGAAGAAGAAGAAGAAGAAGAAGAAGAAGAAGAAGAAGAAGAAGAAGAAGAAGAAGAAGAAGAAGAAGAAGAAGAAGAAGATGATGATGAAGATGAAGAAGATGGTTTAGGGGATGGGGGAGGAGAAAGTGAGGTAGAAGAATCCCCAGGCCTAAGTTTATCTGGAAGCTCAACTGCCTGAGAATCCTTCTTTATTGCCAGTTGAAACTATGAGTTTAAAAAAAAAAAAGTTTGAGAAACAGGCATATAGTCATTTAATCCCAATTGATGGGTATCTACTTTGTTTCCAGTTTTTTGCTACCACAAAAGGTACTGCTATGAATATTTTGGTGTATATGGAACCTTTCTTTTCTACGGTTGGACCAATTCCTAGCTTTGGCAACAATGTATTAGTGTGCCTGTCTTCTCACATTCCCTCCAACATTATGCATCATTTTTTATCTTTGCTAACACCTTTCTGCTCTTTAGGAAACTACCTAAATATTAAATGGTGGACTCAAATTGCAAAGCATTCGAGGTTGGAATAAATGTGCTTTTTTTTCCCCCACGTGGTGTTTCAAAAAGTTCAACCACAAAAAGCAGAATTTTTTCCATTCACATATCCAATACTGTATGTATCTTGAAACTGAAGTTCTATTGCATCATAAAATGTTTGGACCTTTTCTTTTTATAAATCACTCTTTAAAAATCACAATAATTACTATTTATCTGTATGTATCTAGGTGTTCAGATGTGTGTATGCCTACATAGACACATATTATATATATATATGCATATACTTTTACATAGATACATATTAAGTGACTTTCTCCTTGGTCACAAAGTCCGAATTTATCAGAGGCAGGACTTGAATGAACTCAGGTTTTCATGGCTCCCAAGTTGACCTTCTGTCTACTTTGTCACACTGCCTGTTTCAGCTATGCATTTTGTACAGAAATCATACTGGCAAGAAATTTGTCCTGACTTAAAAAAAACAATTCATTCATAAGCCCTTCTATTGCTATGGAAAACTAACAGTATTTCCTTAAAATATTTAGGTCATTTCCTAAAGTGAGAGCAAAGATGAAAAATGATGGAAATAGTGAATGTTGGAGAGGATGTGAGAAGACAGGCTCGCTAAAACATTGCTGGTGGAGCTAGCAGTTGGTCCAACCATAGAAAGCCTAGAGTATGCACGATCTCATTTTCATATTTTGTTATTTCAGTTTGAAGGGGAAGGGAATATGAAAAGGGACGAAGGTTTCATGCCTGTAGCAATAACTTTCCAAATACTTTTAAACCTAAAATATACTTTGTTGTAATGCAGAAAATCATCCAGTTTGAGATAGCTGAAAGCCTGACTGCAAGAGAAGTTACAAGGAAAAAAAAATCTTATTAAACACAGACAAAACTCAAAAGCATCAATTTTGGGGCCATGTAAGTGTAGCAGGAAATGGCCCCTCAACCTAAGTAGAGCTAGTGGAAATAACTGGTTTATATATAGCACAGTACAGTCATTATTCAGAATGAAGACCGTAGGTCGAAGAGAAAAGGTTAAATTGCATTCATTGTTTTCTGTGTTTAAGAAGACAAGGAAAAGCAAATACACACATATATATATATATATATACACATATGTGTATATATATATATATGTATATTTGCCAAATATATTTTTTGAAAGATTGTTATCCATGACTAAAATAAAACATATTTTGATGCATCAAGGGCATAAGCTTCAATTATTGAGGAAATCTATGTGAAACATTTCATTTCCGTGTAAAGATGAATAAATCAAACCTTGGTGGACTTATTTATATATCTACTTTATGCATTCTTGCAAGAAATCTGACTTCTCTCATCTTGGCACAGGTAGACTGGACCAAAACAAATAAAGTTTATCATGACAACAGTATTGTCATTTCTAAACTAATTATTTGAAATATCATCCACAATTTTAAAAATGCAGATCTCGTTAAGACAAATTACTCTCTAACCACATCTCCCTGATCTTGAATCTCTGCAGTTGATTTTTAAACCCAAGCAGAAGACTATACATTTTCTCCTGTTAAATTTCATCTTAAGGGATGGGGAGGGAAGAGAAGAGGAGATAAAGAAATGGAGATGATTTAAGACAAAAAACCCCCCAAGAATTTTTAAAATAAGTTTGTTAAATTTGGCCAATGTTCAAGCTTGTTGGGATCTTTTTGAATCCTGAGTTTGCCATTCCCTGTGTTATCTATCCTTCCCACATCTCTGTCATCTAAGAATTTGATAAGCTGCTATCTATCTCTTTATCCAAGACTCTGGTAAGTTAAACAGCAGAGTGCTAAGCACACATCCCTGGGGCACTCTACTGGGCACTTGCTTCCAAGGTAATATGAAGCCACCTAATAACTACTTTGGGGGGGTCTCTTTATTCAGTCAGTTCCAAATCTAACTAAAGGTACTATTGTGTAACTCAGATCTCTTCACCTTTTTCAGAAGAACAAAATGAGATGCTTTGCTCAAACCTAGGTAAACTAGTATTTCCTCAATCTTCTAATCTAGTAGCCCTGTCAAAAAAGGACATAAGAAGTTGGTCTAAGGGCAGCTAGGTGGCACAGTGGGTGGAGCACCAGCCCTGAAGTCAGGAGTACCTGAGTTCAAGGCCAGCCTCAGACCAAACACTTGACATGTACTAGCAGAGTAACCCTGGGCAAGTCACTTAACCCCACTAGCCTAAAAAACCAACCAACCAAAAAAACAAACAAACAAACAAAAAAGAAGTTGGTCTAGTATGACCTGTTCTCTATAACACCATCTTGGGTCTTTATGATGATTATTTCATTTTCTGGATATTTGCTAACCATGTACATGATTATATTGTACCTTCTAGGATTTTGCCAGAAATCAAAGCCAAATTTACTAGTCTGTAGATTGTAGACTCTGTTCCCTTCTCTCTTATAAAGACGAGGACATTTGTTCATCCTGCTTGCTGCAGTCTTTCAAAGATCACTGACGCCCAGTAGCCGTGTTATCCTATTGTTTCACTTTCCTTTGCTGGTGATTTCATCTCTTGCTTCTGTCACCTTTATTTATCTGAAGTAGCAGGCCTCTATTAGCCTTTTTTGTTGTGGTTCTGTTCCTTCCAGGTCATAGGTTATTCACTTTGTCAGAAGTTGGCAGGGTGAATAACTCAATGTTACCTAGCAGTTTCTTTAAAAAAAAAAAAGACAAAAAGACAAAATTTGTTTATAAGAGCAAAAGGTCTAGCTTCTCATGGGAAATGGGGGGAAAAGTCAGGAATGAAGGGGGATTAGCACTATCAGATCTCAAAACTATGATAAAAACAGTATCATAAGACTTTAGTGCTAATTTTAAAAATGGGAAAGTAGATCAGTGGAATAGATTAAATTAGCCAGATCCAGAAGCAAATGTCTGTTAAACAAAAAACCTCAAATAACAGGACAAGGTCCCATGTTCAAGAGCTTCTGCGAAAATTAAAAAGCAGTTGGGCAGAAAGTAGATGGAGATCAATATCTTAAATTTTATCTCTACCACAGCAAGCCCCAAATATCTACTCAGGCTAAATATTAAATATCATGAGATCATAGCTCTAGACCTGGGAGAGACCTCAGAGACCATCTAATTCAGTTCCCTCATTTTACAGATGAGGAAACTGAGGTACAGAGCTGTTAAGTGAAAAAGCCTATTGTGTGCCCTATAGTATGTTCAAGGTCACACAGGGAATAAGCATTAGAGATGGGATTTTGACTCATTCTCTTGATTCTTTCTACTGTTTCAAGCTGTATCACCCTCCCCAAGCCCCCCAAAATAGACAACAGAAAAGGGAGCACCTTTCAATACTAAGACTAGGGGAACATTCTAAGACAGTCTTAGAAAGTCCTGTTCCTTCTCTTTTCTCACCAGCATCTCATATCTGCTCCCAAGGGAGTTGGACCAAATGGTCTCTTAAGTTTTATTCCAGCTTTAGATCTGTGATTATGTGACCCTGTTCTTCATTCACACTGCTACCACCTTAGTTCATATACAACTGGAGTATGCCTTTGGGACATCTAGCCTAACCTCCTCCTTTTAGTTGAGGAAGCTGAGCCCCAAGGAGATTGTTACTTGTCAGAGGTCACACATGTTGTGAGCATATAAAGTAGAACTTGAAACCCCCAGTTTTCAGACTGTATTCTTTTCACAGTGCTATGCTGCCTCCCCCTTACCTTTCACTTTGACTTGAGTAGCCTCCTAAGAGATCAAAATCAAATCACCACCAAGCCCCCATGTACTTGTTGGAGGAAGGTGGACTTTTAGACTTCTCCAGGATACACTACCACCTGCTTGCCTCAAGCAGGGCCAAAGCTGCCAGTGCTAAGACCTTTAACCTTCCAGTCCTCTGTCTTCATAAGCAGAGATCCTCCTTTCCAATATTATTTGGTATTTATCAGATGTTTTGGTGACATAAATGCCTGTTGCTCCAGAAAGGAATCATCAGTACAGTGGATGACAGTGAAGGCTCCACAGAGATCTCAAAAAGCAAGAATTCTAGGTTGATTCTAATGGGATGAAGTTGAACCAAGTGAGATGTCCAAATAGATTTAGAGCTAGAAGGAAACTTAGAGGTCATCTGCTCCAAGAGCGTTCTTGTATTTTGGGTTAAAAAAATCATCTTTACAAGGTGAGGTGTGGCCAAAGCATATCCAGATGCTTTAGTGGACCACAAGTTCAATGTGAGTCAGTCAAAAAGACCAATACAGGAATTGGATATATTACATGAAGGCATTCCTTGTATGTTATGGTTCCCCATGCCAGCTAGAAATTCACTGATATTGCATTTATATTGCTGATATTTAAAGCAAAATATGATTGTCATATCTCTCGGTGTCTTGTTCTGTAGCTTCAGGTGAGGGCAAGAGGAAACAGTATTGTATGGTAGACAGAGAGGTGGCGTTAGAGTCAGTGAGACCTGGGGTCAAGTGCCACCTCTGATTCATACTGGCTGCGTGACCTCTACAAGTCACTCATGCTCTCAGTGTTCCACACAGCTCTCAGATGGTCCTGGGCAGAGCAGGTACTGGTCTGCATCAGCAGAGGGTGTTCTTCACTTAGAGGAAGCTCCCTATAGTTAGTGAAATCACAGGACTAGTTAAAAAAAAAATTCAAATGGGTTGGATGGCTAAAATGTGAATAGCAAAAAGAGGCCTTTCTTCCCTGACTCCCTAGAGACATTACAAGAACTAATGCTGACATGAGTATATTATCCCACTGTCACATGTTTACAGAGGTAGAGAACTATTAAGTGACTTGTCCAAGATCTTTATATTGTTTTCAGTTGTGTCCGACTCTTCATGACCCCTTTTGGCATTTTCTTGGCAAAGATAGTGGAGTGGTTTGCCATTTCCTTTTCCAGCTCATTTTACAAGTGAGGAAACTGAATCAAACAGGGTTAAGTGACTTGCTCAGGGTCACACAGTGTTTGAGGCTGGATTTGAATTCAGGGAGGTGAGTCTTCCAGACTACAGGATTGACAGTCCATTCACTGCCAGCCCACTGTCCAATATTACACAAGTAATAAACATCAGAAATAGAATTTGAACCCAAATCCTCTGACTCTCAAATCAGTACTCTTTCTGCTGTACCAAACTGTCAACTCCTCCCCTCAACCCCCCAAAACAGACCCTGGAACAGAGTACCTTTCACAATTAGTGCTGGAGAAACATTGTAATTGTTTAGTGTGCTGGTTTGTGCTTCCTGCTGGTAGCAAAGGAGAGCCAGAATAGTTTAGGCAAAGTCTGTATACCAAGTAGCATTTCCCCCCCACTAAACTAATCAGTAGTCTTTTTGCAGATAATACAAATGGTTAGTCGTGTTACTCTGCTCTAAGCAGCAGGTTTAGTGGCTAGCTAGATGTATGACTATACTATGTCAGCCACAATTTGGGAAAGGTTTTGAGGGTTTTTTGGTTCTTGTTCTTTTTGCTTTACCTTTGAAACATTTCTTTCCCAAAAATGTTTATACAGGGCCCAGTTCAGTGTTCTACATAGATTAGAGAATTATTTTGAGGAAGGGAATAGAGAGCTGGCCTCAGAGTCAGGAAAACCTAGGTTCAGGTCCTGCCTTTGTCAAGACCCCTAATTTCTCAGGGCTTCTAGGCAGTTCTCTCTAAGGGTAGTTATGGAATAGTCGTCCATCATCATTGCTGTAGTTTCCTCACTAGAGAGCTCCCTACACTTATGAAATCACAGTTCTTACACTCCCCAACCCAAAACCTCAAACAATTTTTAGTATATTTTATATATGGCATATATAAAATGTATTTTTATATATTTATATATTTTATATATTAGTATATTATTTAGTATATTTTGGTACAGTAATGTATATAAATTCTTGTAAGGCTGCCAGATTACTAAATTCTCCAATGACCAATGCTTTTCACTACAGATGACAGTTTGATGGGTATGAAGTGACTGACCCTTTTCTTGCTAAGCTTGCTTATGGTTGGAGAATTTAGCTTTTTGGAAAAATAAAAAATTTGTACATAATTCTTATGTTAAACTTTTCTCCTGTTTTTCAGCATACCTCTTTTCCTCCAGGATCTTTTCAGTATTCTCTGGAGTTTTTATTTTAAATTACCCTAGATTATCAGATCCTAGAAAAATTTAGTGATTTTTTAAAGCAGTAATTGTATGCAGTTGTTTTCCAGTGAGTCAGGTCTGCTGAAATGACCTTCCAAGTCAGTTACATTGGTGTAATTTTGAAAATTTTATTTGTTGATTGATGAATTGATTCTTTTTTGTATTGTAGAATTCTGTATTTAAAAGTTTTGAGTTCCAAATATTCTGTCCCACCTACCCCTCCCCCACACATTGAGAAAACAAGTTTTATGATGTCAGTTATACATGTGAAGTGAGGCAAAACATATTTGCATCTTAGACATGTTGAAAAAAAAACAATAAAAAGCAAGAAACATAAGAAAATTTTTTAAAAGTATGCTTCAGTTTGCATTCAGAGTTCATCAGTTCTTTCTCTGAAGATGGAAAGCATTTTTTTTTTATCATGAGTCCTTTGGAATTGTCTTGGATCACTGTATTGATCAGAATAGCCAAGTCTTTCATAATTGATCATCATTGCAACATTGCTGTTACTATGCACAATGGTCTCCCAGTTCTTTTCATTTCTTTTTGCATCAGTGTCTTGCCATGTTTTTTTCTGAAACCAAACCCCTAGTAATGTCTTGTAGCACAATAGTACTATGTCACAATAATATACCACAACTTGTTCAGCCTTTCCTTAGTTGATAAGCGTCCCCTCAATTTCCAATTCTTTGTCAGCTCAGAAAGGGCTACTGAAATTTTTTTTACATATAGGTCCTTTTCCTTTTTTGTTGATCTCTTTGGGGTATAAATCTAGTAGTAGACTTGCTGGATCAAAGGGTAGACACAGTTTTAAAGCCTTTGGGGCATAATTCCAAATTGTTTTCCGGAATGGTAGGACCACTTCACTACTCCATCAACAATTAGGTGTGATGTGATACTTCGGAGTTATTTTAATTTGACTTTCTCTAGTCAACAGTGATTTAGAGCGTCTTTTCATATAACTAGAGAGAGCTTCTTCTGAAAACTCTTATTTTTATAAATTTGGCTCAGTTCCCTAGATATTTGAGAAATGAAGCCTTTATCAGAGAAACTTGCTATAAATTTTTTTATTCATTATCCATGGTACCTTTTAGCAAAATTGATTATCTTTTTCAGTTAGGTTGATTTTTGTTTTTGCTTTGTCTGAAATCATGATTGCCACTTTTGCCCTCTTCACTTCAACTTCACTTCACTTCAACTGAAGCATAATAGAGTTTACTCCAGCTCTTGATTTCAACTCCATGTTTGTCTTTCTGTCTCAAGTGTGTCTCTTGCACACGTGTTGTTAGATTCTGGTTTCCACATTTTTCTATCCTCTTCCATTCTATGGGTTAACTCATCTCATTCACATTCATAGCTGTGATCATTAATGAGCTGAGAATTCCCCTCCATCCCATTTTCCTTTGGGATCCTTCTCTCTTTTTATCCTGTCCCTTCTCAAAAGTCTGTCTTGCATCTGATCACTGCCTCACCCAATCTGCCTTCCGTTTGTCATCCCTCCACCCCTATACCTGTTATCCCTTCCCCTCATATCTCCCTATTGGGTAAGACAGATTTCTATACCCAACTGAGTGTGTGTGTGTGTGTGTGTGTGTTCCTTGCACACCTCCTTTATGTGAGAAAATTTGTCCCATTCTATCTTTTTCTTCCCCCTTCTCCTACTGCATCCGTCTTCCTCACCCCTTAATTTTATTTTTTTGAAAAGATAATTATCCTGTCATAGTTAACTCACATCTGTGCCCTTTGTCTATGTATACTCATATAAAGTTCTTAGGAGTTACATGTATCATCTTCCCTTACAGAAATATAAACAGTTTAACCTTATTGATTCCCTTATGACTTCTCTTTCAGGTTTTCTTTTTTTGGGGGCAGGGTGGTGAGGCAACTGGGGTTAAGTGACTTGCCCAGGGTCGCACAGCCAGTAAGTGTTATGTGTCTGAGGCCGGATTTGAACTCAGGTCCTCCTGACTCCAAGGCCGGTGCTCTATCCACTGCACCACCTAGCTGCCCCTTAACCTTTTTATTCTTGAGTCTTGTATTTGAAAGTCAGATTTTCTATTCAGCTCTGGTCTTTTCATTAGGAATGCTTGAAAATCCTCTATTTCATTAAATATCTATCTTTCCCCCTGAGCTGGAGGAATGAGAAAAAAATTTAGGGTTAGGGTTAGTACAAATTTAGGGTTAGGGTTGTGTGATTCTTGTTTGTAATCGTAGCTCCTTTGCCATCTGGAATATCACATTCCAAGCCTTCTAATCCTTTAATGTAGAAGCTGCTAAATCTTATGTTATCATGCCTGTGGCTCTGCAATATTTGAAATATTCCTTTCTGGCTGCTTGCCATATTTTCTCCTGGGAGCTCTGGAATTTGGCTATAATATTCCTGGGAGTTTTCATTTTTGGATCTCTTTCAGGAGATGATTGGTGGATTCTTTCAATTTCTATTTTGTCCTCTAGTTCTGGGATATCAGGGCATTTTTCTTTGATAATTTCTTTTTTCTTCTTTTTTTTCTTTAGGCTATTGGGGTTAAGTGACTTGCCCAGGGTCACACAGCTAGTAAGTATCAAGTGTTTGGTCTGAGGCCGGATTTGAACACAGGTCATCCTGAATTCAAGGCCAGTGCTCTATCAACTGTGCCACCTAACTGCCTTGATAATTTCTTAAATATGATGTCTAGGTTCTTTTTTTTTATCATGGCTTTCAGGTGGTCCAATAATTATTAAATTATCTTTTGTGGATCTGTTTTCCATGTTAGTTATTTTTCTAATGAGATGTTTCACATTTTCATTTATTTTTTCATTCTTTTGACTTTGTTTTATTGTTTCTTGATGTCTCATGGAATCATTAGCTTCTACTTGCCCATTTTAAATTTTTAAGTAGTTATTTTCTTCAGTGAGCTTTTGTACCTTATTTTCCATTTGGCCAATTCTGCTTTTTAAGGAGTTCTTTTCTTCAGTGAATTTTTCTACATCTTTTCCCATTTGGCCTATTCGATTTTTTTAAGGTGGTGTTTTCTTCAGTATTTTTGTGTGTGTGTGCCTCTTTTACCAAGCTGTTAATTCTCTTTTCCTAATTTTTTTGCATCATCTTCATATCTTTTCCCTATTTTCCCTCTACTACTCTTCCCTCTTTCTTTAACTCTTCCAAGAATTCTTGCTAGCCTTGGATCCAATTAGTATTTTTCTTTGAGGCTTTGCTTGTAGATGTCTTCACATTGTTGCCTTCTAAGTTTGTCTTACTCTTCCCTACCACTGTAATAGCTTTTTCAGGTCAAGTTCTTTTTTTGTTGTTTGCTCATTTTCCCAGTTTATTTCTTCACTTAGAAGTTTATGTTAAAGTTGGGCTCTGCTTTCCTGGGGGTGAGAAGGCACTGTTCCAAGCTTCAGGATTTTTTGTATTGCAGTTTTCAAGCTGGTTCTGGGGGCCTGATAGTTTGTGGTGCTTCCAAAGTAGTGTGATTCAGGGAGAGATATAGTTACCACTCTCATGTTCTGCACTCTAGTCTTTACCCAAGAAGGACCCCTGGTTCCTTGTAGCCACAAATATTAGTGCCCCTCTTGGCCCTGGAACTGTGACAAGGTCCTCTGCTCTACTGTAGCCTCAAATGCTAGTTTTCTCCTTGACTGTGGAACTGCAATGAGGGCCACTGCTCCCTTGTTACCAATCACAACAGCTTCTTTCTGTACACTGGAACTGTGACCCAGAACTGCTTATGGGTAATAGAGTTGCCAATCAGCACCATTTGCACCCAGTGCCAGCCAAGGGTCCCCTGTAATCTCCTTTTGGCCAGTTGTCTGACCTCCTTATCATGTCTGGCCTGAATGTTAAGTGCTGCTCTCACAGCCATCTCCCTCTAGGATTTTAAAATGTATTGTTTTGGTAGTGATACTAGTATGAACTTGCACAATTTCACGGCTTTCTGCAGAAATGCTTGGCAGCTCTGGCGGGGGCAGAGAGAGGATACAATGTGATGGTTTCTCAGGGATTCTCAGGGCAGGGATGGACAGTGTAGAAATAGTAGATCAAGGGGCTGAGTGTTTCTAGAGTGTAGCAAGTACCTTAATATACCTGTCTATGGGATTGGTAGTCTAGTGAAACCAGAACAAGAGGGATGGAGTGGGAGAAAAGGCAATAGCTGAGGGACTAGCTGGCCACAATCCAAACAAAGAACAAGTTCAGAGGGAATGAAAGGATCATGGAATTCTAACTTGGAAGGGACCTTGTGATCATCCAGTTCAAACCCCTCATCTTCCATGTACATAGACTTGAATGTGGATGGAAGGAGTAAATGTGTTGTGTTTCTCCTTTCTTCCCCACCCTTCTTCCTTCATTACTGCCTACTATACCAGGAAGTAGTTAAGGCATTTGGCATGACAGGATGTATTTAAACCCTGGAAGCAGGGAGGAAACACTTGTTCTTGTGCTCAGTCTTCATAGAGTATCCAGGAAATAAGAAAGAGGCCTTGATGGGTTTTTTTCCTTGTAAATGAGAAAAATTAAATGCTTATTAATTTAAAAAGAAAAGATAAAAAAACCTTTGTAAGGATGTCAAGTGCAAATGACATGTTGATGTGTTAATAAAAAGATGTGGTTTAGAGATCAAATGAAATGACTTGGCTGAAATATTCCCTAAGAAGAGATTTTTTATCTTTTTTTGTGTCAGTCATTAAATATTTATTAAGTGCCTACTATGTGCCAGGCATTGTGCTAAACACTAGGGATAAAAATTTTTTAAAAAATTTTAAATTCTTGCCTTCAAGGGTCTTATAATTTAATGGGAGAAAACAACACACAAAAGTAAACTGGGGGTGGGAGGAGGAGGAAGAGAGAGTGAAAATACTCAACATCTGCTGCTTGATGGATTCCAGGCCAAGGAATGCAAGCAGGTGGGAAATGATTGAAAAAGATGGCTGACAGGGTACCCTCTTTGAAGACCTTGGGAAGAGCTTAGTCTTTTAATCAGGAATGCTTTGCCTTCAGTCAGAGGGGCAGAGGGTACTAAGGGTACTGATCAGGTGGGATGAGTACCAAAGCTGATTCAGTCTCAAAGGAAGGATGATGGGGTTTCCTAAATATAAGGTTTCCTTGGAGGCATGATGTAATCTTGTACAAAAGCTCAATCTGGTAGGCAGTGAATATGCTAAGCACTATACCCATTTCATAGTGAAGCCTTTGGGTCCCTTCTCAGAAATATGTTTTTAAGTTATAAAGGAGAGGGCAGCTAGGTGGTGCAGTGGATAGAGCACCAGCCCTGAAGTCAGGAGGACCTGAGTTCAAATCCGGCCTCAGACACATAACACTCACTAGTTGTGTGACTCTGGGCAAGTCACTTAACCCCAATTGCCTCACCAAAAAAAAAGTTATAAAGGAAACCCATTATATTGAAATACAGTTATCACAGTATTAAAAAATACATGTATATCCCCAGATCCCAGGTTAAAAACCCATGCTCTAAAACAAGGAGAACTGGAAACTGAGCTCAAGACTGGAGATCAGGGCCTTATATAGGAGCAACAAGTGGAAAGCATCAGTGAGCCCAATAATTTTTGAGGAGCTGCGTTATGAGAAATCCTTTGCTTAGAATCAGACTTTTGGCATTGAGAGTATGACCTGAAGGCATTAATTGGGAAATTTTGAAAAGTTGAAGGTGGTGTTAAAGCCTGTGTTGGTGTTTCCTTTGTTTTCAAAATTTTCTGTGTTATTGTTGTATTAAAACTGTCTTTGAATTGGAAATTGAGGGGTTGCTCATCAGTTGGGGAATGACTGAACAAGTTGTAGCATATGAATGTAAGTTCCATAAGAAATGGTGAGCAGGCAGACTTCAGAAAAACCTGGAAAGACTTGTATAGACTGATGCTGAGTAAAGTGAACAGAACCAGGAAAACACTGTACACAGTAACAGCAACATTGTGCAATGACCAGTTTTGTTAGACTTAGCTCTTCTGAGCAATGCAGAGATCTAAGACAATTCCAAAGGATTCATGGAAAATGCTATGCACATGAAGAGAAAGAACTATTGAGTCTGAATGCAGATCAAAGCCTACCATTTTCTCTTTTTTGTTGTTTTTTGTTTTTTCTTTCTTGTGGTTTTTCCCTTTTGTTCTGATTTTTCTTTTATGACTTGACTAATGTGGAAATAAGTTTAATATAATCGTACATGTATAGCCTATAACAGATTGTATACGTCTTGAGAAGGAAGAGTGAAGGGAGCAGGATTTAGAACTTAAAGTCTTATAAAAGCGAATGTTGAAAACCAAAAATTAATTAATTAATTTTTAAAAATAAGGAAGGGACGGGGGGATTGCATTTGATACATTGTACCAGGATGCTTCCAAATATCAAGATTGTCTTAGGATCCAGGGTAGGGACTCTGGGCCAGAAGCAGAGAATTCTTCCTCAAAAAAAGCCCTTCACACCAAAAGTAGTCCCAGTATAAAGTGTTACAAAAACAGTCAAAAACAACAACAAAAAAAGGGCGAGCAGCTAGTTGGCACAGTGGATCTGAGTTCAAGTCTGGCCTTAGACACTTGACACTTACTAGCTGTGTGACCTTGGGCAAGTCATTTAACCCCATTGCCTAGCCAAAACAAACAAACAAAAAAACCCAGTTGTATCTGTTAAAATAACTATCAAAATCACTAAATACACCTTATAGAAATAATATTATGTCAGCTGAAAGAGACTTTAGGGATCATCTAGTCCAATCCTCTCATTTTATAGGTAAGGAGATTGAGGCCTAAGAAAGAAGTAATTTGGCCAAGTTCACCCAATGAATGAGTCACTGGCAGAGCTGAGAAAAGAATGCTGTTTCCAGTGCATTGTTTTTCCCACTGCATTGACACTTTCCTTTTTTAAAAGTAGTTCTTAATTTTTATCTTTTTTCAGGTGATTAATAGCTAAAAATTTGTGCAATGGACAGTACAAAAGAGAATAACAATGACAAAGATGGACTTCTGCTTAGAATGGGACTTAATGACAACAAAGCAGGAATGGATGGATTAGATAAAGAGAAAATAAATAAAATTATTATGGAAGCCACCAAGGTATGTTTTTGTTTCTCTTCATTAATTTCTTAAATAAAGATTGTTAAATAAATAATATATGATATATATGTTAAATAACAAATAAGTAAAATAATAAAATTGTTTTTAAAACAATCAAAAATTTTACTCTCGTTTTAAAAATAAGAAGTGAACTTCAGATATGTTTTAAAGTAGTTTAATTTATTCTTTAAGTTATTATTGTTCTGTATTTGGTGTAATGCTGAGCACATAAAGGATCGAACTGAATGCAATACTCATTTCATTATTTTTGGTGGTTTTAACCTAACAGATTTTGATTACTTAAGTAAGTCATGGCTTACCCCATCCCTATTGATCTGCATCCTTTGTTCTCTAAAATCTAGAATAATTTTCAGTCATTTTATGTTGATAACATAATTTGGTAAAGGATTTATTGATGTCCATCTGTGAGTAGGGTTATTAATTATCCAGTAGTGCTATGGAGATACTGGTGAACATTAACAAAGGAAGGTGTAGATTGTGAAGGGCTTTGAATTTAGCTGTGCTGGACTAGGTTGTGTAGGTGACATAAGAAACCAATTAAACTTTATTTTATTTTATTTATTTTGGTGCTGAATCTCCCTATCACATCCAGAGTGAGATCAGGACTCACAAGTCCCCTCCTAGTATTGATCATCAAGGAAGTTTTAACCTGCTCTGTTTATCCAACCTAGGCCAGTCAGACCCTCATTTAGTAGCCTGGTAGTTTTCTGCTCCAGGGGGTGCACCGTATTGGTGCAGGCTCAGTGCAAACACACAATAGGTGTTAACCCTCCTGCCCCTCAGTATTCCCAAACTCCAGCAACCGTCAGCCTCAGCCTTCCTAGCAACAAGAACTACAGGGCATGGGCTACCACACAAAGCTGCCAGTTGAACTTTGAAGATTATGTAGGGATAGTAAATATGTCAAAACTTGGTCATAGGAGCAACAGAAGAAACTTTGGGACTGAATTGGGTGGGAAGAGAGAGAGAGAGTACCAAGGGAAGAGTAGATAGTGACAGCAATTTCTGTATCAGGACCATCAGCAGACATACAGCTGTAGTCATTCATAATGCTGTCATAGATGAAAGGACCAAGCAAAAACAGAGTAGGAATTATGGAGCTAACAAGAAATATGGCAGCAACAAATTATTTAATAATGATTAGGAGTCAAAGAATATTGGTGCTGGGCAGTACATGAGAAATTGGAGGACTTAGGACAATTGAAGCAGTTTCTGGTGTTTAATTAACTTTTTTGCCCAAATAACCATTAGAGATGGGGACCCATAGATACAGACTCTTCAATCAGTAAACACTTATTAAGTGCCTACTATCTGCCAGGCACTGTGCTAAGTGCTTAAGAGAATAATGCATCTCTCTTTGTTGAGGCATATTCTTTGCACAGGTACAGTTCTTAGCTCTTTTGATCCTAGATCAGTTACCAGATTACTTCTTCTTGTCTCTCGGGATTGCTCAGTTTTGCTCATTTGCTCATTATTACCAGTGTATGTTTCTAACTTGTGCTTGGGCTCATCCAGCCCTACTGCAGATCTGGCTGTAATCTGTCTCTTTGCCCAACATCCTTTTATGTTTTTTAAGAATTTTTATGGTAAGCAACTAGATGAGATCATGTTTGGAAATAACCAAATAGAAAAAGTCCAGAAGTAACAACTTAAATTTCAAAGATTTACAGAGTAATGTCCCTGGATCTTGATTACAGAGTTCAGTTCCAAACCTAATTTTTTCCTTGGGCCTTTAACATTATTATAAAGAGTTCTATCAAAGCTAGACAGTGCCTGAGAAGCATTGTCATTTTTGGATCGTAGGATTATAGGTATAGAGCTGGAAGGGACTCTAGAGGACCTGTTTTCTTATTTAAAGAAGAGGTACTGGGGCTCAGAGAGGTTGTAAGTGACTTGCTCATGGTTACACAGGTAGTCAGTGTCAGAGCCAGAATTCAGATTTGGATCATTGGACTCCAAATTCTACTTTGTTCCCATTACATTTAGGTCCAACCAAATATGTACTGGTGACTTGGCATAATAAGTAAACATACCTACCACAGGCTGAATAAATGCCTCACTGAAAAAGCTTTCATTTAGAGGCAGCTGGTGGTGCAATGGATAGAGCCCCGAGCCTGGGATCAGAATGTCCCAAGTTCTAATACAGCCTCAGACACTTCCTAGCTGTGTGACCCTGGGCAGGTCATTTAACCTCTTGGTGGCTCAGTTTCCTCATCTAACCTCTCACTCAGGATTGTTGTAAGGATTAAATGAGGTAATAGTTTAAAAAAAACCCCAACACTTAATTAGCCCAGTGCGTGGCATATAGTAGGTACTATATACATGGTCGTTCCCTTCTCTTTCCTTCTCCAAGGAAGTGGCCAAGAATATATATTGAGCGTTAACAACGAGATACATGTAGCTGAACTAAGCTTCATTTGCCTTATACAGACCAGACTAGATTTGTCTTTATCCTGCTTCTTTACATACATATTTTGTCATAATTTCCACCAAAATCTAGACTTATATCCACAGCAGGCAACAAATAAATAGATTGTATTTCTGTTTTATCACTTATTTTCCCAACCTAATAGTTTGGAATAGAATATTTTATTTAAATAGAGTAGGTTTTTGCTCTAATTTAAGTGACTAGTGAGAATGTTTGCATTTCCCCAGTCTTCTGCAGCATACCAGAGGCCCAGATTTAAGAAAATAGTTTAATTTATTTACCCTTTCACCAAAATAAAAAGCCCCGTTCAACAAATAAAATGAATGGCTCTAAGAATAGAAGTATAAGCAACCAGCCTGCTTCTTGTTCTTACCTGTCATAGACATTATTCAGCATTAACCTATAGATTATATAAATTGTTCTACAAAATGAGAATTATAATAGTTTACAAACCTCTTTTAAATTGCCTTTAGGGTAATGCTATGTAAGAAAATTAAGGGCTTGTTTTTAGAGTTTTGTTAGTCTCTCATAAATTATGAGGAAATAAAATGAGTTTCTGAAAATATTTTTCCTATGCTTTTTGTTATAGGGATCTAGATTTTATGAAAATGAGCTCAAAAAGGAAAAGCAAGTAAACCAACGAATTGAAAATATGATGCAACAAAAATCTCAAATTACCACCCAGCGGCTGTGGAAAGCACAATTACAGGTAATAATGAAATTGTTGTTATTTAATAATGGTTAGTATGTACTTTGAGGATGGGGAAGAGTTAAAGAGAGAACAACACATCCTTCCTGCGGTTGTTGCCATTATATGTTGCAGTATGTTCAAGTATCATCTGACAAAGATGACTTTTGTCTAATGCCCTTTAAACTAGGAAGCAGAAGACTGGACCAGGCTACATGGTATATTAGTATCTTGAGAGAGTTCATTTAGGAAAAGCATCCAGGCAATTATCTCTTCAGATCTGATCCACAGAGAAGCTTTTTCATCAACATGAAATGATTAAAATTTCAATTTACATAATAAAATCTGTGTCTTGTGATATAATCACTAGAGTTGAGGATTTTTAAAAATCAAAATATAATATGTTCTTCATTGCTTGGGTAACTCTTTCCATTATAACCAGCCCTTTGCCTGGCTTCTTAGAATTTCTGCATCTAAAATGAAAGGCATGCTTTATAGAGAAAACTTCTCATGCACTCCCCTATTATAAATGAATAAAAAAGCATTTATTAAGTCCTTACTGTATTCCAAGTCCAGGCATGTACAAATAGGAAAAGTAAGACAGCTTCTTTCCTCAAGAAACTTAAATTCTTTTAGGAAGAAACAATAAGTATAGTATGGTGGTGACCAGGTTAGAAAAGTCACAGAGTCGGTGATTGGAGTTGTACAGCAAATGATTGTCCTGTCCTGTCCTGTCCTGTCCTGTTCCTCCAACAGCAGTAATGTTGATTTAATTACTATAGGCACAGTAAGAGGGGGGAAGCAGATTTGTGTGGAAGAGGGAGGAGTGCAACATGACAGATGGGAAGCTGGCTGGGAGAGTTCTACTCTAAGGGTTCCCTTTGCAGTTCATTTTCTTCCCTTTGTAGTAATAATGATAATGATAATCTTTTGAATAATCATGGTTGTGCATTAAAAAAAACCTTTAAAGTGTGTTGATGTCAATTAAGATATAAAATTTTAATAAGATACAACAATGTCAAATTTTGATTATGGTTTAAGTTGATTTTTTTAACAATTTTCTGTTTTTTTGTTGTTGTTATTCTGAACTTGACAAACCCCAATAAACATGAATATTTTCATATACAAAAAAAAAAACAACACAAAAAAGATGACTGCATATTAAACCATGAATTTCCATTATATAGTTTTTTATATTATACATGCTTTTTAATAAAAGATTTAATAAATTAGATATGTTAGTTTTAGAGCTGTCCTGCTTGTCTGTGTCCCCTTTTGAACTTCTTTTCTCTTCTGTTCATTAAGTGTTTTAATTATGCTCCTTTTCTTTTTTTGGTGGGAGGAGGAAAGCATTACTGTTGTTAACTCATCTCCTCTTCAAATCACCCCCACCTCATATTTAGAAAAAGCAAAAAAAAAAAAACAATTTCACATGTAACAAATAAGCATAGTTTGGCAAAATAAATCCATACATCAGCATTTCTCATTTTGCAGTTCTGTTCCACCACCTCTTAGTCAGGAAGTAGGAAATGGGCTTAATCATTGGTATTCCAGAGTCATGCTTAATCACTGCATTGATCAGAGTTCTTAAGTCTTTTAAAATTAGTTTTCTTTGTAATATTTATCAAATGTTCTTCTTATTCTGTCACTTCATTCTGCATCAGTTCATATAAGCTGTCATAGATTCATCTGAATCAATTAATCAATATTTATTAAGTACCTTCTGTGTACCAGACACTGTTCTAAGTACTGGAATCTATCCTTTCCATCATTTCTTAAAGTGCAATAGTAATATTCCATTGCATTTGTAAATCATAATTTGTTTAGCCATTCCTCATCTAATGAGCACCTCCTTAAGTTTCAGTTTTCTACTCCAACAAAAATTATTGCTATAAATATTTTAGTACATATGAGTCCTTTTTTTTCCTTTCTTTGATTCCTTTGGATTTTATACCAGTATTGGTAGTGCTGTGTTCAGAGAGTATGTATAGTTCAGTGACTTTGGGGGTATAGTTCCAAATTACTTTCCAGAATGTATTGACCAATTCATAGCTCCACCAGTATTCTGTTAGTGTGTCTGTTCTTTCATATGCCCTCTAACAGTTGTCATTTTTTTTTGGTCATGTTTGCCAATTAGGTAAGTGTGAGGTAGAGCTAAAGAGTTGTTTTAATTTGTATTTCTCACTATTGGTGATTTGGAAGATTTTTTTCATGTGGTTACAAAAAATCGATCTTTTTGTAACAACATAGGCTGATCTGAAAACTGGTAGTCACAATTGTAAAAATACCAATACTGTATTTTAGATAATTTGGGAAAGTTTATTATCATTTAAATCAGAGACAAAATGGGATATGTCATACATTTGTCACAAAATCTACATATATTGTGTTCTAACTCCAAATATAGCCATGAAATGATTATTTTAAAATTTTATGCAATCAGCATTCTTGGGCTTTTGTACACCTTATTGTTATTTTTGCCTTGTAATCTTATTTTAGCTGATGGTTTTAAAATTATTTCTTTCAAAGTATTATATGCATTAGTATTCTATTGAATAAATAACAAATTGTATATTCTTAAGAGAACTTATTGTCTGAAAGAACTGGAAAAATGTTCTTATGAAACAAAACATAGGGTTGTTAAATGTCTGTTATTTTGTAAGTATTATATGTAGGTTTTCTTGTGATTTTTGAAAGGAGAGATGCAAGAATATATGTTGATTATTGGTTCTATTTGTTGGGCTTTCTCTGAAGGAAAGTATGCAAATGGTAGAAGACTGAAAACAAATGGAATAGAGCTATATGTCAGATGTGTAGGATCTATGAGAAAGAGGTACCTAGGAAAGAACGCTGGAGCAAACTTCTCAGATAAAAGTCTCATTTCCAAGATATACATTCAAATTTATAAGATTAAGAGCCATTTCCCAACTGATAAATGGTCATTGGATATGAATAGGTAGTTTTCAAAGGAAGAAACACAGGCTATTAATGACCACATGAAAAATGTTCCAAAGCACTAATAATTAGTGGAATTCCCATTTAAAATAGCTCTGAAGTTCTCTGCCTCCCACTTCATTGTATTGGCAAAGATGACAAAAAATGAAAATGAAAAATGTCAAGTCAAACATTTATTAACTGCTGACTATGTGTTAGGCATTATGCTGTTAGGTTGGGGAAAAACTGGTACATTAATGCATTGTTGGTGGGAATGTAAATTGGTTTCGCCATTTTGAAAAGCAGTTTAGAACTATGAAAAGGTTATAGTTTATGTGCATACCCTTTGATCCAGTGATACCACTATTAGGTCTGTACCCCAAAGATATCAAAGATCAAAGAAAGATAACTTTTCCCCTATCTATAGATCTGAGAAAGAATTTTTCACATGTTTTTTTTTCCTGGTTTATGATGTGATCTTTTCTAGCTAAGTCATGTACCCATTTGCAGTTTACCTTGGTATGAGGTGTGAGGTGTTCTAAATCTAATATCTTCCAGTACTGCTATCTGATTTTCTCAGGAGGTTTTATCAAAAAGTCCTCATCCCAGCAACTGGAACTATTGTATTTATCAAGCACTAGGTTACTAGATTCACTTACTTCTGTGTGTTGTATACCTAACCTGTTCCATTGATTAATATCCTGTTTTTTAACATGTGCCATATTTTTTTGGTTTTTTATTAATTAATTTATTTTGATTTATCAACAATCACTTCCATATGCTAAAAATTTTTCTCCCTCTTCCTCCCCACCATCCTCCCCAAGAAGGCGCACAATCTGATATAAGCTATATGTATACATTGCTATTAAACATATTTTCACGTTAGTGATGTTGTAAGTAAGAATTAGAACCAATAGGAGGAACCACCAGAAAGAGGAAACAAAACTAAATGGAAGAGGAGAAAAAAAAAGCAAATAGTGTGCTTCAGTATGCATTCAAATTCCATAGTTCTTTCTTTGGATATGGATAACATTTTCCATCAGGCCTTTGGAGATGTCTTAAATCCTTGTATTGCTGGAAAGGGTTAAGTTTATTAGTGTTAGTCATTGCACAGCGTCGTTGTTATTGTGTACAATGTTCTCTTGGTTCTGCCATATTTTTTTTGGAAAATTATTCCTTTGCATCTGAGTTCAAATTTGGCCTCAGACACTTGACACTTACTAGCTGTGTGACCCTGGGCAAGTCACTTAACCCCAATTGCCTTAACCCCCCCCAAAAATAAAGAAAGAAAGAAAAGAAAAAAAAATTATTCCTTTGTAGCTTAATTTGAGATCTCTCAGGTCTCTTCATTGCCACTTTTTTCATTATTTTTCCTGGGATTCTTGACCTTTTGTGCTTTCATATGACTTTCATTATTATATTTTCTAGTTCTATAAAGTAGTCCTTTGGTGGTATGATGGTATGCTATTAAATAAGTAAATTAATTTAGGCTCATCCTACCATGGACAGTTATTATTTCTCTAATTAGGTCTGTATTTCTGTACTTGTATTTCTGTAGTTCTGTGTATCCTGGTATAGACTTCTAAGTATTTTAAACATTCTGTAATTATTTTAAATAGAATTTCTCTTTCTGTCTCTTCTTACTGAGTTTTATTGGTATTATACAGAAATGCTGATGATTTGTGTGTATTTATTTTATATCTTGTAACTTTTCTAAAGCTATTCATTGTTTCAATTAATTTTTAGTTGACTCTATGTTCTTTAAGCTTACCATCATATCTGCAAAAAGTCATAAATTTGTTCTTTCTTGTGCTTTTTCTTTCAATTTCTTTTTCTTATCTTATTGCCATAGTCAGCATTTCTACTGTTTTGTCAAATAGAAGTGATGACAGTAAGCATCCTTGTTTCACCTCTGGTTTTATTGGAAAAAGGATTCTGGTTTTTCCTTGTTACATATAATGCTGGCTCATGCTTTTAAATATATACTGATCATGTGAAAGAAAGGCCTGTTTATTCTTATGTTTTTCCTTTTTTTTTTTAAACAGGAATGGGTATTGTATTTTGTCAGAAGGTTTTTTATATCTGTTAAAGTAGTCATATGATTTTTGGGTTTTTTTGTCATTAATGTGATTAATTAAGTTTATACTTTTCTTAATATGAAACCAACCCTGTATTCCTAGTATAAATCTAACATGGTCATAGTATATAATCTTTGTGACATTTTATTTTAACCTCTTTGTTAATTTTTTAAAAACATTTTTGCATCAATATTCACCATAGATATTGACCTACAGTCTTCTTTTTGTGTTTTTATTCTCCCTGGTTTACATATGTAGACCATATTTGTGGTATACAAGAATTTTGGTAGGATCCCTTCTTTTGATATTTTTGCAAACAGTTTATGTAATATTGGAATGAACTGTTCTTTGAAAGTTTGATAAAATTCACTTGTGAGTCATCTAGTCCTGTTTTTTTTTCTCTTAGAGTTCATATATGTCTTGTTCAATTTTTTTCCTCTGAGATTGCTTTACTTAAATTCTTTATTTCTTGTTCTGTTAATCTGGGTATTTTATAATTTCATAAATTATCATTTATTTTATATGAATTGTCCACTTTATCGATATACAGTTGTAGAAATAGTTTATAATATTCTTTATTCTTATTGAAAATTTTCATTTTTCATTTTTTATACTAACAATTTGGTTTTTCTCTTCTTTTAATCAAATTAGCTAATGAATTATCTTCTTTAAAGTTCCTTGTTTTATTTATTAGTTCAATGGTTTTTTTTCTTTCAATTTTTAAAATTTCTTCCTTGATTTTCAGGATTTCTATTTTGCTATTTAATATAAGTTACCCAATTTGTTGAGGTTTTTTAATTCATGCCCAAATCATTGATTTATTCTTTCTCTTTTTTGTTAATGAAAATATTTAGAACTATAAATTTGCCCCTAAGGACTGCTTTGGCTGCATCCCCAAGTTTTTATTATGTTTTTCTCATTAGAGTCCAGTTGATTTTTAATACTTTTTTCAGTGGCCTTTTCTTTGATAAAGTATTTATTTTATTGTGTGCTCCACAAAGGATGTGTTTAATATTTCTGATTTTCTGCATTCATTTGTGGGATTTTTATGCCCTAATATATGATCAATTTTTGTAAAGATTTCATACATGGTTTAGAAACATGGATACTCCTTCCTATTCCTATTACATAATTGCCAGAGGTCTATTGTATCCCACTTTTCTAAAATTCTCTTTAGGTCTTTAATGTCTTTCTTTTTATTTTTTTTTTTATTAAATTTACCTAAGGCTAAAAGGGGGGTACAATGAGTTCCCCCATTGTTATAGATTTACTATTTCTCTTTGTAATCAGTTTGGTTTTTCCTTTAAACATATAGGTGCTTTGCCATTCAGGGAATATATGTTAAGTATTTAAATTAATTTAAATTGTCTATGGCAGAAGTGTCAAACTCGTGGATCTCTGCCAGAATAAAACAAATGTTTAACAAAATAAATAAAAATACGGTGTAACATAGGTAATGTTAATTTTTTATTTTCTGAGTCAGTATATAGCGAGCAAGGATCCATTATATTTGAAACTGTTACTACTGGTCTACAGTGTAGCAAATGTAATATTCCTGTTTATCTCTTTTAATTAAGTATTTTTGCCTTGCCTTGTCTAAGATCATAATTGCTATCCTTGCTTCTTTTTTTAATATGTTCAACTGTGGCATAATAGTTCCCTTATTTTGCTTGCTCCCATCCCTTACTTTTAATTATTTTAACTCTATGTGATCAAATAAGGGATAAGGGAGGATCACAAAAAATAAAATGGACAATTTTGATTACATATAATTGAAAAGTTTTTGCATAAAAAACTCCCAATGCAGCTAAAATTAAAAAGAAAACAATTACTTGGAGGGGAAAAAAATCTTTGCAGCAAATTTCTGTGATATAAGACTCATTTCCAAGATATATAAGGAATTGATTCAAAATCATAAGAATAAACCCCATTCCCCACTTGATAAATGATCTTATGTTCTAAATTGCTACTAATTGGAGAAACACAGGCAATTCTGAGGTATGATACAACACCCATCAGATTAAAAAGGATGACGAAAATAGCAAATGTTGGCAGGGCTATGAGAAAGCAGGTACATAGATGCACTATTGGTATAACCATTCTGGAAAGCAATTTATAATTATGCATAAAAACTTACCAAAGGGTAACTTTGATGCAACAATACCACTACTAGGTCTGTAACCAAAAGAGATCAAAGAAAGAGGAATTGGCCTTATTTGTACAAAATTATTTATAGCAGCTTTTTTTGTGTGGTGGCAAAAAACTGGAAACTAAGGAGATGCCCATCAGCTGGAACATGAGTAAACAAATTATGGTATATGTGTATGATGAAATACTGTTTTGCTGTAAGAGATGAAGAAAAAAGATCGTTTTAGAGAGACTTGGAAAGACTTGTATGAACTGTTGCAGAGTGAAGTGTTAAGAACACTTATCAACTAAATTATCAACTATGATTTCAATGTACTGAAAAAGACTAACACTACCCACCTCATGACAAAGAGATGATGAGCTAATATACAGAAAATATAATTCATTTTTGTCTGTGACCAGGATGGGAAGATGTTTTTGCCTAATTGTGGTTATGTAATATAAAGTTTCTGTGTTTCTATCTTTATTTTTCCCCCAGGGGGGCAGAAGGGGAAAATGTATGTTTGATACTTGATAAAATAATATTTTTTTAACTGAGAGGAAAAGGATCCATATGTACAGAAGTATTTAATAGCAGCTCTTTTTGTGGTTGCAAAGAACTGGGAAGTTAAGGCAGTGCCTGTCATTCGGAGAATAGCTGAGTAAGTTATGGTATTTGAATGTAATGGAATGCTATTGTGCCATAAGAAATGATGAAAAGGATAGTTTCAAAGAAACCTGAGAAAACTTTATGAAGTGATGCACTGAAGTGAACAGAACCAGGAGAACAATGTATACAGTAACAGCATTGTAAAGACAAGCAACTTTAAAAAACTTAAAAACTTTGATTAGTGCAATGACCAGCCACAATTAGAGAAGACCAGGTAATGAAGCATACTATTCACCACCTCACAGAGATAATGGGCTTAAAATACAGAATGATGCCTGGCAAATTTGGGAATTTGTTTTTGCTTGGATATGTATATTTGTTTCAAACGTTTTGTTTTTCTCCTTATTTCAATTTGAGGAAGATGGGAGGTAGAGATAATGTTTACTGGAAAAAAAATGTTAAAAATTTTTAAAGAAAAAAAAAGATTGGTTTGAAGTATCAGTCATGAAGGGAGCTCCATGCCATAGTCCAGTTTACTAACCATGTATAGATAGAACCTGCCAAGGAAATTATACCCAGTATATCTCTATTTCTCCAGTAATTTAGAGCTATTATATCCAAGAGACTGGGAAGAAATTTAAATAAAAACAAAATCTATATTATATATTATGTTATGCTACGGAAATTTGATGTTTAAAATTAATGAATTTCTCTTTTACATGTAACACACTAGGCTGACCTACGTATTAGGCAGTTGGAACAGAACTGTTTCAAAAGTAAAATTGTAATAGGAGAAATGGAAGGAAAAAAGCATTAACAGGATTTCAGTAGAGTGTATAAAAGCAGTACTGTAGAGAACTGTTAGATATAGAGAGATGAGTTCACATATGGGTGAATAATAATTAGAGACAGAGGAAAATGGAATGTCTGAATCAGAGAGGGAAGTGGAATTTGAGAAGGTTTCCTTTTGGCAGCTATTAAGTCTCACTTCTACATAGTTATGTACACAAAGGAGATCTCTCCGTGTAACATGTGAATAAGAGATGGGATTTTCCCTATTGGACAGGCTTTTAAATTTAGCTTTTATTTATTACCATTTCCCTTTCCAGAAAATGATTCAGTGTTAAGATTTTTCAAGTGTCCCACCCCTTCCTTCATCTGACAATCATGTTTCACATTTCTGTTTTCTAGATTAATATGTTGTATATGTACATATACATATATATTTGTTTTTAATCTCAGTCAGTTGCTTTTAGTCACTGAAACTTTATCTAGCTTCATATTTTTAAGAAAATGGATAAGCTACATGAAAACAGTTATATCCCATTTATTTCACATATTTTTTCTTTTTACTAAAGGCCAACCTTCTCAGAAGCTTCACCACCACAACTGCTTTTTTCTTTTTTAAATCTAGCTTTCATGCTTCCATTCACAAACACTTTATTTGCTCTCTGATTTCTTTCTGCTCATTTCATTCTTCCATCTATCCATTTACTCATAACATAAATATTTACTGAGGCCTATTTGTGCTGGCTGCTTTGGGGGATACAAAGATGAGTAAGACATAGTTCCTGCCATCAAAGTTTACAGTGTCTAATAGGGAGGATGAGATAGTCACACAAATAACTATAATGCAAGTTAGAATGTAATAAGTACCACAAGAGAAAGAAAAACAATTTCTTTCCTTTGGAAAAATGTTTTGTTGATGTTTTTGTTGTTTTTGCATCAAAGGTGTTCCCCACAGCCACTCCCACTCCCCAGACTGAACTGTTCCTTGGGACAAAGAAAAAGAACAGATTATCTTACAATCTGTACAATATTTTGGCCCATTTCTCTCTCTCTCTCTCTCTCTCTCTCTCTCTCTCTCTCTCTCTCTCTCTCTCTCTCTCTCTCTCTCTCTCTCTCTCTCTCTCTCTCTCCCCCCCTCTCCTCCTCCTCCTCCTCCTCCTCCTCCTCCTCCTCCCAGCACTTCCCTTCCCTTTGTCATGAGTGGCCAGATGTAAAACAAAATGTTTGAGAGTTCAGAAGAGAGAGAGATCTCTTCTGGCTTAGGGGATCAGGAAAGGCTTCATGGGGCTTCAGTATCTGGGTTGGATTTTGAAGGATTAGGATTTTAACACTGAGAAACTGGGAAGAGGATATTATAGGAATAAGGAGTTATATGATGCCCTGCTTTTCTTCACTGATAGATATAGGGAAAGGGTAACAAAGGATTTACTCTTACCATTATTGTATCCACAGTTTTTTTTTAAAATCAATTTGTATCAAAGTAAAACTAAGCGTCTGTATCTTGAGATGCATTGACAGCTGTAATTACACCATATGCTTTTTCTCACAAATAAATTTCCTTGGTTTGACAAAGAAGGGAGATCTGTGGTGCCATCAAACTCTAATTCTAAGGAGAGGGTATTGCTTTTATGTGTGGGTGGGAAGAAACTATAGTATATGCTTTTGTAATGAAAGAAGACATGCTGTGCTTTGTGACAAGATTCTGGTTTATGTGCCAGCCTAGAGCTATATACAACGCTATATCCAAAAGAATGGTAATCCAGGCTGATACCATGTTTTCTAAATGACTATATCCTTGCCAAATATAATCTGAAAATCAGCACAAAGTCTTTTTTTATTAGTTTCTAAAATTGTTTCTACTATTTCCCACATTTACTAATGTCATAATGAAGATATATTTATCTGACTGAAGGGAATATCCTTCCTGAAAATTATGGTTTTAATACTGTGGGTCATAATTGCATTTTTTATTAAACTTGCCAAAATTTTTTTTTTGTTTTTGTGTTTGTGTCTTGTGAGTCTGTGCTTTAATTTATGTTTATCATTTTCCTTCCCTTTGGGAAACTAGTGACAGGAAAGAAGCAAAAACAAAAAACCCATTGGTAAGCAGTTAAGGAAGGAACTTTCAATCATAAGCTCATCTAGCAGGCCCTACCGAGAATATTGCAAGAGTAGACTTGCCCAGCCTAAGTTCCCAAGCAAACTTATTTGTCATTCTAATGATAAAGATAGAAGCTAGGTGCTGTCATAGGTTCCCAGCCCTTTTCAGAATATTTTCATTAAGCTCCAACATTTATTAGCTTCCACATTATTTTTATTAGAGTGTCTCTTTTCTGTTGCTAAGCTTTATAATATTTTTACATTTTTAAATGAATTTAAAAGTACTACATACTTTTAAATTCTTTGTAATCATTGATTTTTCTCAATTATCTTTTCAACAAAGTCTCAAAGAAAGGGCTTCATTCCTTCCTAGTCAACAGTTTGTGATGCAGTCACTATTTTTTAAAGAGTAACCCAGTTTAAATAATTTCCTGTTGCTTCAGTACTTGAAAGAGCCATGATTGTGGCCAAGTTGTCACACAGTGATACAGATCACAACCCCTCTGCATCCTTCATCTAGGTGGCTTAATGAGTCCCTATGGCCAACAATATATTAACTTGGTAGTCTTTGCAAATCTAGATAAAATAGTTCTTCCCTTACTTGAAGTCTTTCCAGGGTTTCCAAAGTTTATACTCCATTGGCATAGCCTTTTTTTGTCACCTCTGTGTCATGGTGAGGCTTTAGGATTTTAGCAGGGACTGGTCTAGATAAGTACATATAAATTACCAAGCCTATATATATGTAGACTGATATTTTTCTGTTTTGTCCCTATACTGCATTTGTTGTTCAGTCATTTTCAGTCCCGTCTAATTCTGTGACCCCATTTGGAATTTTCTTGGCAGAGATATTGGAGTGGTTTTCCATTTCCTTGTCTAGCTCATTTTACAGATCAAACTGAGAAAAACAGGGTTAAGTGACTTGCCCAGGGTCACACAGCTAGTAAGTGTCTGAGGCCAGATTTGAACTCAGCAAGATAAGTCTTTCTGGGTCCAGGCACTGCACTCTATCCACTGTGCCACCTAACTGCCCCCATAACACATTACATAATTGTTGTTGTTGTTTTTTAACTAATTGATTGTCCCTTACAGAAATGTTATGATTTAGCAATGAATGAATGAATGCCAGGAAGAATGAAAGGATACTGCTTCAACAAATGTTTATGCCTTTCAAGTGTCTAAAGATTAATTGGGTACCTTCTTTTTCTCTGTTAGCAATTTTCCTGCATTTAGATTGTATTGCCTAATTTTAAACTGATAGTTTCTTCTATTTTATGAAATGATACTTGCTACTGGAGTGTGAGCCATTTTCTTTTTCCCCCACATTCTGGAGCTTCTCTAACTGACAAAGGGACCTGACCCCAAATTCCTCTCCCCATAAGTTCTGTAGCTGAATTCTATTAAATGATGGACTCCATAGGGAATAATTCCTATTTATTTAGTGATCTTCCTTAGTGTTTTACTCATCTCCTACCCAACATTCATCCTACATTCAATAGGCCTACATGCATTAAGTCTTGGTGCAACACAGAGGAATTCAGTCCTCATCTTCAGTGACTTTTCTCAAACAATTATCCTTTGGTTTAGTTGTGTGGCATAACCTGGTCAGATCTGTCCTAAAAACCTAGAGTCAGAAACTATGACTTGTTTCCTGGAAGCTGGGTATTTATACCTTTTTGGACAAAAGTGTTATTTGAATACAAAACTTTTTTTTTTTGCCATATATATAATGGAGAAGGTGTGATTTTTTCCCCTTGCTAGGATATATCTTCCTTATATCACCATACACAAAGATTTATCTGTTTGTAAAATTTTCCTTGGGCAGATCTCTTTTCTGGGGGCTTAGGGAAAATCAACCAATGAATCAATCAGTAGTCATTCATTAAACACTTACTATGTGCCAGCTATTGTGCTAAGTCCTGAGGATACAAAAAAGAAAAAAAGGGAAAAAAAGGCAGAAAACAGTCCCTGCCCTCAAAGAGCTTATATTCTAATTATATTCTAGCTTATATTTTATATTGTAGTGGGCTGAGACTGTATGTAAAAAAAATGTATGTGTTTATGTGTATGTGTGTATACTTATGTGTATGTATATATAAGTATCTAGATACAAGATAAGCACAGAGTAGATGGAAGTTAGAGAGAAAAACATTATCAGAATTTTAGAGCCCCTAAGGAGTTTGGAAAGCTAGTTTAATCTCATCATTTTGTAGACTTTAAAAATTGAGATACAGGAAGATCTAATGATTTCTCCCTTGCACTCAACTGTTTTTTTCTCCTTTACTATCAGCTGTAATATTTCGTTAAATCCAAAGGCACAGATGTTCATGATTTGAATTTCCTCATTTTGATTGATCATTGTTTTTGCTAAAGTGATATTGTTACATAAAAGAAGACTTGGGTAGAATTTACCATTAACTAATTTCCATTTTCAAATAATGATATTCATAAATTCTAAACTTGATACTTTCACTTGCCTTTTATTTCTGCCTATAGTTTTTAAATTAATTATTTTAGTTGAAGGTATTAAAGTCTAAGAGCTCTTTATCTTCTACATAACTGTCAAGGAACGAATGTTATTAGTTTCAACCATCTTTGTATTTCAATAAAATCTTTTTTTTACTTGTATTTTGTAGAATATTCTGTAGTCTTGGATATAGTTGTTGCTAACTTTGTTGGTGTAAACTAATTCTTTGCACATCACAGTATTTATAGACTACCTCCTGCTATGTCTTGTTCTAAACTTCATTAGAAACATAATTGTAAAGGGGATCATTTTCTTTTTTCATTCTTAGTAGT
This sequence comes from Phascolarctos cinereus, assembly GCF_003287225.1. Lineage (NCBI taxonomy): Eukaryota > Metazoa > Chordata > Mammalia > Diprotodontia > Phascolarctidae > Phascolarctos > Phascolarctos cinereus. The sequence continues at coordinate 317,307,008 of NW_027555847.1, forward strand.
CATAATGTTTCTAATAGACCAGACTCTAATTAAGTGAACTAATTCCTTGTGTTGAAGTATATGAAAGCAATTTTCTCTCTCCCTTTTAACAGATCCATCCTGTTAAGAATGATTTTCTACCATGTAAATTTTGTTATTGATATATTTTGTTTTTATATTCCTTTAATTTCTGAATCTTTTCCTTCTCTTTCTCCTGTCTAGCAAGTCATCCCTTGTAACAAAAAATATCAAATAGAAGGGAAAAAGCAGTTCAGTAAAACTAATCAATACATCAATTCTGACATAAAGTCAGTATATACAATATTCCATCATCTTTTTTCCCTTTCTTATAAAGGACTTTCAAGATTTGTTTTTCCAGGAATGGGAATTTAGCTATCAAGTAGAAAATAGCACAGCTTTTCAATATATGGTCCTGTATTGCATTCACTTTCTATTTTCTCAACTGGGCTTACAGTTTGTATTGATCATCCATACAGAAGTGGGAACATTGAAGGAATGGAATAGTAGTATCTCAGTTTCATTTCCTCTTTATCTCAGTCACTGCTCAGTATTAAAATGCTAAACTAGCTTATAACATGATCCTTGATCTATTCTTGGAAGTCATCCTGAATTTTGACTCAACTGCTGAATCAGTACTGGACACTGTTTATGCAGCTGTTTATTCCAGCACTGTTGTAGGAATGCTGGATACCTTTTATAGCAGTCAAATGTGATTAATAATCTCCTCAGCTTCTATGCTACATAACTCTAAGTATGCAGGTTTAAAACCAACTATAAATATTCGGTATCCATCAGTTGTTGGTGATGTTGATATATTACACACATTTGGAGAAAGGAACGTGGTTGTTGTTTTTTTTTTAATTTTGGCAGGATCATGATGCAAGGCAATCATTTTATTTTTTTTTTCTAAAAGAATAAAGGGCACTTTTTTCAGAATGTGAATAATGCAGAAGTATGTTTTGTGTGACTTCATATATATAGTGGGCATTGATGGGGAAAGGGGTGGAGGGAAAGAGAGAATTTGGAACTTAATAAAATTAAAATTTGGAAAATAAAGAATAATAGAAAAATAAAGAAAATAAGAATTTGGAACTAAATCAAGTAAAATTTTAATTTAATTAAAAAAAGAATAAAGTGGTCAAGTAATAGACTGCATGGGCAGTTTGGAGTACAACATGATATTGCCCTCTCTGGTTATAGAATTTATCTTATAGAGACTCTTTTTCTCTTAACTCAGATTTAACACTTTTCTACTAAAAGTAAACAATGTGGTGGTGCTGGCATTTTTCAGTATCAAAATATTCACCCTTCTTTCCATTAAGGTTGACAAGCTTGCAATGGAGTTGGAACAGAGCCGTAATCTGCACTGTACTATAATACACATTGACATGGATGCTTTTTATGCAGCTGTAGAAATGAGAGATAATCCAGAGCTGAGAGATAAACCCATTGCAGTAGGTTCAATGAGTATGTTGGTAAGTAAAGATGAAAAACAAAAAAAAATGTTAGAGCAAAGTAAAGGAAACTTCCTATAGGTGTATGACATAAGTTCTAATTTTTTCCATTCCAAATAACAGCTAAGTACCAATTAATATAACAGATCCTGTGAAGTGGTAGTATGTATTTAAGTTCACACTATTTGAAATAATAATTATGTAGTTATGGTAATTGGTACCAGCCCATTGGAAATAGGCAGCATGAATTTGAATAATGTAACCATTCCACTGCATTCATTAATTGCACCAATCAGGACCTGGCTACTTTTTTTCTGGCAAAATATTTCAAATAAGAAGAGATTTGAAGAAGGGAAAGGAACTCTCTGTTCTTGATTTCTAACTACTAAAATCATTATGAAATATTGTGTCCTTCAGAATTTACTTTTAGTTTGTTTGAAATGAGTGAGTGCTACATGTAACCTTGATTGACCAAAAAAGTGCATTTAACCCACATTCCCATGAGTCAGGGAATGGCTAAAAAAGGTACAGTTTATGAATGTGGTAGAATACTATTATTTTGTAAGAAATGGTGAGGGGGGGCAGCTAAGTAGCGAAGTGGATAGAGCACCAGCCCTGAAGTCAGGAGGACCTGAGTTCAAATTCAGCCTCAGATAAAACACTTGACACTTACTAGCTGTGTGACCTTGGGCAAGTCACTTAACCCCAATTGCCTTAAAAAAAATTGTGAAGAATGGTTTTAGAAGAACCTGGGAAGATTTGAATAAAGTGATGAAGAGTAAAGTGAGCAGAATTAGAAAAACAATTTATGCTATAATAACAATGTTGAAAAGATAATTGATTTTGAAAGATGGTCACTTTGATCAACCCAATGACTAACTACAATTCCAGTGACTCATGATGAAAGATATATCTATCTCCACACAGAGAACTGAGGGACTTAGAGTATAAATTAAAGCATATTTTCTTCTATTTATTTCTTTTTGGGGGGGGGAGGAACAAGGCTAATGAGGAAATTTGTTTTGCATGTCTATACATATTTGTAATGGGTTCTTTTTTCCTTTTTTCTTTTTGTCATCTCAATTGGTAGAGAAGGAGAGGGCAGAGGGAGAGATTTTGGAACTGAAAATAAAACAAAATTGGATTTTAAAAAATACCCCTCAGAATAAACTAAGAGACTGAAGAGGAGACCCAAACCCACTACACAAGAATAATAAAAATCAACTCAATAGAAAGCTAGGTGCCAATATGATTTAGAAAAAAACTACAATGCAACTAAAACTATTAAAGTATAAAAAGCGATTCAGTTGGAGAGAGATCCTGAAAATCATTTGTCTGGAGAGTTTTTTCACTTTCCAAGGTCAAATTGCTTATCATTAAGAGAGCTTAAACTAGATCTGACTCATAGAATGGTACCGTATTTCACCACATAATCGTCACAGATTTTATGCCAAGTTTTGGAAAAAGTGGTGGGGTGCAACCATTATGTGAAACTTTTTAAAAAATTGTGCCAGTATTACTTAAAAATCATTTATTACTGAACTGTATTGTTAGCAGATAAACTGTGTGGTTTAGCTAGCACAGGGAGATGCAAGTCTTACCATATCACCTAACTTACTCATGGCAGCTTCACCTGCCCACAGCTCCCCTTGTGCCTACCTCTCTTTGTTGGGTTGAGTAACAATACCATTAGTACTGTAACGCTCTAAAACCATGCAAGTCAGTTTTCAGAAATTTACTGACAATGCTTACGTGGCTCGCAATGCAGGAGAGATAAAAGGGTATCCATATACCACTGGTGAATACACTGATGCTCTTTGAAGTGGCATGATGTACACAGCTATACCACGTAACGACTGTGATAGAAGGTTATAAACTGATTTTTGGACTAAAAAAAAACAGGTGTGATGATTATGTGGTGAAATATGGTATATGTGTATGCATTTTGCAATCTGCATCAGAGGGAGGACCCATACTGGGAGTTCCCACACCAATGAAATCATGGTGTCTTGATATATTATTTGTAAATCAAAATGGTTCTGAATTCCTAAAATGACTCCTAAACACAAGATGACTTTTGAACTTTCAGATAACATTTTTTTATTCTCTTTCTTTTGTTATTACTGTTTTATGTTATCTTCTCTATAGAATATTAGTACTTTGAATTCTGGGACTGTTTCATTATTTATTGATTGATTGATTTTTGTTTTTGCTTTGGCAATCAGGGTTAAGTGACTTGCCCAGGGTCACACACTAGTAAGTGTCATGTGTCTAAGGCCAGATTTGAATTCAGGTCCTCCTGACTCCAAGGCCAGAACTGTATCCACTGTGCCACCTAGCTTCCCCTGGGACCGTTTCATTTTTACGTTTGTTCCCCAACCCCTGGCATACAGTAGATACTTAATTCTTTTTTTTTCTTTTTGGTGAAGCAATCAGGATTAAGTTACTTGCCCAAGGTCACACAGCTAGTAAGTGTCAAGTGTCTGAGGCTGGATTTGAACTCAGGTCCTCCTGATTCCAAGGCCAAAGCTCTATCTGCTGAAACATCTAGCTGTCCCGTTACTTAATTCTTGTTGAACGATTTTTTAAAAGAAAGATATCCCGAAATTCTCAAATGAATAAATGACACATTTAAAGAAATTAAGCAAAAATTAACACTGACAAGAAAATCAGAAGACCAGATAAACAAATCACAGAATTTAGAATTAGAAGGGCAGCCATCCTCAGCATCTGTCTTTTCCAACCCATAACTGAAAGAAATCCCCACTATAACATATCTAACAAGTGATCACCCAAACCTCTGCCTAAAGACCACCTAAAGAAGGGGAAGCCACCATTTCTTCAGAAGGGGAGTCACATTTCCCAGGTCTTACAGTAGCCAAGAGACATAGTTGATCTGCACCAGTTGACCTTAATCAATTTGGTGCTCCATACCTGTCTGGATAGCAACTCTCTATAAGCCATTTTTATTCCATCATTTCCATTACAAAAGTTGTTCTCCATAGTAGAAAGAAAAGCCAAATGATAATTGAGCAACTCATGCTTCTCTTGGCTATCAATGATTGTCCCATCCACCCCTAGCTGCAGTCCTTTCCCATATGTTCTTCCTTTTTCTTCCAATATAGCTCTAATTTTAAAAAAAGACTAACTCCAAAACAATTTTTATCATTTAAGAAGAACTTAAAGAAAGTGTAGGAAAAAATTTAAGCTGGAATCAAAAAGCCAAGAGGAAATAGTGAAGAAAGTTAATAATATGGAGAATATAATACAAAAGCTCAGATAAAAATTCTGTTGAATCAGCTGACGGCAGGCTTCATACAGAAGAGCAGAACTGCATATCATCATCATAAGGAAGAGCTCGCATTTATATAGTGCTTTAAGATGTGCAAAGCACTTTACAAAGGGCCTGGCATGTATGGCAGCATGGCGGCATGAAGAGTTGGGCACAAACCAAACAAGTCAACAACAGATTCTCGTGTTCTCTTCACTGCAGCCCTGGGAAGTAGATGTTATTATTTTCATTTTAAAGATGAGGGAGCTGAGGCAGACAAAGGTTAAGTGGTTTATCTGGGGCCACATAGCTATTAAGTGTCTAAAGCCAGATTTGAACTGTGTCTTCCTGAGTCCAGGTTAAGCACTCTATCCCCTGCAAAACCTAGCATCTAGAAATATGGGTTCAAAAAGAAAAAATCACCAGATTATATAAAGAATCAGAAAATTTTCAGATTTAAGTGACAGATCTCAAGGATCAATCATGTAGCAATCTCAATATTCCTAACATTCCAGTAATTTTAGATAAACAAAAGAAATTAAACGCTGTATTCTAGAAAATAATTTTTAAATACCCAGGAGTGACCAAAAGAATCCATAATATGTAAACAAAATGCATATGGTCAATTTCAATTCAACAGATATTATTAAGTGCTTACTCTTAGGCCATGTGTTAGTCCTGAGAGCCTAAAAACAGAAATTTAATAGTTCCTACCCTCTAGAAGCTCACGTTTTACTGGATAAGGGAAAGGGTGTATGATATGTATTGTTGTTGTTCAGCCGTGTCCAACTCTTTGTGATTCCATTTGAGGTTTTCTTGGCAAAGATACTGGAGTGGTTTGCCATTTCCTTCTCCAGCTCATTTTACAGATGAGGAAACTGAGGCAAATAGGATGAAATGACTTGCTCAAGGTCACATAGCTAGTAAGTGTCTGAGGCTGGATTTGAATGTAGGTAGATGAATCTTCCGGACTCCAGGCCTGATATTCTATCCACTGGGCCACCTAGCTGCCCCAACAACATGTATACAAGTAAATAAGTAGTAAATACATATAAATTAACATACAGAAGGATGAGAGTGCTAATAACTGAGGTGAAGGCATAGAAATCAGGAAAGGCCTATTGTGGATATTCTGGAAAATAAAAAGTGGTCCTTTGAAGGAAGCTAGGGTTTTTTCTAGTCGGGGATGAAAGAGGGTTACAATCCAGACTTAGAAGATTATTTGTGCAAATCTATAGAGATGAGGAGGGAATGTTGTATATGGGGAGCAGCTAGTAGGCCAGTTTAAGTAGAACAGATGGTGAGTGAAGGGAAATAACATGAAATAAAACTGGAAAGGTAAATAGGAACTAAATTGTGGAAGGCTGTAAATGCCAGCCTGAGTAGTTTATATTTTATCCTAGAGACATTAGGAAGTCACTGAAGATTCTTGAGTAGACAAACCTGGCCAGATCTTTGTTTTGACAATATCAGTTTTGCACATATGCCAAGCGTGGATTGGAGAAGGGAAGACAGTGGAAGCAAGGAGGCCAGTTAGGCTATTGTAATAACTTAGATGAGAGGCAGAGGCAGTATAAGTGGAGGAGAGGGAACAGGTGCAAGAGAAGTTGTAGATGCAAGATCCACAGCCTAGAACATTTGATCAGATATGGGAACTAAGGGAAAGGGAAAAGTCAGTGATTATGATTCCAAGGTTGTTAACCTGGTTGAAAACTTGGTGATGCCACCAACAAAAATGTTTGGAGAAGGGAAAATAAAATGAGTTCTGTTTTGGATGTATTAAGTTTGAGATGGCTATGGAATGTTCAGAAGAGAGAGAGAAAGAGAAAAAGAGAGAGAGAGAAGAAGAAGTAGAGAGGAAGACTATGAGCCAGATACTGAAGTGCCTGAGAAAGGAGAAGGAATAACCTGAAAGCCAGTAGAAGACTATGACAAGGAGTTGGACTGGGTAATGAAGATGGAATGAACCCAAAAAAGAGGTTATTGGATTGAGCAAAGGGATAGTCTGTAGGTGTGAATGAGGTTTTAAGAGTATGTTTACTCTTCTTCCTGGTCTAGAACTTGGAGGCCAAGGAGAAAGGCATAGTTGATGCTGGTGGAGAGAGTAGCCAAAGATAACATTGTCTTCTGGGAAAAGCCAGGTTTCAAGAAAATGGAAAAAAATGTAAAGATAAAATCCAAGATAATTTAGTTTAACAATATAGGAAGAATCAGAGGCTACAGTGAAGTGGGAGAACAAAGGAGGGTGAGAACTGTGGAGAGGTAAGGCCAAAGTGGATAGGAAGGGTAGTGTCTAAGTGATTGCTCCTTGGTACTTCAACAGACATTTTCTTTGAAGTACAGGGATAAGAAGACTACATGATGGGAATTTGTCTGCAATAGGATGTGGAATGACCTGTTGATAAGTGTCACCCACCTGCTGAGGTTCTGTAATGACTCAGCATGGAATCAGTGTGAGCCCTCACTGACTCAGACTCCCAGAAGATGACTATCTCATATGATTTTCAGACCTAATGACTAAGAGAGAATAAGGCAATGATTAGGCTTCTGGGGGTTAGGATGAACTTCACCTGGAGCCTTGTCCCAGGCAATAGCCTACAAACATTCTAGGCTTGATTCCATTACTGGCTTGATATTTATTCTCCCTTACCCCATCCACCAAACTACTTTAGGTGCCCTAGTCTTGGGATTTGAAATGACTTAGAGTCCTCTTTGGAGCAGGTGTTCTGATGCGTCTCATACCCAGAGATAGTTCTAAAGTGACTTGGACTTTTTCAGAGGTTCTTGACTGGGGTCCCTAGGCCACTAAAGGTACTATGGATAGATTTTAGGGAGCCTGTGATCTTGGATGGAAAAAAATGCATCTTTATTTCAACATAATTGATTTCCTTTGCAATGCTATGTATTTTATTTAATGCATTTAAAAATATTCTGAGAAGGAGTCCATAGGCTTTACTAGACTGTCAGCAGGGTCTGTGACAGAGAAAAAAAGGTTAAGAATCCCTGAGAGAATTCCCTTTGCTCTGACATCCAGAGGCTAAGGCCTAGATTCAACTTCCTAGATACATTATAATTAAACTACAAAATTACAATAATAAGGAAAGAAATATTCCAATTTGCTAGAAGAAAAGATATATATTTACCAAGGAACAGTAGCCAGGAAAACAGTAAACTTTTTAAGGAAAACAAGGGACAATGGGAAAAAAAAATTGGAATTCAGCATAGACAAAATTAAGAAGCCTGAGCCATAAACCATTGACACTAGAGAAACATTTAGACTTTAAAAAGTTTGCAGAGACTTATGTAAAGTGTCTCTCCAGAGTCTTTGAAGAAGTTAGTCTCTCTGCCAAAAAAAAATTATTTAAAACAATTCACACTTCTCAAATCAGGATAAACTAAATTTGAGCGCCTTCTGAATATTATATTGGTTAAATCTATCTAAATGTTTCGAGGGGGTATTTTAGAAAAATAAGAAAAATGAAACAAAGGAGAAAATCCTATACTTCCCCTAAATCACCAACCAACACTTTGAAAAACATGTCAGATGTCATTAAGAATATTTAACATTGTGGAAGTATTCAAGGATAGCCATGAAATTGTTTTAAAATCCATTATACATACGTACATATGTGTATGTGCCCTTTTGGAAAACACTCTCCCACTCTACCAAAAGGAATTGTTTATTATTTGTAGATATAACATATGCTGAATATTTGTTTTCTGGAAAATACAGTGTATTTCTTGGTGTGGTGTAGAAATTGGCTTCTAATTTAATGAGATTTAGATCATCAGTTCTTTAAACTCATTCAAATAGGATTCTACTAGTATGATAAGTGACTCCAAAACACCAAGGCTGAATACCTTAATTACTTTATGCTTTCACTTGGTACAGAAGAGTCCTGCTGTAAGGAACTTAGTGGAAGTTTCAGAATTATAACCTAAACCTTGTTATTCAGTGCTGTTAAAAATTCAGTTCTGGGACAGTATAAATACAGGAGTTCCTATCAGCATGTCTTTCTGTTCTTCTGTATGTTTAGCTGTCATAGCAACCCCATCAAAATCATTTTGTGCTTGCTTGCATGAACCACTTTGTGTCCTTCTAATGTGTCCTGTTTGTTCCAATTTCTCTCCCACATGGCCCCCTTCCACTGACTTGAGCACAGTGCTGCTGTGAGCACTACAAAGACAAAAGGTTGTCAGTAGAAAAATATGGTAATTGATGGCAATTTGGTCTTATTATTACAGCCTTGTTAATGAGATGTGATCTAAGGGCAGTCATCTGGAGTCAGGAAAAGAACAATTTCTGCTTTTGTTCAATTCAGATTTGCATTTCTTTGATTCTTTGTTGAGACTGCAAACATAGTCCGTATTTATGATAGTGGGTTTTGTCGTGAATATTTTCATCTTCTTTGGGGATGCCAGTTTGTTTCAGGTAGACTGTTAGCTTCCAGGTGGTTCTCCCTCTTGTGCCAAACACCTTTCCCAAGTCTTCTCCCTGGCCTCCGTTCAAAATTTTACCTACTAGCAGAGATATACCCCCACTTTCACAGCAATAATTGCTTCTTGGAAAAAACAACACTAAGAGATGATGATATATAGGACAATTAGGTTCTGTACATTCTTACATTTGTAGTGGGCATACAGAAGTTTACCTGAGGACAGGCATAAATAAAGACCTAGTATGTTAAGACAAAAATTTTCTGGCAGGCAACTCAATGTAAGCTTATTTGTTCCTCACCAAATTCCAGTAAGATTTCCTGTATCCCAGACCTTGGGTTCAGATTATTAACTGTGAACAAGCATCTCCACTTTCCAAATTGTCATGAATGACTAGTAGAGTAGATCTCAACATTTTCAAATGTGAAGATTACTTTTAAAAAATCTTTAAATGAAAGGTTTTTAAAAAAAATTTTAACTTTTATACTATAGTTATTTCCTGGTATTTTCATAAACACCCCTAAATTGAACCTTCCCTTGTAACAAAACAAAAACATGAACAGTTAAGCAAAACCTACTAACAGAGGAATAAATGTGATTCCATATGTGTCATTCTATACATATTCACTTCTCTGCCAAGAAGAGGGAAATATGTTTCATCATTTGCTTTCTAGGACCAATATTGATCATTGCATTTAATTTGAGATCAGCTATCTTTTAGACTTTGCTTGTATTATTATAGTCATTGAGTGAATTTTTTCTCCTCATTCTGCTTTCTTTGATCTGCAACAGTCCTCACATATCTCTAAGTTCTTCATATGCCTCATTTCTTTTTTGGGGGGGGCAATTGGAGTTAAGTGACTTACCCAGGGTCACACAGCTAGTAAGTATCTAGTGTTTGGTCTGAGGTCAGATTTGAACTCAGGTCCTCCTGACTTCAGGGCCAGTGCTCTATCCACTGCACCACCTAGCTGCCTGTGACTCATTTCTTACAGAGCAAAAATGTTCCAAAAATGTTCTATTACATTCACATATCACAGTTTCTTTAGTCATTCCACAATTGATAGACCACTACTTTATTTACATTTTTTTTCTCTACCATAAAGAGTGCTGTAGTCATAATTTGAAATGAGGCCTTTCTGTCTTTAACTTACTTGGAATATATGCTTTATAGTAGAGTTGTTGGGTCTTAAGGCTATGACTATTTAGTCAGTTTTCTCTTATAATTCTAAATAATTTTGGAACAGTTGGAACAAATCAGAGTTCCACCTAAAATGTTTTAATATATTTGACTTCTCAAACCCCCTCTGACATTGACTCTTTTAATATTTTAATCATCTTGCCAATATGACTCAGAGGTGAAACCTCAGAAATGTTTTAGTATTATTATTAGTTTTTGTTCCAGACTTGTGATTTCATTCATGTTTCCCACCGTGGAAACTCCTGCCATCACTCATAAAAATCAACTATTCATCGATTTTATTATCTTAGAGAATTGCTTGGGATACTGAAAAGATAAGTCATTTGTCCAGCATCAGTACATATCTGAGGTGAACTTGAATCTAAATCTTTCAGACCTTGAATTCAACTCTCTATCCACTATGCAACACTGTCTTGTTTGCTAATTAATTAACATTTTTCTTATTAGCGATTTGGCACATTTTTTTCCTAATTTATAGTTTGTGCTTGTTTTGAAAACCTTTTTGTTCATATCTTTCAGTAACTAAGGATTTCTTTTCAAAAAATATTTTTATTTTATTTTTTCTCAATTACATGTAAAAACAATTTTAACTTTCATTTTTTTAAATAATTTTTGAGTTCTAGGGGCAGCTAGGTGGTGCAGTGGATAGAGCACCAGCTCTGAAATCAGGAGTACCTGAGTTCAAATCCGGCCTCAGACCAAACACTTGACACTTACTAGCTGTGTGACCCTGGGCAAGTCACTTAACCCCAATTGCCATCATAATAATAATAATAATAATTTTTGAGTTCTGAATTCCATCTCTCCCTTCCTCCCCTCTCCCCTTCTTGAGAAGACAAGCAATTTGATATAGATTATACATGTAAAGTCATGCAAAACATTTCCATATTAGACATGTTGCAAAAGAGAACTGGACAAAAAAAGAACGAAAAAGAAAATAAGAAAGATAAAGAAAGTTTTAAAAAAAGTATGTTTCAATCTATATTCAAACTCCATTAATTCTTTTTCTGAAAGTGGATGGCATTTTTCATCATAAATCCTTCTGAATTATCTTGAATCATTGTATTTCTGAGAATAGCTAAGTCATTCACAGTTGATCATCATACAGTACTGCTGTTGCTATGTACAGTGTCCTTCTGGTTCTGTTCACTTCACTTTGCATCAGTTCTTTTAAGTCTTCCCAGGTTTTTCTGAAACCATCCTGCTTGTAAGGACCTCTTTTTAACCTCAAAAGATTTGGGAATAATAGTTTACAATTACAGTCCATTGATTGGAAAAATAAAAAATTGAAACCTTATTAGTGGCTTTTTTCTTTTTTTTTTTCTTTAAAAAAATCAAAATCTCTTAATTATAAAGAAATATTGATTCCGGTCAACAATTGGAACCAAGAAGCTTAAATGATTTGTCAGCAGTCTCTCAGCTAATATGTGTCAGGGTCAGGACTTGAACCCAGGTCTTCCTGAATCCAAAGCTGGCCCTCTGTCCACTATGAGATAATATCTATAAAAAGCACTTGGCACACTGGCCCTGAAGTCAGGAGGACCTGAGTTCAAATTTGGCCTCAGACCAAACACTTGACACTTACTAGCTGTGTGCCCCTGGGCAAGTTACTTAACCCCAATTGCCTAAAAAGAAAAAAAGGGAAAAAAAAGCACTAAGCACATAGTAGGAGCAGTATCAGTGTTTATTTTATTCCCTTTCTTTACCCTTCTTCCTATATCTTGCTACCTCTCATGAGAAAATCACAGATCCAGATAGATTCAGTATTACTTTTAAATGAAATTTATAACTTATTAATCACAACAGAAATTGAAAAACAGCAATATATATGCAAATTCAGAAAATATTTGCTTGTTATACTCAGTCATGTTTGCATATTTTGTTGTTGCTGAATCAAGATCAAAATGACAAGTCTTGCAATGTGGCTGATATGGAAAGTCTTGATATATACACATATGTGTATATACTTATATGCATGTGTGGGCGTGTGCAAGCGCGCATACACACACACACACAGACACACACATTTACACACACACTTTCCAATCACTCCACAGTCCTGCAGGGGCCCTCAGCTCACAGGTTAGGAATCGCTGCCTTATGATCTGCTTCTGCTAGCTTTGTTTATAACGTAATAGAATTTTTTGTACCTTGTCTATAACCCCCCCTTAAAGTGATTAGGTTTTTCATGTTTATTCCCTACAAAATTTAAATTTAAATCTGCCAGCTGTTAGGTAGTATCTAACAGTTCCATAGGAATCATGACAGTATTTATATGTATGGTAGTCTGACTTTCAGTGGGGAAACTCCCAATGGTGATGTTGGCCCATAGCTCATCTGCAACTAAAAGTCATAGACAGCTTCCTGGAGCCCTAAGTGGTAACTGACTTTCTCATAGTCTTCCAGATAATGGATGTCAGAAGTAGGTCTTGAACCCAGGTTGTTTCTGATTCCCAAGGCCAGCTCTCTACATACTGTGATGATGTCTCTCATTATAATTAGTGTTATAAAAAGGTGTTTGGTTGTTTTTTGTTTTTGTTTTGTCCAGACCTCTGATTTCTTGGAACTCCCAGTGTGGAAACTCTTAGGGTTACTAAACAGGCAACCTCTTTCCAATTGGCCAACAGGAAATAACTGCAAAGTGTATTTGCCTTCCAAGGGGAGTCCAAATCACAAAGCTGCCCTATCTGTCTTGGAAGAGACTGTGGAAGGGGAGAAGGATTTCACTTTAATATTAGAATATTGCTTTGTTGACAACCCTGAGTTCAGTTCCCTTCCTAGGGGAGCTTATGAATTACTGTGAGTGCTTTATCCATACTTTAATTTTTATTGGTGCCTGTGCATCTTTGCTGCCTCCTGCATATTTCAGTGAAATAAAGGCTGTCTTCTACCTGAAAAAAAAAAATTTTTAATGGCTTGCCCAGGGTCACATAGATGTCAAAAGATATATACCTAGATCTTCCTCACTCCTAGTCCTATACTACATCCTGTCCACATGCTGCCTCTAATACTTAATGACAAACTAGCATTTGTTAAGTACCTACTATGTGCTTAGCACAATTCTAAGCACTGGTGATACAAAGAAAGGCAAAATAGTGCCTGCCCTCTAGGAGCTCAGAGATAACAGGGGAGACAACAGACATATAACTGTACAAAACCAAGATATGTACGTGATAAATTGTACATAGTCTCATAAGGATATCACTAATATTAAGGAAGACTGGGAAAGCCTGCTTGAGCCAGGGAAGCTAGGGGGGAAAGATGAAGGAGAGAGCTCCAGGTGTGGGACCAGCTAGTCAGGAGATGGAGTGTTACAGGATTACAGACTATGTATATGGAGAGGAGTAAGGTGTATAGAAAACTAGGAAGATAGGAAAGGGCTAGTTTATGAAAAGCTTTAAAAAGCAATTAGAGGGTTTTGCATTTGATCCTGGAGGTAGTGGTTGTCCTTTGTTCTCAGAAAGGACCAAAAATGACACAGCTATGTTGGGGTCAAGGTACAGTGTGTCCCACTGTGGCTGATCAGGCAAAAAGGAGTCACTGGGGTTCATTGGATGACATAGGCATTCACTTTAGGGAGATCAGTTTGACAGCTGAGTTGAAAGATGGTTTGGAGTGGGGAGAGACTTGAGGCCTGAAGAGCAACCATTAGACTATTGCTATAGTCCAGGTATAAGATGATGAAGGCCTGCTCCAGGATGCTGGCAGTGTCAGAAAAGAGAAGAGTATAGGAGAGGTGTTAGCAGTCAGGTAGAAATGACAGGACTTAACAACTGGTTGGATGCGGGGGATAAGAGAATGAGAAGAATGACACCTATTTTGTGAGCCTCGATGCCTAACAAGAGAAGGGCTTGGGGTAAAAGATAATGAGTAAATAAAATAAAATCTTGATTCTGAAGATTAGCTTATAAAAGAAAAGTTATTGCCTTGGGAACTTACATTTTTAGAAATGTGTTGCTTAGGGGAAGCTAGGTGGCACAGTGGATAGAGCACTGGCCCTGAAGTCAGGAGGACCTGAGTTCAAATCCGGCCTCAGACCAAACACTTGACACTTATTAGTTGTGTGACCCTGGGCAAGTCACTTAACCCCAATTGCCTTAAAAAAAAATGTGTTGCTTATAAGCCACCTAGATGCATACCCAATTAGATTTGCAAAATTTTAATGGAATTGTTTTTCCTTTTCAGTCCACTTCAAATTATCATGCGAGAAGGTTTGGAGTACGGGCGGCTATGCCTGGATTTATTGCTAAGAGACTCTGCCCACAATTAACTATAGTGTCTCCAAATTTTGACAAATATCGAGAAGTGAGTAAGGAGGTAAGAACACTGATTGGGGAATTTCAGTGGTGCATCAAAATATTAACTTCATTTAAGTTTTTCTAAGTAATAGGCAAATGGTAAGTTCTCATTTGTTTATAAACTTGTAGTATACAAATAGATCACCTGGGGCTTTAAGTTCCTCAAAGTACTTTGATTAAAAATGACCAGTTTGATCTGTGGGAGACAGTCTAAAACACCTTACAAAATACATTATGCCTTTTCTTTTTTATGGGATTGTCAAAATCCATAAAAAGGAGTTAATTTCTCACTTTTTATTATGGTCTTCTTTTCAAATGACTAGACTAGTTTGTGTTGTATACTAGAAAAGCAAATTCACAAATTGGCAGCTTATAGCTTGGGAGGGTTAATGCAGTGTCAAAAAGCATATGGTTTGTGTTGGTGAAGCATGCCTTCTCCTCCACAGATAAGCTGACTATTGATGTGGAATGAGGCATATGTTTTCTGCCTTAGCCAAAACATTGACTTGTTTTGCTTAGCTGTATTTCTTTGTTGAGAGGGAGGGTTTTACTAGGTAAGTGAGTCATTGGGAAGGGAGAGAGTTGTTTTTTAAAGTGCATTAATAAAACATTTAATTTTTACAAATAAAAGTAAAATAATTCCCTTTTTAAAAGTATATGCTTTATTTTGTTCCTTTAGGACTAGGACTATTATCTCCACTGCCATTAATGAAAACAAAGCTTTTGCTATTATGGAATTATAATGAAATATATTTTAATTATAAATTATTTCAGTTTTTTAAATAACCAGTATTCATTTTCTCCTAATGCGAACTCATAAGACTTAGAGAAAGTCAAATAATTCTTAGAATCTACTGTCATCATCAGTTTCAAACTCTTGCCTAATCCAGTCTTTATCGAAGCTTTTATCAAGTGACAAAATTGATTGGTTTGCATTTTAGTGCCTTTCCTTTTCTAGGCCTACTTACTCCCTGGTTGAAGATGTTAATGATGAATAAAGTATCCAAAAGGCTGACAGCCAAAGAGAAGGAGAAGGAAGGAAATTAAGTGGTATAAATATTTGTTAATGTATACCACATTATAGAAGAAAAATCTATTAATGAGTGGCCTCAGATTGTAGTGGCTAGAAAGATGGATTCTTGAGTGAGAAAGGATTAAGGTCTAAGGCCACATTCTAAAGCATCCTGGCTGTATGACTCTGGCCAAGTCACTTAACCCTCAGTGCCCCAGGCAGCTCTTAAGGCTATAAATTATTGAGCAGTTGTAATCTGTGTTGGTAGAAGGAATTCACCAGGCAGAATTCCCTCTGTAAATGCAATCAAAGTGCAGGGGGGAAAAAAAAGTAAGACTGCCATTACCAATTTACTGTGTTTTGATGTTTTTTTTTTTTTAACATTAACATTGTAAATGTTGTTTCATTTTGCTAGGATCAATCAGTAAATTTTATTATGTGCTTGCTATGTGCCTGGCACTGTGTTAAGTGCTAGGGATACAAACAGGAAAAATAAAGACAGCCCCTGCCCTCAAGGAGCTTACAATCTAATGGAGGAAGACAACTCACAAAAGGAAGCTGAAGATGGGAAGGTGGAAAGTACCTGACACAAAGATATGGTGAAAAATTCAGGGAAATCCCAAAATAGTGCAGCCAAATAAAGAGATGTCTGTCCTGAGCCCCCTCCTCTAATGGAATTTTTAAAATTCATGGCTCTACTTTCTAATTAGTGGAGTAGATAGTAGTGAGTTGTGAGTACCAAAACTGAACTGATCTTGTAAATGGGTAAGTGGTAGGATTTCTGAGGTAAGTGATGAGGTTCTTGGAGCATGAAGAAGTCAGAGAAGTACCAAAGTAGTGCAGCCAGATTTGGAAATAAGGTCTGGAAAGAAAGGAAGGAAGAAAAGAAAAGAAAGAAGCAAGTGCCCCACTTGCCAACTTCTTTTTCCTGGTTCCTTCCAAATAGATAAAATAGGAAATAACAGGATGACCTGTTTTTTAATACAGCTCAAACTCTCTAAGAGATTTAGTAAAAACATTGTAAAAAGTATTCCCTTAACCCAATAAAAACCTTTGACAGAATAATTCACTGCATTCATTCATTGCATGTGAAGAGGTTTCTTTTCTCCATTCCCCAGATAAGCTTGCCCAGGTTGATGAAATTTTTTTCATTCTAGATTTGGGCAGAGTTTATGTGAGCATTCCCATATAGCCATGCCTATTTACAAATTGGCACATTTCTAAATATACCATAATACAAACATAGTATTTGCTAATGCATATTAATTTGGAGCTTAAGAGCTTGAAAAGGAGCCATTTATTTCCATTGTAAAGAAGCAGGGATAACTAATTATTCTTGAAACATTAAAACTTTATTTTTTTACTAGAAAGTATATACTTTAGTTCTAATAACAACATCTTATGCAAAAGAAGCTTATACAATTAAAAAAATTTTCCATGGACTACTTATTTAAAATAATCTAAGTTAGCTATTATCAGGAGCCAGCTTCTTTTTAAACACCATTTGCACTAGGATTCTGTTTAAGAATACTATTCAATTGGCTTCTTCTATAAGAACAGATATGATTAAAGTTCTCTGAGTAAAGCTTGTTGATAAATGTATGTCACGATCCTTAATGACTAACTTAAAGTATTCTTTAGGGTTTGTTTTTTTTTAACAAGCTACCTTTTTGAGATATTTTTTTTCCTCAGTGCATCTTTAGTGAAAATGTATTAGATACCTACTATGTGGAAAGCACTGTGTTGGAAAGGCCCCTGCAAGAAATAAAAGAAATAAATAAAACATTGTCCCTCTCCTCATAGAGTTCACAATCTTGTAGGAGATTGACATTTATACAAATACATACATACGTATGTATATGTACGTATGTAATTGTAGTACAAAAGGATACAGAAGTACATTAGAAAGGTACAGCCTACCCAGATACCTTCAGTGACATGTAACTCATTACCACACTAGAAAAACCACTTCACTGTCATAGTAATGTAATTTTTAAGGCCTCCTTCCTCATATAGAGCCAAAATCAGCCTCTCTAGTTTTCACCCACTGATCTAAGGTCTGCCCTTTGTAGGTCTACAGAATAAGTATAAGCCCTCTTCTTTGTGACACATGTATTGTAGACAGCAATCACATCCTGTCCTAAGTCTCATTAGGAGACTAACCATTCCCAATGAATAGACAGCTTCTTTTTTCGTTAAGTTAAAGGATCAGAGTCCTATTCCAGGAACTCATCTGGAGGTTATTGTCAGTTTGAAGGCTTATCAATACCTGTGGATAGGCCTCTAGTACCATCCTAATGATAGACTATGTTTGTACTCTGACAATCATCCTGGCTAAATTGGGAGGCATTCATCACCATATTGACTCCAAGATGATAAAGTTTTCAGCAACATTAGCTCTAATTTGCAGAGAGGTTGTGATTTGTTTTAATGAAGGAAGTACCTACACCAAACAAAATCAGAGCCTTGAATAATAGATGATATTTATATAATTCAGCATTGTTTTTTTGGACCAGAGCCATGATTTCTTTTTCATGAGGAACTATTTGTTGGGGAAACTCCCTCTACCAAAGCAAATTGGCACCTGTTTTGCAACTTACAGCTTTGATCCAGTAAATAGATATCCTTATGGTCTTGTAAGACAAATCTTAATTTATACTCTAAATTGGGAACCTTTGAACTTCAAGTATAATTAACCAAAAATATCCCACAACCCATCAACTTCACAAAGGACTTTTCTTAAATAACATGTGTTATTTCCCTCACAGTTTAATTTTAGATTTTTCCCATGCATTTAATATAGTATATAATTATATAATTGATCCTACATATGCATTTTTGACTTAAACTAGTATTTTTGAGCTTTGTTCTCCAAGATTTTATGATTGTGTGTGTGTATGTATATATGTTTATGTCCGTACTTTAATTGAAATTCATTTATGTTCTAATCAAATATAATTTTCAGTTTTTGTTCCTAAGAAAAAGTGAGGGACATCTATTTTTTTTTCACATGCTTTCCCCACTAATTAAAATTGTATTTCTTAAATGTTTTCCCCTTGGTCGTGAAACTACTAGGTCTGAAATCAGAGATTTATTTGGATACCCAATCACAACTAGATGAGTTGATAAAAGGGAGCTTATAAAGAGGAAACGAAAGATTTTTCATGGTTTTTTGACTTAATGGTCTATTTTAAAGCAAAGGACATTATTTATAAATGTATTATATTAATAAATTACTTAACTTATAAATCCAGGAACTATTGATTATAAGGTCATAATGGAGTTGCCATGTAATACTGTCATAATGTAGGTAACAACTAAATGTGCCAGAAGCTTTTGCTACAGCAGCAAAACATAAAATTTTTTGTGTGTTTGTCAAGGTTATGGAAATTCTTGCTGATTATGATCCAAATTTTATGGCTGTGAGCCTTGATGAAGCCTATTTGAATATAACAAAGTATTTAGAGGAAAGACAAAACTGGCCTGAGGATAAAAGAAGATATTTCGTCAACAGAGGAAACACTACAGAAAATGGTAAGCTATTTATTGGAACTGGTAACCTAAAAAAAATTTAAATTGTCACTAGAGTAGGTGGTGGCTAGAGCAGGCTACTTGCATTTGGGAAATTGTACAGTGTTTTAAACCATCCCAAGCTACTCTCTGAAACAAGATAAAGCAAAAGCCTATCTTTTTAACAACATTCTTCTAGTGATGCTGTTTGCCTTCAAATAATGAAATGTCACAGATCTCTGAAGAATTAAAATTTAAGATGATCCAAAGGGAAATGGAGAGATATATGATAGACGTAAGCAAACTAATGCCCAAAAGAAATGGAATCCAAGAGATCATATGGTTGGGAAAGAAAGTAGGTTGGTCATATAAAATGGAGAAAAACAGATGGTCAGTTACAGTACTCCACTGATACTCAAAGTATGTTTAAAAGCCAAAAAGAAGGCTTCAGATATGTTGAATAGACCTTCTGTAGATGTATGGGAGGACATGGACAAAAGTTATTAGATGAAAAGGGTTCGATGGAAGAGTTGTGATTTGTATCTTCAAAAGGAACATGCCTGTTGACGAGAACAAGATTTCATTGAAGTATAGACATAAAGTATTTTTGAGAAAGCAGTGTTTGCTGTACTTAAAAATAAATGTTGATTTGACTTCTTAAATGTTCACTGACTCATTGATCTATTTCTCTAACCCAGGTCTCTCCCCGATCTTTAGTACTGCATCACCAACTGCCTATCAGACATTTCAAATTGTATATCCAAGAGACATCTCAAACTCAAAATGTTCAATACTAAACCTACAGTCTTTCCCCAAAAAACACTCCCCTCTAATAAATGTCCTCATTTCTGTCAAAGGCACCATAATCCTTCTAGCTTTATCCTCAACTGCTCACTGTCATTCACCCCCCATATCCAATTAGTTACCAAATTTTACCCTACCTACACAACCTCTCTTGTACCCAACCTTCTGCTCTCTGCTCACTTAGCTACTACCTGAGTTCAGGCTCTCATCACTTCTTTCTTTAATTGTTGCAACAGCCTTCGAGTTGGTCGTCCTGTCCTAAGTCTCTCACTATCCAGTCTGTCCTATGCACTGTTGCCAGTGTAATTTTGCATAAGTGCAGATCTGACCATATGACTTCCAACTTAAATTTCAGTGACATCCTTGTTATCTCTAGGATGGTATATAAACACCTCTTTAGCTTTTAAAACTCTTCAGAACCTGTCTCCTTTTCAAAATAAGATTCATAGAACATGCTCCTCAGTATGTTTAATCCAACTTAGAATCATGCTTTGCTCCTGAGGAGAGAGAACCTTCACAGGCAAAGAGAGAGATCATTGGTGAAGCACTGTGCTTCAACAAAAGGAACAGAAAAGACAAAGATTTGGTGATCTCAATGGACTAGAACACAGAGTTCAGGCTTTACAACAGTTGTAATCGGTGTGTATAGGCTATTTTGCTTTATGACTTCTCCCCACTTACCATGATTTTATACACACCTTTCCATCTGACAATGTCATATGTAATATTTAATAGCTGTTTTTTATTGTTTGGTCATTTCAGTTGTGTCCACTTCTTTCTGACCCCCATTTTGGGGTTTTCTTGGCAGAGATACTGGAATGATTTGCCATTTCCTTCTCCAGTTCATTTTACAAATGAGGAAACTGGGGCAAACAGGGTTAAGTGACTTGCCCAGGGTCACACAGCTAGTGCCTGAGGCTTGATTTAAACTCATGAAAATAGTGTTATTAACATATATAACCATAAGACATATAAACCACAATTTCCTTGGCTATGTCCTCTTTGTAGGGTGTAGGGCATTTGAGTTTTCAGTTTTTTGGTAGTATGGATAGCACTGCTATGTAAGTCTTTGTATAAATTACTTTTTTCTTTAGAGTTATTTCCTTAGGCTATATTCCCTGAAGACCAATTACCAACTCAGAAAATATAAAGAATTTTACTCCTCTTGTTACATGTAGCCAGATTGCTTTCCAGGAAGATTGAACCAGTTTATACTTCCAGCTATGCAATAGAAAACTTTCCTCATATCACTACCAGCATGGGATTTTATACTTTTATTTTTGCTTGCTTAACTGATATAAAATCCCTTAAAATTTTAATTTTCATTTCTTTAATCGATAATGAGGCTGTACATTTTGCTTTGGAGATAGAGTTTGGAGTTCAGGATAATAGCAAGAAGGCCATTTGTGCTGTAATGGAAAAAGTGTTAAGAGGAACATTGTGAAGTAAGTCTATAAAGGTAAGCTGGAATGATGAGATAGACTGCCAGGTGGGGTTACTTATGCTGAATATTACATATGGTATCAGGTGAAAGTTGGTTTTGCTCAACAGTTTGGTTTTTTTGTGCATTGACAAGGGTGAGCTTTATTGGTAATCAGGAAGTGTATGTGGTGTTAAAAAAAAAGGCATCACAAAAATTTATTTTAAAAGGGTAGGCCAAAAGCAGATTTTGAAGAGTTTTTAACTTCAAGCTTAGGAGTTGTTTGTTTTTTTAATTTTTACCCTCAAGTCAATAGGGAGCCACCAAAGATACCTCATGTATAAACTTTATCAATCTCTCCTTGGGCATCTGGGTTTTTACTTCATATTTTTTAGTTCAATGCAAAAATCATTTCAAGAAACATTATACTCATTTATTTTGCACCTATTATGTGCAAGGCTCTGTGTTAGACTTTCAGAACACAAAGACAAAAACAATAGTCCCTTCCTTCAAGGAGCTTCCATTCTGTTGAGGGGGGAATGTACAAAGATAGTAAGTTTAAGGAAGAAAGTACTAACTACTGGAAAGACAGCATAACCTCTTAATTCTTCAAATTGTTCAACATTCCTGACCTCTTCTGATACTTCACCTCAGCTACACACATGGTTATGTCCTTGATGTCATCATCATCAATAAGTGTTACACTTACATGATCCCTAACTCTGAAATCCTTTCCTTCCTTTTCTTCCTGTGCCTTGCCCTCATGAAATCTGTCATCCTTTATTTTATCATCTGTTACTCTATTCCAAGGCTGTCTTCTCTACCCTCTCATTTTCCTCTCCCTCTGGTTGATTGTATCAAAATCTTACTAACTCTGTATTTGAAGTAGCATAAATTAACTTTAGGATCCTCTCTGTCCGTTGGATATAACCTTAGCAAATATGTCAGTTGGTATACAAGTAGTTATATGAAAGGACTCCTAATATATAAAAGAAAATTTATTTTGGTTCTTGCATTGGAATAGCTTTTTCTATGAGTTAGAAAAGATTTTTTTAGTCATCTTACAAATAGAATTGGCAGTTTATTCAGTTAATGAAATTAGATTACTCACATATTGCCTTTTTCATTGGTTCTGAATTATTTTCTTCTAAATTTTAGCTTAGGAAAATTTTTTTGATCTTAAAACAAATACAAATACACACAACGTCTTAACTTTGGTGCCCAATTATAATTTTAAGGGAGAAAAATAGGCAAGGTTTTTGGGTTGTTGTCTTTTGAGTATTTTTTAAAAGTGTTACCATTTAAAAGGAAAAGCTTGCTTTGTTTTGGTTGGAATTTTTTGAATTACATATTTGCTCTAGAAGACTTTTCCCTCTAGAAAAATCTTTGAATTGATATAGACTTCATTGCAAATAGTTCTATAAAAATAGACAAGCTTCTCGACTTATCTTGGAATGGGGAGAGAAACTTCAAATATCTGAATTTCTCTTTTCTTTGTGGATTAACATGGATTACTTTTTGTATGTTAGTTATATATTCCCTTAACATGGACCTTAAGTTTTGTTCCTTTTGTAAAATTCAGAAAAATCAGAAGCTGTCATATCAAAGGCTCCAGGGTTAAATGAAGCTGCTGTATCCATCTCCCCTTTACTCTTTGAAGATAGCCCTCCTCAACTACAGCAGCAGGAGCCAGAAATTCCTTCCCAAGCGCACTTTGAAGAACAGAGAGATCCTCAAGTCCTCCAAAATTCAGTTATTTTTGGAACTTCAGCTGAGGAAGTCGTAAAGGAAATTAGGTTCAGAATCGAACAAAAAACATCGTTGACAGCCAGCGCAGGTATGTCAGACCATCCTGGGGGCTAAAGCAGGGATCCTTTTCAGGATTGCTAAGTACAGGATACGACTAGCATTCACCTCAAATATTGCTTCAAAATGTGGCCTGTTGCTTAGTGCTCAGCCAAACTTCTGGCAACCTCCGGCTTCCAGAATAGCCACAGGCCTCGAAGTAAGTGAAAAGGCCTTTGAGAACAAAAGCGTAAGTAAGTGTGAAAAAGCCATTAAGCAATAGCCCAGCTTAGGCATGGGTTAGACTGGGTGCTATAGGAGAAAGGGGCCTGGCCTCAGGATCAAAGCCTCTGGATTCTAGTCCTAGCTGTTATGAGTGGGTGACCTTGGGTAAGTTAATTAAACTCTGAGCTTTGGTTGTCTTAACTGCCTCATGAGGATAATAGTCCCTATACTTCCATGCTCAAAGAGTTATTTTTAAAAAAATAAAGTGCCCTATAAACTTTATAGCACTATATAAATGTGAATTTGTAGTAGTAGTAGTAGTAGTAGTAGTAGTAGTATTTTAATAAAGTTTATACATAATCCTTGGCTTTCACTCCCTATTTTTTCCCTCTTTCACTCCCTTCCTCCCCTCCCCATTCCTCTTTTCATGGACAGGAAAAACAGAAGCAGACCCACTGAATAGTTGTGAGAAATGACATTGAAAACAGAGGTAGTGATCAGAGTGGAGACAGAAATACCCTCCACGGTGACATAGTCCTCTAGGGCCATTGATTGTAGGGCCAAACAGCCTTGCATACATAAGGAGCTACTGAGGATATCATGCATTGGCACAGTATGCCAACTATGGTTCATAATTAGTGAGTCATCAGGAAAGGGTCTATTTTGTACTGCATGATCTGTTTATTTACTAAAGGAGAGAAGTATATTACTCATTTTAGAAATATTTGCATTACAAAAGAAAATACATTTTGGTATTTAAAATATTATTCTTTAGGTACCTGGAAAATTCACTTCACCCAAGTATCTCCTTTCCCAATGGGGTCAAATAAATGAAGCACCACTCTGCTTTCATTATTAATCCTGAAGCTAGTCTATAAAGGGTCTCTTTCATCTCTAGGCATGATTCCAGATTCTGACTTGAACTATAAATGAAAACAAACGCCTTTATCTTATTGTAGTTTCTGTTATACAACATAATAAGATAGTATCTCATTTTCAAACTGTAGCCAGGCTTGTGTTTTCATGGGAAATACATGATATTTTATTTAATATCAACATTATCAGTTGCTAATATTAAAATCTTATTAACAATCCCATTTCTATAATGCTTTAAAAGTATGTGCCTCACAAAATTCCCTAGAGGTAGATGAGGAAACTAAAGCTCACAGCTGTGAATGCTACATCACACAGCTAGTTTGGCCCCAAATCCAGACCTTCCAAATCCCATTTCGTCATTCTTTCCACTCTACTGAGCTGCCTCACTGATTTACTATATACTATTGATGAATTTGCTACAAAACATTAACATAAGACATTTTACATAATAAAGTGCCTAGACCTTAAAGTCTGTCATATTGTAAAAAACAAAATAAAACAAAACACTAATGGAATTCTTTCAACAGACTGTGAGCTCCTTGAGGGCAGGGACTTTTTTATTTTTTTTTGCCTTTCTTTGTATTCCAGTGCTTGGCATAATGCCTGGTACTAGGTACTTAATAAAGGCTTGTTAACTTAATTTGACTTCTCATGTTATACTACATTCTTTAGAAAAGACTAATCTTTTAAAAGTCAGTACTATGTTGGATCATAATGGAAAGGGAATTTCACTAAGTGAGAATTCTTTATGTTACCATGAAACGACCTTAAATGGCTACTTGAAAACTTCGTTTATATTAGTAGCTTTTTTGTGGAAAGGCGCATAGTGGCCTTTTTTGAAATCTGTTATGGAGGATCTTATTTGCAGAGTTGATTTTGTGTGCTCCAGGCTGTTAAGTACCATGTTAAATCTCCATGGATCAATTAAGTGCCTGCTATGTACCAGACGCTCTGCTGGGAGCTGAATATACAAAGAAAGCAAAAGAGCAGCTCCTTTCTCAATGAGCTCACAGTCTAATAGGGGAAACAACATGCAAACAAGTCTGTATATACAAATACTTAAGAGACAGAGGAAATGTTCTCACATTAAGGAGGATTGGGAAAAGCTTATTCCAGAAGATAGGGTTGTAGTTGAGACTTGAAGGAGGCCAGGGACTTTGGAAGATGAGGACGGAGGGAATTCCCAGCATCAGGGACAGCCAGTGAATATGCACAGTCAGAAGGTGGAGTATTTTGTTCAAGGAACCACAAGACCAGTACAATATTGTATTTCCCTTAAGATATGAGAGCATTGAATTTTCTTCTTATATAGTCTCTTGATCTGTGAGGTCTTCAGACTCTTAGGGTTAAAAGGTTCTTCCCATTTGAAAAGTAAGAAAACTACTAATACATAAAAAAGAAATAACTATTTGAGTATCATCAGGGCACTATTGATATGATAGTCCTAAACTCTTATAGTTTCTTTAAATAGTATCTCAGTAATTCATCAACACATATTAAACTTCTATGCCCAGAACACTGTGCTAGGGGGTTGGAAAAACACAAATTCTAGATTAGAGGTGATCCATGGCTTCATGGAATCTAGCATAAGGATAAGACACAAATACAAACTACTGTGATGTACAGTATCACATGACAAGTGCATTTGAGTTGCAAAATAAAGTGACTTGTGTGGTTCTAAGGGAAAAATGTGTCTCGTTCAGCTTCGGGATTAAAATGGGCTTCATGGAGGATTTGGCATGACTATGAACAACAAAGCTGACCAGATAGAGCCCCATAAGAGGGACCTTTTCATTGAATAAGCATTTATCTTAGACCATCTTCTGGGACTTTTTGGAGAAGTGGGAATAGAGTCAATCAATTCTATTTCTGTAGAAAATGGTGAATAAGCTAAAATTAAAAAAAAAAAGCAACCTCATAGTAAACAATATAAGAAGCTACTAATAGATCTAAAATTACCAGCATGGTGGCTTAACTGTTCCCCCAGCCCTTAGAGGATATCAGTTACTAAAGAAATCAGTCGAATTCCTCTTCTATACCAGGGCCTAAAACCACAGGAAGCCTTGGGGATATACTCTGTATAATCTCAGGTTTCTTAAACATTTTATATAATTGTTTTATTGTATAAAGGGGTTTTTTTACACATTTTTAGAAATATATGCCCTCAATCTCTTTGATTTTTCTGCAAATTCTTTTTTTTAGGCATTGCTCCAAATACAATGTTGGCGAAAGTATGCAGTGATAAAAATAAACCAAATGGACAATACCAAATTCCCCCTAACAGAGAAGCTGTGATGGACTTCATCAAGGATTTACCCATTAGAAAGGTGAATTTTTTAATATAAAATATTATACACACGCATACATAACATGTATCTTCTATACATTACTTTAAAGAGTAGATAGATAAATAGGTTGAGTCCTGAATGCAATTAGTAGCTGTTCTCTTTCACTGAAAATAGGATGGGAAAAAAAGCATATAGTAGAAAAAAAATTGGGTTGGGCTTTAATAAAGAACTTTCTGACTGAATAACAATGAGGTTTCAGAGTCTCCTCTATTGTTATTTTTTTTAATGGTATAGGACAAGCTTTACAATTGCAAAAGCCTATAGGTTAAAAGATTCTGAGAGAATATGGCTGTTATAACAAATCCAAATTTATGACCCACACCCAGTTTCCTCCGGTCTGGAGAGCTTTGAGATAGACCATGTTGGGGCAGCTAGGTGGCGCAGTGGATAGAGCATCGGCCCTGGATTCAGGAGGACCTGAGTTCAAATCCGACCTCAGACGCATAACACTTACGAGCTGTGTAACCCTGGGCAAGTCACTTAACCCCATTGCCTAGCCAAAAAAAAAAAAAAGAGAGATAGACCATGTTCCTCAGAGTGTCACATATTATATTTACTAATAAAATATAATTTTATTTATAGATCCTTTTCAAATAAGTAAGGCTCCCCCTCTCTCTCCCCAAAGAGATAAAGCACCTTGTCTCCCGAGTGAGTCCCTAATGGAGGGGAAACAATTTTGTATCTGAGATTTTTGCTGATCTTCCAAACCGTCTAGGACCAGTAGGAGAGCGGTGTAATAGTTAAAAGCATTTGAGTCAGAATCTGTCCCTATTACTTGAGGGTAATCTTGCAAAGAGGTGAGTGTATGGACAAAATAATTTTTCAAAAATCCATCATAAAGACACTATCTGCATCCAGAGAAAGAACTGATAAATAGAAGTATGTATAGAATGATTTTACATATATATATATATACCTATTTGTGTCTAATGGTAGCCATCTCTAGGGTGGGGTGGGGGGGAGGGAAGAACAAAAGGAAAAAAGAAATTTACGTAACCTTATTACGTATTTAAAAGGAATGGCAAGTTGTATGTAATAGATTTGCAGTTTCGTGTGCAATCATCTTTTTTTATTATACTATGTTATGGAAATGCTTGCTTTATTCCATATATTAAAAATAATATAAATAAATTTTTTGAAAGTTCATCAAACCCCTTGTGGGTGATATATCTTCCAAAAAAGTAGATTTGCAATTTTAATTCAGTATTTTTATTAGAAAATAAAGTGACAGTTTTACCTTCCTTGAAATGGATTAGCAGCATTATTTGCTATATACTGATTTTTCCAGGCATTCTTGAGAGAATGTTAATAAAACACTTTGAGATGCCTGAAGAAAAGGACCCTCCAAGTATTAATTATAGTTTTTGCCTAACTAAATTTTGGTAGCTGTCAGATATAGACAAAGCAAAGTATGTGACTGATAGTATGATGTAATGAAAAGAGTGTTGAATTTTAAGTTGAAGGATCTGGGTTCAAATCCTAGCTCCTAGACTACTTTCTACTCTAGCTCTATGACTTAAGGAAGACATTTAGCCTCCCTGGGCTGCGTTTTGCCTGTCTGTAAAATGGGGAGAGGAGGGGCAATTGAACTAATGATCTGTAAGGTGTATTCTGGGCCCATGAAGATCATGTAGGATTATGAGCTTGGTCTCATTACTTTATAGTCGTACATTATAGGAAATTACTTCAAATCTTACTGTTTTGAAAATTGGTTTCAATGTGAATTATTAAGATATTTTCTCTCTGCTATTAGTGGTAATATCAACTCTCTTTTAGGTTCCAGGAATAGGGAAAGTAACAGAGAAAATGTTAAAAGCACTTGGAATTATCACCTGCTCAGACCTTTACCAGAAAAGGGCCCTACTTTCTCTTCTTTTTTCTGAAACATCTTGGCATAGCTTCCTTCATATTTCCCTTGGTCTGGGTTCAACACAAATGGAACGGTATGCCATACTTTTGTTCATTTTACATGTGATGAATAGCAGTTTCAGCAAATGTGGTTATATTGGTTATAAAGTTTGTATTTAAAAAAATTCTATCAGACCAGTTCAACTGGAAAAGAAAGAACAATGAAATCCCTTAATAGCTATACTTGACAAGGTAGACTTAATTTTTTTAACATGTATTTAGAATATTTATGTCACCAGGAAAACAAGTAGAAATATATTCTATCAGGGAGGTTAAAAAATACAAGAGTGAAAAATACAAGTTCCTTTCTTAAACTTCCACTCTATTTGGGGAAACAGTTCGTTGGATTAGTGTTATTGGCACACTTATACTTTATAAAAAATGTCATTCATTATTTGACTAGGTTAGTTGTGGCTTGTAGAGCTGTAATGATTTAGTCTAGGAAATTTTAAAGGCTTTAAGCCTTCATTTGCATTTTAAAAATATTAATTGGTCATTGAGCATTTAGAAATTGCATTATACTAGAAAAAAGAAAAGACATTTCATGGCAATGGGAAGACTTGCATGAGCTGTTTGCTGCAGAGCAAAGTTAGGCAGACAAATATACAAGGATGACAGTGATGTAAATGAAAACCACACTAAAGGCAAACTCTAATTATTTGTAAAGACTAATCTTAGTTACATAAACTGATGAAACCACACCTTCCTCATCTCAGAGTAGGGGTGAACATCAATGGATGAGAAATGTGGTTAGGTAGTTGCTGTGCTTGTGAATTGAGCTTAAATGACTTCTTTCCTATGAAAGAATGTTTTGTGGGAGGGGAGGTTTAAGGGGAAAATGACTGTTGTATAAAAACAAAAGCCAACAGTAAAACCCTAAAAATGACTAAAGAGAAAAGAGAAATTTCTTGGCAAGAGATAATGCTTTGAGGATTTTCCTTCTAATTGAGGAACTGTATTTCCTCAGAAAGACCATGAATCCTTAGAATCATCTTTGACTCTTCCCTTGCCACCAACATCTTCCAAGTCTTGATATTTCTAAATGTCTTTCAGTTTGTATCCTTGTCTCCATGTCTACTGCTTCCATGCTAATTCAGGTCCTTATTTACCTTTTTCCCAATCTT
Organism: Phascolarctos cinereus; assembly: GCF_003287225.1. Lineage (NCBI taxonomy): Eukaryota > Metazoa > Chordata > Mammalia > Diprotodontia > Phascolarctidae > Phascolarctos > Phascolarctos cinereus. The sequence goes on from NW_027555847.1 coordinate 317,336,681, forward strand.
TTTCGGTAGATGACTCACTGACCCTGCTGCCCTTAACTTCCTCTTACATATTACTATAGCATTAATGTCCCTGAAGGACAGATAGCACACACCTTGTCACATTTTTATCAAAGACAGTTTTTCTGTTCTGACTTCTTACTAAATGTTCAAACTACTTCATCTGAAATTTAAGGGCCTTCACAATATGGTTTCATTTTACCTCTAGTTTTTTTCTTGCATTTGTCATTCACCTTTATATTTGCTACTCTTCTTCAAACTAGACTATTTGCTATTCCTCTGAGATGCCAGTTGTTATTCTGCCTCTGTGACTGCTCACGATGTTCCCTCTATTCTAAAAGCCTTTCTTTCCCACAGTTTCCACCCTGCAGCTCAAATGTCATTTCCTCTATAAAGCCTTTCTTGATTAATTCCAAGTCCCTATCAGAAGTAATCTCTTTCTTGTCTTGATTCTCATATTCTTTGTACTTCTGTTCTTTTACTTAAATTCTATTTTGTATTATAGCTATTTGTGCATTTATGTTACCTTTCTTTTTCCTACGCATCTGAAAACCAAGGAAATAAGCTCAGAGAGGTTAAATTACTTATCCGTGGTCACACAGATATTAAGTGTAGCAGGCAGAATTTGAGCCAAGTTTTCTCCTCACGTTAAGTTCAGTAAACTTTTCATCTATCATACTGCCATATAATATATTCTTAATTTTTAAATTTAACAATTTTTCCATATCTCTAAAAGATGCCTGGTGTTTATTTAAATCTTCTAATTGTTTGAAAAGTTAAATTATTCTAAAAAAGTTAAGACTTTTTTTGTTTGTTTTTTAAAGGGATGGAGAGAGGAAAAGTATGAGCATTGAAAGGTACTGTGTGTATACTTTGCTGTTATTAACTTTACAGAATTTGTTGTTCATCATAAATGCAGCACGTAGTAAAATGAATTTGGATAAGATATACTGCAGCACAAAATTTATTTAAAGCCATAATAGTTTTCAGCAGTTTGTAAAATGCTATGCGTTTCATATTTTGTAGCTTGATTTAGCTTGGGTTTAAATGCCCTACTTTTAGTATGGTATTTCAGTAGATTGTTAGTGTGGGTACTACCCTCCACCATCACAGATTGTAACACACCTACTCCTCCTGAAATTTCTTGTGCATGCCTTTTTATAAATCCTACAGAGGAAATCTAACCTACTTGCTGGAAGTCTTCCTCTGGGTCTTTGATATTTTGTTGATACCGATGAAACACTCAGCTGTCCTTCTGCCATCTTTCACTCTCTTTGTTTCGTTTTAAATGAGATTTGCTAATGGCTTATTGATTTTATTATTTAAGAAAAAACAATCCCTGGTTTTATTTATTATTTCAGTAGTTTGAGGTTTATTTAATTTTGTTAATCTCTTCTTTGATTTTCAGAATTTTTACTTTGGTTTTTAATTAGGGTTTTTTAATTTGTTGATTTCTTAGTTATTTCTATTTGCATTCCCAATTAATTGTTCCATTCTCTCTTTTTCTTTATTGAAAGTCTTTAGAGCTGTAAAATTTTCCCCAAAAAATACTTTGGCTATGTCCTCAAAATTTTGGTATGTTACCTCATTGTAGTTATTGTCTTCAGTGAAATTATTTATGGTTTCTGTGATTTGTTCTTCAGCCTACCAATTTTTTAAGATTAATTTACTTAATCTCCAGTTCATTTTAAATTCTTTATTCAGCTACCCCTTTATCAAATACAGTTTTTATTTGTATGATGGTCCACAAAAGATGGGTTTAGTATTTCTGCTTCACTGCATTTGTTTATGAGGTGTAATACATGGACAGTTTTTATAAATGTTCCACACACAGCTGAGAAATAAATTTATTCCTTTCTATTCCCATGCAGAGGTCTATCATCTAGTTTTTCTAAAATTGTATTCAGGTTCTTAATTTCTTTCTCTTTTGTTGTTGTTGTTGTCATTAGATTTGCCTACATCTGAAAGGGATACACTGAATTCTCCCACTATTATAGTTTCATTGTCTATTTCTCCCTGGAACTTTTATAACTTTTCCTTTAAGTATTTACATGCTGTGACATTCAATGTAAATATGTTAAGCATTAGTGTTAATTCACTGTCTTTAGTACCTTTCAACATAATGTAATTTCCTTGTTTATCTTTTTTAATCATGTCTATTTTTGTTGTTGACTTGTCTGAGATCATAATCACTAACTCTGGGTTTTTTGGTTTTTCTTTTAAGTTTGGCTGAAGAATAACAGATGTTGCTCAAGCCCCTTATTTGAATTCTGTATGAATCTTTATGTTTCAAATGTTTCTTATAAGCAACATATTTTCATATTCTGCTTTCTAATCTATTCTGCTCTCTTCTATTTTATGGGTGAGTTTACCCCATTCACATTCACAGTTATGATTGTATTTTCTCCCATCCTATTTTCCACTCTTTGCTTCCTTCTCTCTCTTTACAAAGAATGAGAGGGTAGTAAGAGAAAAGGGCTGTACTCAGCACCGGTGCTTTACATTTGATGCAAATCTGCTTCCACTGCCTTACCTCTCTTACCTTTCCCTCACCTAGACCCCAATCACAGGTTAGCCTTTCATTCTTTCCTTTTAAACACTTCTTCATAATCCACCTTGTATAGTTAGAGGTCTTTTCGCTTATAACTGATTCCTCCCTGATGCTACTCTCTGTCTTATTCTTTTCCTTCCTTCTTTCTGTTCTCATGTTGAGTTAAAGTTATTTCTACCCCTAAACTCTGTGTGTATGTATGGGTGTGAATGTGGGTGTGGATGTGGGTATATTCTACTCTCCTTTGACTGGTTCAGATGAAAGCGAGGTTCAAGTGACACATGCTCCCATCACTCCTTCCTCTTAGTTTATAGTCTTCTACTTGCACACACAGATTATGTCAGACAGTAAGTTCCCCCATCCATTCTCCCTTTTGTTTTCCTTGTATATTCCTTCCTCTCATTTCTCTTTCTTCTTTGAAGATAATGAAAATATAACAAAAACAGTCCTATCTGTTTTTTATTTAACTCCTTCTGGGACCTCCAAGAAGGTAGGTAAGTGGCACAGTGGATAGACCTCAGTTCAAATTCAGCCACAGATACTCAGTACCTTTGTGACCCTGGGTAAGTCACATAACCCTGTTTGCATCAGTTTCCTCATCTGTAAAATGAGCTGGAGAAGGAAGTGACAAACTCCTCCAGTATCTTTACCTAGAAAACCCCAAACTAATGAAGAATCAGACATGACTGAAATGACTGAGCAACAACAATGATTTCTAATAGTATTAGGGTTCCAAGGGGATAATTGTATCATCTCTGCCTAATAGAATGTAAATACTTCATCCTTGAGCTGTACTTAATGCTGTCTTTTTGGTAGCTTTTTTCCCTAGTCTTTTGGAAATTTCCCCTCTTTGAGATATTTTGAAATTTTATTCTTGAGTGTCTTTATTCTCAGTACATTGGTCAGATTTAGTTCTTCTTCCTAAATTCATATTCTTAAATATTATTTCTGTTTCCCCACATAATATATCAAGCATTCAGGTGATAAAAAGCCAAATGTAATACTTCTGTTATCATCACTGGTTAGTACAGATCACTGTGGAAACTGCATAGATCAGGCATGACCTCCACAAAAATTTGGAATCACAGAGTAATGTACAGATTGAGAATAGGAGTGTCGTCTTGCTGTGCAAGCTTTATTTTCTTGTCCATTTGATCCAACACAACCATAAGATTCAGGAGCATTCTCCTAAGAAAACCCAGGATAACATATTTTAGCCATATGGGGCCTTGTACTCTCAATAGTTCTTCCCTTCCAAAATAGCCCACTATTCAACTGTTCCCCTTACATCACCCATTCTTCAGCCCAAGAATTCCAAGGCAACCCTAACTCATAATAGTTGTTTATAGTTTCATTCTCCTTTGTATGTTTGTATGCCAATCTGTGACAGTCCATTTTTGGCAATTTGGGATAGTTGTTACGGGAGATGAATAAGTCTGGGCAAGTGCAATAGATTCAGGTCCCTTAAGGACTCAGTCTTGGCAATCCTGATAAAATTAACTGGCTAGAGTCCTAGCGATTTGCATGGACCTCCAAAACCCAGGTCCTCATTAACAATATATCTGTCTTTCATTATCTTCCCATGTGAGCCTGGTCACCCCACAGAGTACCAACCTACACTAAAGGCATCTCTAAATTTGTTGTAATCTTATCTAATCCTGTCCCAACAGAAACTTAAAATAAATTGATCCTATTTCACATCTATCTATTCATTTATTCTCCTTCAGGTTTCATCTTCAAATGTTCTTAGAGTGATCTGATTTAACAGGTCTTACACAAAATTTTCTCCAAGATTATTTAACCTCAATTGTTTTCTCAATATTCAAGGTGGGACTGTTGGCCACCTTCCATTTTGCTCCTTAATGTTTTATAAATGAACTTGTAATGGTGTTGCCCTTGAACATCTTGTCCCTCTGCTTGCCAAGAAAATCAAATGTTTACAGGTTAAGGCCATTCTGGACTCTTTTAGAGTTGTCTTTGTGATACCTGTATTGTGTTGCTTCAACTTCTCTTAACAAATGGTGATTCAGTCAATGTTGGTACTTTTGTCCATTTCTTATTTTTTAAAGTTAATTATTTAAATTAGTATAGTTGGAACAGATCATCACATCTTGACCCTTCTCATTTGATATTGATTTTGAGCTTTGCACTAATCAATCAGTGATAGATTTGACACAGGCAGATGACTCTGGAATGATTATTGTGTCATTATAAGATATGGTCAATTTCCTTTTGATTCTGTTGTTTAGGCTTTTAGGCTCTAGACTTATAATTTAAAATTACTTAGAATGTAGAGTTAAAATTCAGCTTTTGTGTAAGGGGAATACTTTATTGAGACTGAACTTACTTGCTATGAATGTTCCCAGGCAATATCTTGCTTGATGGCACATTAATAATTCAGAAAAATAAATATCAGTGCACCAAAATATTTTTCTAGCCCTATGAGAGAAAAGGAGCAAGTATGGCTTTAGTAAGATTCAGGTATTGCATAATTATCAGTTTCTTAGATCCTATGGTTTTTGCTTATCATAGCAGTCATTGGACTGATTATCCTTTCCTCCTTACAATACTGCACTATATTATAGCAGTGGGTATGCATTATAGGCCTGAGTATTCATGTGATATAATCATTGTTTATTAATGGACTTTAATCACCAATTTTTGTAATATTTCCTAAGGAACAAGGTCACTAATATATGCCTCTTAGCAAATTTAGTTAACATCTTTTATGTGTGTGTGTGTGTATATATACATATATAATGTGTGTATGTATATGTGTATTGTATTTTTCCCCCCAGTTTACAAGTTTTTCTCTTCTCCTTACCCCACTGAAAAAAGAAAAAAACTCTTGTAACAAATATTCAGAGTTAAGCAAAGCAAATTCCCACATTGACCTTTTCAAAAAATATTTCATCTCTTTGGCTTTTAGTTGTCTGGATTTTACAGTTTGGATGTAAGATATTTTTATTTAACTAGATTTTATTTTGGTGAATTACATGCAGAATAGTACATGAAATATAACTTTGTATCGATTATCATCCTTCAGCTGTTCCTAAATTGTACTTAACTCTGTGTTCTGAATTTCTTTCTATTTAGAACATTCAGTGAGATAAGTAAAGCAGAGGAACTGTATAGCTTGTGCCAAGAACTTTGTAGTGATCTTGCTCAGGATCTACAGAAAGAAGGACTTAAGGTATTTCATTTTGCTTTGTTCTTATCTAGAAAATAAGATTCCACCCTATAGTATAGATTGGATGAAGGCTTCAATAAAAAATTAATACTAGTGAGGAAAGTCCTGAGAAACTCACCCACTGCCTTTCTTGTTTCCAGCTCAACTCTGGTCATGAAAGTGCAGATCAGAAAGACCCAGTAGTGTAGTCTGAGTTTGCATCTAATCCAAGATAGCCATTGGGGGGTTAAAGATTGAGGGGTCTGGGAGAAGTGAGGTTGGGGATCTCAACATAATTGGAAATTTAGGTCTGCCCAAGAATAAACCTGATTCCTGAGGATTAGACCCAAATCATATTAACTGGGGTTAGGCAAGACAAAGATGAACATAGATTGTTTTCTTTATCATGCAGATATCCTATGGAAATGGGATTTAAGGTAAGGCATTATTAGGTACATTGAATGCAGAGATCCTTTCCTGACCCTTTTACTAGGCTGTGGGGAGCCTCTCAGTAAGAATTTCCCTCTCAGTGGATTTCTGCCAGAACCCTTTCTGTTCCACACTACTTATATGTCTCCCACCTCAAACAAAATACTGGTTAAGAAAAAGGAGAGAGGAGCAATGGACTTATTAAAAGCTTTAATTTTAAAGAAAAAGAAAAACAAATTTGAGGATGTGTCCTAAATAAAGGCCACACCCCAGAATGAGAATCTTTAGAAGGAAGGAAATAAATGTATATGCTAAAAAAAATAACAATTATGGATCATACTCCATTTTGTTACAATCTAGACTTGAGCAAATCCAGACTAATACATATATACATGTTCGATTTGTTTTACAGGGCAAAACAGTTACAATTAAGCTGAAGAATGTGAATTTTGAAGTAAAAACTCGAGCGTCTACCGTAGCAGCTGTTGTTTCTACTGCAGAAGAAATATTTGCTATTGCTAAGGAACTTCTAAAAGTAGAAATTGATGCTGATTACCCACGGCCCTTACGACTAAGGCTTATGGGTACGACATTTTTCAGCTTTTCCTTACTTTGTTAAGCTGACATCAAGTAAGAAATGATAACATTATCAAATGAGAAAATATTTGTCAAGTGCTAAACACAGTGCCTGGCACATACTAGGTGCTTAACAAATGCTTCTTCCCTTGTTCCCTTTCACAAAGTAATGAATTTGGGATTGTTTTGGCCTCCATATTTTTTTTCCTGTGAATTGTTTAGATTGTTTTTAACATTCTGCTGCCTCTTGTCTTAGTTGCGAAGCATCATGCTCAACAGTAGTTGAAGCAGTAAACTACTTTCTTCTTTGCTATAAACTACACTCAGAAATCCAGCCAACCATTGCACAATAATGTACTATTCCTAAGTAAAACTAGATAGAGTGAATATGTAAGCTTAAATACATTACTAATACAGGAAAAAACCTCAAAGTACATGCCCTCTTTACAATGTGTTGTCATCATTTTTCATGTTTAAAGGTAGCACACATTTAAACAGCATTGAATAAAGTATGATAATTGAAAAGCCAAAAAAGTTTGTACATTCATACCCACTCCAGGAAGATATTATTTCACAGTTCTTTATTATATGTCAGTAAGTTCCCAGTTAATGGTATCATGAAAGAGTATCTTTTGAATTAATAACAGTAAGTTTTTGTTCTGTTATTGTTGTGTAATGTCAAGAAATATTAGACCAAAAAAAAAAGGTTTTATATGTTCCATTGTATTTAATACTTTGGAGATGAAATTAATTTTTATGGCTATTGGTTATATTCAGGTGTACGGATATCAGGCTTTTCCAATGAAGAAGACAGGAAACATGGACAAAGAAGCATCATTAGCTTCTTAAAAGCTGGAAGCCATGTCCTAGATCCTGTTGGGTCTGTGGTGGATAAAAATGACCAAGATCAAGTCATGAAACCTCCAGAAACATCTCACAAGGAGAGTTTCTTCACTAAAAAGCGGTCAGAAATGAGTTGGAACCACCAAGACAACTTTAAATGTGAGCCTGAGACTAAACAAAGCTTCCAAGTTTCACAGCCACCTAGTCTTTCAAAGGAAGAAATGAAAGAGAATTTAGAGACAGAAAATACAGATGACTGTCAGGTCATTACCTGTCCTATTTGTTTTAAGGAACAAGGAAGAATCTGTTTGGAAGCACTTAACAGGCATGTGGATGAATGCCTCAGTAGGACACTGGTGGACTGTGACCCCAAAACGGTGGCTGTCCCACAATCACAGTCTTTTTGTTCAGAAGTAAATCTGGATTTAAAAACCCATAAAACTACAGATAGTCTGTTAATAGATTTTGTGCCTTCAGTAAGTGTAGATGTGTTTTCTAAGGGAAAAAGTATGGAGGATTTAAACACAAGGGCAGGGGATGAGCAAAGCCCAAAACAGTATTCTAGCCTCTGGAGCAAATCTTCTCTTGATGAATATTTTTATCAAAATTCTTCCCAAGAAAATGAAGGATATGATGCCAAGTCTTCAGGTGGGCAAACAACCCTCCAGACATCTTTTCCAAGAGATGAAACATTGGTGTGTCCTGTTTGCAACTTACAGCAAAAGACTTCTGATCTGATGCTCTTCAATAGTCATGTAGACATTTGCTTAAATAAAGGTCTTATCCAGGAGCTAAAGAAGGACAAAGTTAATCCAGTTATGAATTGTCCAGCAGAAAATTCTAAAAGTACTGGTAAGTTTGCATTTAAATAATTTATTTTTCTAAATGTTTATATCCTTATTAGTGGACTAAGGCCATTGAGTGCAAAGTACATCCAATTATAAAAGGGTAGTTAGTGTTTCCATTTGAGAAAATATAATTGTGCTACTCTGAGTTTGAATGGATTTGACACTGCTATTGTTTGAACTTTGGGGAAAGGACTTGGAATGTGCTTAATCAAGGCCAGAAAGAACTGAAAGCTCAGGGATTTAAGGAACTGTTGAGTCTACCTCAAGAGGCAATATCTTCAAAGTACATTTACAAAAGCAGAGTGACAAATTGCTTATAATTGCACAGTCAGGAAGCCTTTCACTGGCTTTTTGGATGTTCTCATCCACTTCAAAGTCTCCTTTTTTCTGTGCTTATACTTAATTGCTGTATACAATACAATAATGTGCAGTATTTGATTTAATACAGAAAATCATTTCTGTATCAACAATTGTGCTAAACTAAAGGAGAAAGAAAAGTATGGCTTATGTAGGGCACAGAAGCAGTGGCTGGCCAAATTTCTAAAAGAGGATTAAGTAAAAAACTAAGTCAGCTAGTAAAATTATAAAGAAATTGGGATGGGAACTTAATTTTCATTGGTAATTGCTAATACAAACTATGAAACATATGAAACATGAAGCTTTTTCTTTAGTAATCCCTTCAGGGGCATTTTTGTTTTTCTGAAATTTCTTTTAGTCTTCTGATAGACTCCTTTTTATTCAAATCGCTCATTTTAGAACTTCCTAATTTGTTTTCATTTTTTTCTGTAGGGAGTTCTGGCAAAATACAGAAGACTGTGAATGTTACAGCAAAAACAAAAAGGTATGGTTAATTCAGTCATTAACAGAGAGGGCCAAAAATTGGCCTTAGTACTGCTTCATAAGAAGGTGCTTGACTCTTTTCTGTAAAGAAATGAACATGGTAAAAATAAAATTCAGTTTTCTAGAAAGCTGTGGAGGGGAAAATGTGTCTTTGCCTACATTCAACTAAGTTTATGTTCCTTTTTATTCCAGGCCGGGACTGATGACCCAGAATTCAACATCAAAGAAAATCAAACCAAACAATTCCAAATACACCATTGATAGCTTTTTTAAATGAACAATAAGAATTTTATATTAGAAGAGGTCATTTCTTAACTGTGAATATTTTAAATTATTATTTTAAAATTATGGATTGATTCAATGAATGCAAATGACTTGATGCTAGAATCTTCTGGAACAGCTGTCAATAATGTTAAGGCTGTAAATTTGTTTTGGCAGGAACCAATAGAATGTGTTTATTTGTTTAGGGTACGTAAAGAAATCACATTAATTGTACCTATGGGCCTATTAAGAACCAAAAAGCTGCTTACTTATTTTGCTTATTAGCCTTTTTAAAAAATATATCTTTCATCCTTGAGAATAGTGAGGACATTGCTAAATGAGGACGTTTGACAATGACCAATGTCCCCTGCAAGCACACAGTTTGCTTTTTAAATATTTAATCCTAAGATTGGAAATAATTGTATTCACCTATTTATATAGCAGCAGAAAAGCAATATCTTATTTTGTCATATCTGACTCTTTGTGTATTAAAAAATTCACTTAAAAATTTTTTTTAAGAATGGGCCTCCCTCTCTTGCTTTAGCTAGACATGCAGGGGCCACTCACAGGCCTGATCCCACTGTTGATTGGCATGGGAGCTTTGACCTGCTGTTTCTGACACAGGCCAGTTTCAGCCTCCTAAGGCTATCTGGTCTTGTGTCTATCTGGCCCCTCCTTACCATTACCCCTTCCCAAGAGCCTATGATATTGATGTCAAACTTGGTATGGACACCTGATTGGCTCAGCCCACTGCAGCTCAGAACTCCAGAGCTGAAGGGATCCACCAGCATCAGCCGCCACCAGCAGGGATTACAAGTATGCACTATGCACGCATGACTACTTTTTATGAGAAATACTTAAGATAAAATGTGCAGCTATAAAGATTATGATATGTATTAAAGCTCTGAATTATATAAGGCTTTAGTTAAATATAGTTTAACATTTAGTTAATATTTATAAAGAAACAAATTAAAGTACAGTATCTAATAAATTAATAAATAATTAAGGTTGCCTTATTGTTTAAAGAAGAAAAAAAGTAATTGTTTTACTTTTACTTTTTTACTGATTAAAAAATCAGTCTTTGTTAGTGTTTATCAAACTAAGTAGTTTTTCCTTCTTGCTACTTTGGGTAATTTTTTCCCCAGGTTTTTCCCATGTTTTACCTGTACATATTTGAATTAAATATATAAGAAGGCAAAGTTTTTAGGGATAACTTACATTGAGATCTTAAACATAACCTTTGAACAAAAGCAGTAAAATTTGCCCTCACTATAAATTGAAATTTGCAACTATTAGGCTAAGCATTTATCAACATTTGTTTGAGTCATCTTGACTTTTTAACTTTGAAAGTTCACGACAGCATCTGTTGAAACAAGCTCAAAACAAAATGATTTATACCAGCCTCGAGACAGTTTATGCAATGTTACACTGCTGTCATGCTATATTCAATGATGTTTCATTATCTCTTCCTCAGTGATGACAAGGAAGCCTTCACTTGAATGTAGGGTGGTGTCGATATTACTCAAGATCAATAGCAGCATGATGTTCATGGCTAGAGATCCAGCCTGAGAGCCTGGGTTCACATCCCTGCCTCTGACAATATGTTGGCTTTATGACCCTGAAAAAAGTCACTTAACTTCTCAGTACTCCAGACAACTCTCTAAGATTGCAGAGAAGGTGCCAGTCTGCACTGGTAGATAAAGTTTCCTCACCTGAGAAATCCCTGTATCAGTGAAATCACAGGTACAGTCTTTATCCTTATCATCAACAGAAACTCTAGTATCTCAAAATTTATCACTGGAATATCTGGTATTCTTTAAAAATCCTAGGAAACCTGGACACTTCCGGGATAGATGTCAATTTAAAGAAAAAAATCTATCTTCTAGGAAAACTCGAAGAACAAAGAGCTGATGTCTGAATAAAGTGAAAGTGAAATACAGTTATTGATCCTTCTCCCATTTTATCTGTGTTCTTTATCACTCCCTGAGACTGGGCAAAAGGAAAAAGAAAGTGCTTTTCAGAATGATTATGTAGAATTTCTATTTCTTTGGAACTATTTTTGTACTGGTAGAGATATAGTACATGGTGGAGTCATACTTTGATGCATGACCTTTGATGTATGATCCATATTTTCCTTTCTTTCCTTGTTTTGACAGTAAACTACAATTGCCTGAATTTTTAATCCTGTTAATTGTTTTCTGTAGCTGAAATTCCTTATGTTAGTTAATTCTTGAAATTTGTCTGGACATTGTATCATGAATTGTTCTTGATCACTAAAAATAAAAGCTTATTTTGGTTATTCAGACATGTCTTCTATTATCCCTAATTTCAGCCAGAAACTAAAAAGGTGAATAGGCCTTCCAGTGAAAGTGAACTCTCTGGTTTAACCACCTTAGTTTATGTGTTCTATAGAATCTAACATCCTTATAGAGCCAACCCCACTCGTGACCCCTTGCTTTCAACAGAACGTAACATTTCTAATAATAGTAAATAATTATTGAAACTTTAAAAAAAACCACCCTCTTTTTAAAAAACAGAATGGACTTCAGATATATTCATAATGGTAGAAGGTAAAATTTATTATGACAGATGTACTCAATTTTTTCCAGAATAAGTTGGCATGCATTAGTTCCTGTTCTGAATAGCTTTAGAGGTTTTTTTCATAGCAAACAGGAGATATGCTTTAAGTACACAATGTGTTTGGGGTTAATTAAAGATGCAGAAAGGTAGAATGTTTCTTTAACTACATAGGGACCCTAAGATATCAATTAGAATGGAGATCATTGATGCAAGTCAACGTGGTAAAAGTTATCACCAACATTTCAAAATTCAAGACACAAATTGATTTGAGCCTAAATATACATTACTTTTCTGTCATTGATTTTTAAAAATTAGAATTCACATAAAACTGAAAAATTCCAAAATTGTGTGATTTTCAAGTATTTTGCAAAGGTTTTTTTTCTTTATTTAAAAATTATTTAATATTTTATTTTTTCCTCAGTTACACATTAAAAACAATTTTAACATTTGTTTTCTTAAATTTTAAGTTCAAGGTTTTTTTTTTCTTTCTAAGAGGCCAGTAATTAAAATAATAGAAGACAGAGTACATGTTTGTTTTTGTTGCTTTCAGTCTTTAAAAATTAAATTTAACACATATGATACATTCTTAAAATTAGTAGAAAAAGCAAGTAAATTAATTGAGATGAGTTATTTTTGTCAATGATAGATTAATCATTTAGATGAAACAGAAATTCTTAAGCAAAACAAGTGCACCTCAAAGTTTTCCCATGTTTAACACATTATGTTTATGATATACACATAGAAGGAGGTATCAGCAGCCTATAGGTAATTTCTTAACAGTACAAGTGATAGGAGATTATTTCTCACATTATATAAGGGGCATATGTGTGTGTGTGTGTGTGTGTGTGTGTGTGTGTGTGTGTGTGTGTGTATTAGGGAAAATTTTAGGATTGTGGGCAGTTCTCACTTTATGTAAGTGAACTGTTTTGCAGACCTCTACATAAAGTGATTTTTACATAATGTGAGTTTATCCCCACCCTCCATACTTAGCCTAGATAACAAAGGCATTTGCAAAATAATACCTTTATGCAAGTCATTAAATGTACTAAAATGTAGATATATTAAATAATGTGCCATGATTAAAATGAAATGAAAGGTAGAGTTAATGATAAAGTATGCACAGTACTGTACAGTGTAAAGTCCACATAGGTATGAAGTGTGTTGCCCCTTTTCCACCCACTGCACTTAGCCCTTTATCACTGGTGTTGGATGTGCAACTTTTTTTATGAAGCTGTAGAGAGATGTTTGGACAGTGGTTCTCTTTTTGTTCCCTCACATATCTGATGATAGCAAGCAATATTGTCCTCACCTAGTCTTTGAACTTTTAATCTTGAAGTATTTGGACCCATCTTTTCAATACAAGAAAAAGAAATTCACTCAAATGATGAGATGATTCTGTCAACTGTTTAGCTATGAGCCTTTTTGGTTTGACCTCACCCTGTCTTCTTCAATCTTTGCAACTAGCAGCTCAATCAGATCCTCCTCCAGAATCTTCATTCAGATTTCTTTCAGAATTCTTTACATAAAGCAAATATGCATAATGCAAATTTACATAAGGTGAGAACTTTCTATCTTAAAAGTGTTGCCTAATTTCCCCAAATCTCTTCTTTCTATCCAGTTCTGGGCCCAGTTCATGGTGTCTCTGAAATACTTATCCAAGATATGCATACCAATGGGCTTGTATGCATGTATGTATGTACGTAATGTGTGTACATGTTATATGCCCCTGATAGAATGTGAATTTTTCCCTAAAGGCAAGATATCTAGGTTTTTTTTGGTCTTTGTATTCTCAGCTTCTGGCTCAGTACCAGGCACATAGTAGGTCATTAATACTTACTGAATGGTTATTTGGATGGAGTGCCAGTCTGCAACGTGTCAAAATCTGGACAACATGCAAAATATTTACTGTTGCTTGTGTTATGTAATAAATTCAAAGTCCATTTTCACCAGTGCCAGAATCTTGGTATAATGAAACTTGAAACAGACTTCTTGGAGAATGAAGTTTTTCTGGTTAGGTGAACTTTCTAGATCACCAGTGGTTAACTTTCATGCCACTAGGTTAGCTAGGGTTAATTCATTACTACTGCCCAAACTGTTTATTTCATTTTATTTTCTATTTGATAGAGTATAGTTACTATAAATAATTCAATGGAAGAGGAGCTTAAAACCATTTTACATAGAATAATGAAGCTTTTTTTTCATGGGAGAGGTAGAGGCGGTTCTGAAATCTGCATAAGTACTGATTAGCAAACAATGCATCGCTGAATGAAAGCATGTTTGATTTACTGTAACAGGAATATTGCAAGATAAGAGAAACTACAGAAAAGGTGGAAAGGGATCACTATCCACAGTTCTTTTTGATTTTCTTTTTCTGGTAAGGTTCTTTACTTCTGCCCTAGCTCCATTGGTTCTTCCAGCATGGTGGTTCTTATGTACCTGATAATTAGCAGAACCCAGATTCTCTAATATGTCCTGATTAAAATATGAATTATCTTTTCTGCACAGGCCAGTTCAAACAAAGTTGAGGGGTTTTTGTAAGGAACTTTTATTTAGAAACTGAAACAGTTACATACAATTACAATTACAAACAATTACATTTCTTCTAGCAATTTTCAAGCTGCCTTGACTGGTCCTGCTTATGGAATACTCACCTTTGTTTCCTTTTCCTTATTTCAGTCGTCAAAAGGCATTTATTAAATAACTATTATGGGCCAGGCACTATGCTAAGCATTGGAAATAAAAAGGATGGTTAGCCGAAACAAAAAAACAAAAAACCAAGCCCTGAGAGTTTTTACATTGGGAGAGATACAATGTAAAATTACCAGGTACATGCCATATGAAGGGGAAGACAGTAGCAGTTGCTGGAAAGGGGGTGGGAGGTGGGGGGGAGGATTGGGAAAGACCTCTTACAAAAAAAAGAATTTGAGCTGAGTTTTGAAGGAAGCCAGTGGATCTAAAAAGCAGAGGAGAGGGGAGCAGTCAGTGCAAAGGCACAGAATTTGGGGATGGAGACTTCATGTTAGAGAAATGACAAGGAAGGCAGTTTATATTTGGATCAGAGCATGTGTGGAGGGAAGTAGTATAAGACTACTGGAAAGGTAGAAGGGGTACAGGTTATAAAGAACTTTAAATTCCAAACAGAGAAATTTAAATTTAATCCTGGAGGTTAACAGGGAGCTACTTGAACTCATTGATGAGAGGTGAAGGAAAGCTTCAAAAAAAAAATCACATTGACAGCGGAGTGCAGAATGGATTGGAGTAGGGAGAGATTGAGGCAGAAAGATCATACAAGGCTGTTGCAATAGGGTTGTGGTTGAGTACATACAGGAAGACATATATGACAGATGTTGTAAAGGTGGAAATGATAAGATTAGGTAATGAATTGGATGTGTAGGGTGAGTAAGAATGAAGTCAAGAATAAAACTGAGGTGGGGCAGCTAGATGGCACAGTGGATAGAGCTCTGGCCTTGGAGTCAGGAGGACCTGAGTTCAAATGCGGCTTCAGACACTTGATACTTACTAGTTGTGTGACCTTGGCAAGCCCTTGATTAATTGGGAAAAAAAAGACTAAAACCAAGGTTGCAAGCCTGAATAACTGGGAAGATAGATGTGATCTTTACGATAATAGGAAAATTGGGAAGAGGGGAATGTTTAGTAAAGAAAGATATCTAGTTCTGTTTTGGACATGTTGAGTTTAAAATGTCTCTGGTATGTTCAAGATGTCCAAAAGACAGTGAAGCATGACTGTATCGTATGAAGAGAGTAGGGCTGGACATTTAGATCTAGGAAGCATCTCTGTTGAAGATGACAACTGAATATATGGGAGCTTACAACACCACTAAGTGAGACAGTCTAGAGCAAAAAGAATAGCCCAGCACAGATCAAGAGCCTTGGAGTTAGTGGGATTTGGATCAAAGGTGCATGTAGATGGCCTGGCTTTGGCAACAAAATGGGCCACTTCATCCAAGACTACAGTGGAAGGCAGCTAAGTGATGTGAGACAAGGAGGAAATGAGAAGGTGGAGCTCTTAGTGAATGGCCTAAATTTTTCAAAAGTATAAGATGACACCCTTAGCTAAGAGTACAGAGGTGGCATAAAAGACTTGAGAGACAAGAAGATTTGGAACATCCACTGTGGAGAATAGGATAAGGAGCTGATTAGGGAGGAACAGAATGTTTGCCTTACTGTGTGGAGGGCTCATTAAGATTAAATAATGTAATTTTGTAAAAAAAAAATCAGTGGGCAATAGAGATAAAATTGCCTAACTGGGGAAAAAAATCATTAATTTTTTACAAAAAGGCAAAAAAAATTTGTCAAGAAAAAAGTCAGAAATTTGCTTATCCTTTTAGCCAATTAATTGGTGAGGGGGGAGGGTGAAGAGACTGTGATTAAAAGTGATATGCTAGGGGCAGCTAGGTGGTGCAATGGATAGAGCACCGGCCCTAAAGTCAGGAGGACCTGAGTTCAAATGCAGCCTCAGACCAAACACTTGACACTCACTAGCTGTGTGACCCTGGGCAAGTCACTTAACCCCAATTGCCTTTAAAAAAAAAAGTGATATGCTGTACATGTGTAACCTGTGTTGAGTTGCTTGCCTTCTCAATGAGGGTGGGTGGGGAGGGAGGAAGGGAGAAAATTTGGAACCCAAAGTTTTAAAGACACATGTTAAAAAAAATTGTTTTCACATGCAATTTGAAAATAAGATACACAGGAAATGGGGTATAGAAATCTATCCTGCCCTATAGGAAAATTGAAGGGGAAGGGGATAAGAGAAGCATGGGAGAGAGATGGAAGGGAGGGCAGATTTGGAGAATGTATGCTATCTTTGGGTGGGGGAGAGGGATGAATTAGGGAGAAAATTTGGGACTCAAAATCTTGTGGAAGTGAATGTTGAAAACTAAAAATAAATTAATTTAGAAAAAAATAAATAAAAAGTGATATGCTGTGCCTTGGGAGATTTTTATAAAAGAAGGCAATTATTCTATCAAACTGGATTCCAAGTCTCTCTTGATGTGACTTCCTGAATGATATACCTGGGGTTCAAAAATCTCCTTGAGGGACAGCTAGGTGGTACAGTGGATAGAGCACTGGCCTTGGAGTTAGGAGGACCCAAGTTCAAATCTGGCCTCAGACACTTAACACTTACAAGCTGTGTGACCTTGGGCAAGTCACTTAACTCCATTGCCTAGGCCTCCCCCCCCCAAAAAAATCTCCTTAAGTCAGCATCTCTTCAAAATCATAGTTCATCCTCTAGTACTTGCACATATCCTATATTTCCCTTTTACCAGAGGACATATTAACTCAAAGCAAAGGCACTTAATTAAACAGACTAGTGAGGTAACAAAGAACATGTCCCCATACACAGAAGTGCACTTTTTGTTCCAACCAATTCCTGTAGCAGCAGTGAGAAATAGAATATATATGAGCTAGACAACTTGTGTTTCCAGGGGTACATCCCAGATGGAACAGAGCTCTGCCTCTGAAGCCTCTTTCTGCTTTCCTGCAGAGGTGGCTACTTTCTCCTCTGAGCTGCAAGCTGCTGAAGTCATCTGCCGAACAGCTTTCTCTACTTTTCAGCTATTTGTTAGTCTGCTGCTGAGCTACTACTGCCATCTGTTGGTGGTTTTCTCCTGCCATTTATTGTTTATATATTGGCATTTGTTTTTGCTAAGCAGTATATTTTAGGCTCAAACAGTTACAGATCCCTTGCAAGTGTGACCACAATCTCAGGGCTATTTCAGCTCTTTTGTGATTCAGGCTCTAGGGGATAATTGGGGGGGGGGGAATGCATTTTCTTACTCTCTTTCCAGAAGTGGGGGTTTTGGGGTTTGTAATACAGCATACACTATCATATGACTGTGGGTATTTTGGTTAGTTTTGCTATTTGTCAAGGCAGCAAACATTTATTCATCAGCTGCTATGTGGCAGGCACTATGCTAAGTGTTAGGGATACAAAGAAAGATAAAAGAAAGTCACTCTCAAGGAACTCACAGTCTAATGAGGGAGACAATATGCAAACAACTACATACAAATAAGCCATATACAGAATAATTGTATATAAAATTAAAGGGCATGCACAAAAGTAAAGGGCAAACAGTAAGGTCTCCTTGCAGAAGGTGGGACTTTACCTGAAACTTAAAAGAAGGAAGAAGTATTTCCTCCCCTTTTAAAATTTGGGTCATGAAGAATGGCTTGCCAGAGAGAGGGAAGGGTTATATTTGGAAGTGAAGGTGATATAAAAACATAAGCAATCGATAAAAATAACATCAAAATTTTCAAATAAGATGAAAGATTAGGCTAAGAAAAAAGAAGGGGGGGCAACTAGGCGCCACAATGGATAGAGCACTGGCCCTGAAGTCAGAAGGACCTGAGTTCAAATCTGACCTCAGACCAAACACTCAACACTTACTAGCCATGTGACCCTGGGCAAGTCACTTAACCCCAGTTGCCTAAAAAAAAAAAAAAGGAAAGAAAGGGAAGCCTTGCTGAGGTAGAGCACACCTGTAGCTAGATATTTGCCCCTCTTGGCCAATGGGAATCTGATAAATCCATTTCAGATAAATAGTATATATGTATTTATTACCAGTTTTTAAGTAAATGGTGCTGTTTGTTTAAAGAAAAGTATAATCCAAAATATATAAGGAAGCAAGACACACAGAAACCAAATCATTTTCCAATAGAGAAGTGGTCAAAGGATATGAACAAAGTTCTCAAAAGAAGAATTGCAATTATTAACCAACCATATTTACTCCAAATCACTAACAATAGAAATGCAAAATAAAGTAATTCAAGTTTCTTCTCACACTGAGCAAATTGACAAAGCTGACAAAAGATGGGAATGGTAAATGTTGGAGGGACTAAGGGAAAGACAAACACACTAATATACTGTTAGTGAAAGCTATGAGTCTAGTATAGAAAATAATTTGAAAATATGTGAGAAAAGTGACTAAACTTGATACCCTTTGACCTAGAGATCCATTGGTGGGCATATACTGAAAGGAGTTTAAAGAAAGAAAGGAAGATCCCATAAACCCCAAAATATTCATGTTCAGTTGTATCCGAATCTTCATGACCTCATTTGGAGTTTTTTTGGCAGAGATACTGGAGTAGCTTGCCATTTTCTTCTCCAGCTCATTGTACAGATGAAGAACTGAGGCACACGGCATTAAGTGACTTGCCCAGGGTCACACAGTAAGTGTCTGAGATCATATTTGAACTCAGATCTTCTTGACTGCAGGCCTAATACTCTATCCACTGCACCACCTAGCTGCCCCAAGAAATATTTACAGTAACACTTTTTGTGGTAGCAGAGAATTGAAAACAAAGTAGCCGCTATCAATTAGGGAATGGTTGAATAAATTATGCTATAGTTGTATGTAAAGAGGTATAGCAATATCTGAAGGGCTATCTCTTGTAAAAGAGAATAGATTCTTAGACCAAGAGGGCAAGCTTAGGAACAACGGATATGAGCCATAGGGGCTGATTTGACTTGATATAAGAAACACTTCCAAATAGAACTAACACAGATCTGTAAGCAGAAACTAGACAATCCCTTGTTAGTATTATCATGCAGACAATTCATGGATCATCCAGAATGAATGGGCTTTAAAGTGACTTCCAACTTTTGGATTCTCTGTAAATCGAATGCTCAGTGAAGTTCAATATTACTCTTAAGAAAAAAGGAAACAAAAGCATTTTGAAGTTCCATTACCATGAAATGAGTCCTTAGTATAAGTTTTTTTTAAACAAATGATGCCATACAATCTCAAAAGAAGTTATTATCTAAGTTCTCATTATTAAATATTTATGTTTCTTTAAACCCAAAGAAGATTCATTCCATGCCAATCTTTGTAATGTTTGTCAAATCAAAGTCAATTATTATTAAATAGCAAATTATTAGTCAACAAATATTTACTAAATATATTGTAGCAGCTCTTTTTTTGCTGTAGCAAAGATTTGGAAACTGAAGTGGTGATCATCAATTGTGAAATGGCTGAGTAAGTGACTATATAAATGTGATGGAATACTATTGTGCTTGCTATAAGAAATGATGAAGGGAATGGTTTCAAAGAAACATGAGAAGACTTGTATGAACTAATGCAGAATAACATGAACAGAACCAGGAGAATAATTTATGCAATGCAACAAAATGTTATAAAGACAAAAAATTTTGAAAGAATTAGGAATTCTAATCAGCTCAAATGACCAATAAATATTTCAGAGGACTTATGATGAAATATGCTATCCACCTCCTGATGAAGTACAGATTGAGACTTTTTTGGGACATGTCCAATAGCAAAATTTGTCTTTTTGACTATACATGTTTGTAGTAGGTTTTTTATTGTTTTTTTCTAGTGAGAGTGGGGTTGAGGAGGAAGTGAGAAAAGGCAGATTTTTGCTGATGGAAAAAAAATTAAATTTAAAAAAGCATTTTGTAATTGAATCTGTAGATGTACTGAATGTGCTTTAACCCCCCAAATATTTTGTAATTTTGTTATTATGAATGGGATTTCCCTTTCTATTATTGCTTCTTCGATTTTGTTTTTATTGTATAGAAATGCTATTGATTTTTGTGAAATTACTTTATAGCCTGCAGCTTTGCTGAAGCTATTAACTGTATCAGTGTCTCTTTGCTGATTCTCTGGGATTTTTATGCTTAATTTTAAAGGTCAGGCAAACAATAGTTTGATTGCATAACAGCTTTTAAGGCAGAATAATCCAGGTTCTTTGAAGGAGATAAGGTATACTAAAAGGAAGAACAGAGAACTAAGAAGTATGCATCAAATATCACTGGTTTCATGGGCTACTTCCTTCTACTTCATGGTGGGGCCCCATATGATTCATCAACTCTTTCTAGCTGCAGACCTAAGCACTACTGTTGCACATGGGCCTAAAAGATTTTCTGCTCTCAGGGAATCAATACAGCAGCTTTTACTAAAAGCCTGCTATGTGCCAAGCACTGTGCTAAGCATTCAAGTTACCAAGATACCCTAGGCGTTCAGTCCTGAGGGAATACCCATAGCCCTGGCTGAGGTTAATCTTAGCTATTTCCTTTTGCCGCCTACCCACCCATTACACATACACCTACCTGCACGCCAAGCCTGGCCACTTCCCTGTGCCACAGTCATTCTGCCCTGGGGTCTGAGCATGGGAGCAGAAAGGACATGGTACCAACAGAGATCACATCTGAACAAGGGACCCAAGGGAAGG
The DNA here is from genome assembly GCF_003287225.1 of Phascolarctos cinereus. Lineage (NCBI taxonomy): Eukaryota > Metazoa > Chordata > Mammalia > Diprotodontia > Phascolarctidae > Phascolarctos > Phascolarctos cinereus. Next base: position 317,357,985 of record NW_027555847.1, read on the forward strand.
GGAGGTTGGGAGGAGCCATGAAGGGGCTTGACAATCTGAGGAACACTCTGGCCTGGTACTGGAAGGGTCTTTCAAAAAATGCAAAAGAGGAGGATTGGGAGAAGGAGACCTTGGTCCAACATGACATTTGTAAGTATGTGGCAAGGTGGGGGAGGGGGATGGAAGAAGGGAAGTGATACAGGGAGGAGAAGGAGATGGGGAGACTGCTCTAAAACCTGGACAATACCTAGGTTGAAGGAAGAGGAGCTAGGTTTGAGAAAAACAGAGAAAATGAACAGCCTGGGCGCAGGGCAGCTAGCTTTGTTGGAGCAAATAAAAACTAGAGCTTCCTCAGGGCAGAATGCTATTCAATCAGAGGGCCAGGCTCCCACCCCCAACATCCCACCCCCACTTCCACTTTTCAGGGCTTTGCTCTCAAGTAAGAATTCAAATGCACTTGAAAAGTCACACCAAAAATAAACGTAGGGCCTGAAGGAAAAAGTTTATTGGAACTGACCAGATGGTTCCTGCCTGTCCCCACCCCTCTCACTTCCCCCCACTCCCTACCCCATCCCATTCCACCCCCAATAGCTGGTTTTCTAGGCCAAGTTTGGAATTATGTCAAAACAAGATTTGTTTCGGGTTTTTTTTTCTTTATTAGAAATGCTATGAAATGCTTATAATTGGGGGAAACAAAATGTTTTAAATTATTCTCCCCCCTTCCCATTTTTCAAATAAAGGAGAAAAAAAAGGGAGGTGTATGGAATGGGTATTGACTCTGAATCCATATGGGCTCCCACCTCTCCTTTGATATTTACTACCTATATGACCTTGGGCAAGTCACAACCTTCTTCAGCCTCAGTTTCTTCATCTGTAAAATGAAGGGGTTGGATTAGATGGCTTCTGAGATCCCTTCCAACTTTATACCTCTAGATCCTGGAGTGCTTTGAGAAAATGATGCAATATGACCTGTATCTTAACATCTGCTCCTAGCTCTCCTGCTAACTTTTTGTGTGACTTTAAACAAATCACTTAACCTTTCTATGTTTAAGTTTTTCAACAATAAGGTTCAATAAGGATTTTCCAAGTACCTACTGTGTACAAGGCACTGTACTATTTGATGGGGATACAAAGAAAAAGCAAACAGCCCTCGTTCTTAACCTTACATTCTACTGAGGTTGGGTACAGCTTTTAAAAAGATATAAGCAAATGCAAGATCATTTGAAGAGGGAGAAAGTCCTAACAAGTGAGGATATCAGAAAAGACTTGCTGGAGGTGCATCTGAGCTGAGCCTCAAAGAAAGCTAGTAATTCTAAGAGGCAGACTTGAGGTGGGAACATGTCACAATGATGGGGGCAGCCTGCAAAAAAGCACCAAGGCAGGGTATGGATTGTCAGCATGTAATCTAGTTTGGCTGGAACATAGAATGTATGAAGATGAATACTGTTAGATAAGACTGGAAAGAAAAGCTAAAGCCAGATCATGAAGAGCTTTTTAATGTCAGGCTGAGTTGTTTATTTTATTTTATTTTAATATTTTTTCCCCAATTACATATAAAAACAATTTTTAACATTTTTAAAAATTTTTTTGAGTTCTGAGTTCTCTTCCTCCCTCCTTCCTATCTCCCCTCATTGAGAAGGCATGCAATTTGATAGAGCTTATACATGGGCAGTCATACAGAACACATTTCCATGTTGGTCATGTTGTGAAAGAAAACAGACAAAAAACCCCAAGAAAAATAAAGAAAGTAAAGAAAAAGCATGCTTTGATCTGCATTCAGATGCCATCAGTTCTTTCTCTGGAGTTGGATGGCATTTTTTTTTATCACAAATATCTGAGAAATGTCTTGGATCATTATATTGCTGAGAATAGCTAAGTCATTCACAGTTGATCATCATACAATATTGCTGTTTCTGCATACAATGTTCTCCTGGATCTGCTCATTTCACTTTGTATCAGTTCATGTAAGTCTTTACAAGTTTTTCCCGGAACATCCTGCACATCATTTCTTATAGAACAATAGTATTCCATCACAATCATATACTTGTTCAGCCATTCTCCAATTGATGGACATCCCCTCAATTTCTAATTCTTTGCCACCAACAAAAGAGCTGCTATAAATATTGTTGAACATATAGGTCCTTTTCTTTTTCCTTTTTTATCCCTTTGGGACCAATTCATATTTTTATGTGAGGTTTAAGATATAGCAGTTTTAACTTTGTTGTCTTCTTCTGAGTTTGTGTTTTGATCTTTCCTGTCATCATAGTAACTTTCTATAGTCAGGATCTTTTTCTGCTGTTGCTTGTTTTTCCAGCCTACTTCTTGTCTTTTAACTCTATCCTAAAGTAGGGCTCTACTCATGGAATGGAGAGGGCACTGTCCCAAGCTTTGGGTTTTTTGTGCAACTGTTTCAGAGATAATTTTGGGGATGTGTAAATTTTTGGTTCTTCTAAGGTAGTAGGACTAGGGAGAGGTGTGTTTACTACACTCCTGATCTGTGACCACAAGCACTGTCTTCCACCCTGGAACTGTGACCAGAGTCCCCACTTCCCTGGAGCTACAATCTCTAGTCTGGTAGTGCTCCTTCTTAACCTGGGACTGAGACACGGGACTGTGGGCCAGATCCAAGTATGGGCAATGCAACACAGTCCTACCCCCAATGCCGGCAAAGGCACCCCTATAATATCCTTCTGACCAGTTGTCTGACCACCTTACCATCCGTGGAATGAGAGGTCTGGAAACTGCCACAGCTGCCACTGATTCAGTTGCCCCCAAGGCTGGTTTGCTAGGGCATCGTCTATCATGGTTCTGGACTATACGCCACACTCACCCTGGGGCAACAGAACTTCCTGCCAATCTTCTATGTTGTCTTGGGTTGGAAAATTGTTTCATCCTGTCCTTTTGTGGGTTCTCCCACTCCAGAATTTGTTTTGAGGCATTAAAGTCTTTTGGAGGAGTTATGAGGAGAGCTCAGGTGAGTCTCTGCCTTTTCTCCACCATCTTGGCACTACCCCACCCCAATTTAAAAAAAAATTTTAAAGAAATCGGGAGCCACTAAAGATTCTTGAGCAGGGGAGTGTGCTTTAAAAAGATCATTTTGACAGCTGTGTAGAGGATGTATTAGAGAAGGCATAGACTGGAATCATGGAGACTTATTAGGAACTTATTACGATGATGCAGGCTAGAACTTAAAAGAACCTGAACTAGGCTGGTGGCCAAGTGAGTAGAGAGAAGGGGTCTGCTGTGAGAAATATTGTGTAGGTAGACTCAATAAAACCTAATTTGATATGGAAGTGAGAAAGGGTGAAGAGTTGAAGGTGACTCCAAAATTGCAAATTGAGGTGACTGTTAGTCTAGGCCAGTGGCTAGCAAGACATTGCTCTGCCAAAACCATAGGGGCTGGCAAACTGTGCCAGTCCCTGCCACTCCCCTGCCATCCTGGTTTGCCCTTATTCATTACTCTGGGGTTGCCTGACTTCTCAATGAGAGAAGTAAGCTTTCTAATTCGCACATTCACTTTACTCTTCCTCCCTAGCTCACACCCTCTCAAGGAAAGTTGCAAATTCCAGGAATGTTACTTTGGGCTGTAGTCTAGGATTTCCTCCAGGAGTGGGGAAAGCAAGAGAGATACCCAATGTGTAAACATGAATCAGGAAAGGAATAGATCTTTCATTTCCACACAGGAAGGGGATGCTAAACACAGGGACATCATGTGGCATCATGTGCACTTCAGAGGGATAAACTTATTACTACTTCTACGATCATTTGGAAGGCTAATAGAATACTTAAGCCTCATTGGAACACAAATAGTGGTGGTGACTTTATATTTTACCTCTCTTCCCTGGCAGAGTTAGGTCAAATAGCCAAGTTTTCTCAGGGCCTCTCTCTGCTGTTGCCCATTACTTTGATAGACTCTGCTACTTCTTTCCAGTATTCTAAGACCCTTCAGGACCTTTCAGTAATCTGAAAGCTGATAAAAAAGAAAGGAAATTCACAAGAGAGGCAAAGGGGGTAGGGGAGGGGCAGGGCCTGGATGATACACCAAGATTCTACACTGGTAGAAATCTAGCTAGTTGAGTCTTTACTCTTCCCTCCTCAAAATCTCTCTCATTATTCCAGGGTAGAAAATCGCTTGCTGAAATAATATCTTGCTACCTGGAGAGCTAAATCTAAGAGCCAACTAGATGCTACCTCCTTCCTCCACCAGATGTGGAATCCAGCATCATCAGCTCTTCTAGTTTCAGTAACCCAACAACAATGCATCACCCGAAGCTGATTTGTGCAGTTTCTGTGAGGACCCCAGGTCAGGAAGAAAATATCACCATTGGCATAAGTTCCAAGGGGATAGGTAGATGTGGTGGATCTGTTACAGTGGAATAATGGGAAGTTTGGAGAAAGGCTGGGTTTAGGGGAAGATAATGAATTCCACTTTGGATATGTCAAGTTTGAAATACAGATGGAACATCCAAGTAGAGACACCCAGTGGGAGGGGGCTGCAGAAGATGTGAGGCCTAATGCTGAGGAGAGAGGCTGGGCCTGGATAAATAGATAAAGGAGTCATCTGCAGAGAGATGATAAATAAACATATGGGTGCTGATGAGATCACTGAGGAAGTATAGAGAGAGGAGACTGGATTATCTGAGGCACTTTTATTTTTTATTCTTTCAATCTATACAATAAACCAAAAAGCAAAATCTATTTTAGAGCAGACACAGACTTATTGTTGAAGGAAGATACAGAGCACAGTTTTGGAATGTAACTGCAATTAGGTGGCAGGGTGATGATTCATCAAAAGAAACTAAGGAGTAGCCAGACAGGTAGGAGGAGGACCAAGAGAGAGTAGTGTGCTGAAAATGAAGAGAGGAGAGAATATCTGGGAGGTTAGGGTTAAAATACAACAACGCGGTTATCAGGGATAAGAACTGAGAAAAGGCCACTGGACTTGACGATAAGAGATCATTAGTCACACCCTGCTAACTGGCAAAAATGACCAAAAAAAATGGCAACAGTCGATGTTGGAGGGAATGTAGAAGGATAGGCATGCAAACACACTGTTGGTAGAGCTGCAAAATGGTGTAACCATTTTGGAATTATGCAAAGTGACCAGAATGCCCATGCTCTTTGAACCAAAAATTGCATTACTGGGCTTATACCCCAAGGAAGCCCTTGATAAGAAAAAAAAGGAGTCCCCGTATGCTCCATAATATTTATGACAGCACTTTTTGTGATAGCTAAGAATTAGAAACAAAGTTGAGGGATTGCTAAACAAACTGTGGTATAACAATGTAATGGAATATTACTGTGTAGTAAAAAATGATGCATGTAATGAATACAGAGAAGTATGGAAAGATCTATATGAACTGATGCAGAGTAAGGTAAGCAGAGCCAAGAAAACAATATAAACAGTAACTATAACAATGTAAATGGAAAGAACAACTATACACCAAAAAATCAAAAGGAAATATAACAAAATTATAAAGATCAAGCAAAACTCAAACAAAGAAAGAAAGATAAGACGACTCTCCCAGCCTACCACTTTGTGGAGGTGGGAGGTACACAGGTGTTACACATTGCACATGTTTTCAGACTTCATCAATGTATTGATTAATTTGCTGACTGTTTTTCCTCTCTAACAATATACTATTTGTCATATGGGATGCCTCTCTGGGAAGGACAGCAGAAGGAGGAGTGATGCTGGGGATAACTATGGCAGTGCAAGAAACAGAAAAATATAAAAAAAATTTTTGTTTTAAAAAGAGAAGTCATTGGTAACTTTGGAGAGAGCAGTTTCAGCTAAAAAATGCAGTGATATTAAGAAGTCAGAGAAACAGAAATGCCTACTGGCTTAGATAGATGGTCTTCCTAAGGAGCATCCTCAGAGCAATGGATCAGATACTTCATGTCATATGTATACAATGTGAATGCCCTATTACTTAAATTATGGTAGTACTGTAGCAGTAGATAAAGGGCAGGGGTGGGAGGCAGGAAAACTGGGGTTCAAATATCATCCCAGACATTTACTAATTATGTAACCCTAAGCAATTTCTGTTATCTTAGGTCACTCTTTAGGACTCACCTACTAAGCCTTAGAGCGATTAGAACCTCTTGTATTTGCCCATTTTCTGTCACCTAATCTATATTTTGCCTTGGAATGATTCTCTAATTGGTTCTTATACACTATTTTGTCTCTCTAGCTAGGTGAAGGCAAATGTGTGTTTGTGTGTGTGTGTGTGTGTGTGTGTGTGTGTATGGGGGGTGGCTTCTCTTATATGACCCACAGCATCCCTCACATTGTGGTTTTACTGGTTAGTTGATGTCTATTGAGTAACAAGTTTCTCTTAAAGTCAAATAGGGACATCATACCTGTCCCAGTCTATTTCAAAGATATCATAAATCTAAGTTAAATAAGATATGTGAAAGCGTTTTGAAATATTTGGGAAAAATACTTATTTTTTAATGGAGCCATGATCTTGACTCTCCACACCTTCATAGGGTATAAGCCTATGTAATAGAATCTCCCCAAAGAACTTTTTAAGTTGTAGAAGAATTGCTGACTTATATTGGTGGAAGGAATTTCTTCATTGGTAGTGGTGCAGTGGATAGAATGCCAGGCCTAGAAGGCCTGGAGTCAGGAAGACTCATCTTCCTGAGTTCAAATCTGGCCTCAGACACTAACTAGCTGTATGACCCTGGGCAAGTCACTTAACCTTGTTTGCCTCAGCTTCCTCATCTGTAAAATGAGCTAGAGAAGGAAATGGCTAACCACTCCAGTATCTTTGCCAAGAAAACCTCCAAAATGGGGTCACAAAGAGTTAGATACAACTGAAAGGACTGAACAATAACAACAAAAAGTTCTCTACACCAATGAAATCACAGGTTTGGCAGGGAGGAAAACAAAACAAAACCTAGCATTCTCATAGGATAATCAGGAGTTAAGAGCTTGGTCTCAGCAGGTCAGATTTCCCTGTTGTCATCTCATCACACAGCACTTTCCCTGGGCTACCTTCAGAACTCTGAAAGCCTTAGTATTTTTGTACATGCCCTACATCAATTAGATGATCTGCCTTGAGATAAAGATCTTCTGCGTAGCAGAGCTATGGGGAAGGGACTGAAATTGGAGAAGAGGGCTAACAAAATGTCACAATAAACCTGTCTTCTGGATGCTTCCTCCTTAAGTAACTTCATGGACAGAAACATCCTTTTAAAGTAACAAAGGGTCATGCATACAGACAATGAGAGTGTGATGGGGATTTTTGCTTCATCCTAACATTCTATTCATTAGCGCCAAGATTTTATGGGGGATGGGAAGAGACAAGGAAGGAAAGAAGGCAAATTGTACCTAGTCACTGACTTAGGAAGGAGGCAAGAAGACCATTTAACAGTTTTGGGTTAGAGCTGGTTGAGGAGGTCATTTTGGAGAGAATGTTCTATCACCTGTTTCACATTTCTAAATGTTCCACTTCCAGCTTCCTGAATGAAGGCTGGTTGCACAGAGCACAACAGTTAGCTAAGTCACACAATTGTCTTCGACCTTGGGGGATGAAAAACAGCAGAGGAAATAGTGACTTCAGAGAGTTGAAGTTTATTTTGTGCAGGCACTATGGCACTTTAATCACTCAGTAGTCTTGCAGAACCTTCTGATCCCAAGGAGAGTACATATGCAGTGGAATTAGCCTAGGTAAGCATGAAAAGCATAAACAAAAGAATCTGGCTGGGGTGGCAATTGACGTGTTTCATGTGACGTTGTGAAATGGTCAGGGTCGCTTATCTTGGCTGAGTCAGAGTACGGCACCAGTAAAGCTAACCAAGGTCATGGGCTTAGTGCCCATGGTAAAGCCTTTGTATGGAGAAGCAGCACGGCAGAGTGAATAGAAAGATATCTTACAACCAGAAAGCCCTAGGTTCAGGTCCTACCTATGACAAATACTGGCTCTGTGACCTTGGAAAAGTTACTAGACCTCTTAATGCTCAAGGCTGCTCTCTAACACTATTCACAGGAGCACTGGCAAGAGCTTCCCCACCCAGGAGGTCCCTCTACTAGTAAAATCACAGGTCTGGTCCCTATCCCTATATGACATGTGCTTTGGGACAGATTGGGCGAGGACTCTCCCTTATCACCTTTGTTTCTTGGAATCCCCAGCTCCCTTCAAGGCTCAGCTCAAGTGCTTCTCCTGGAAGATGTCTTTCCCATCTTCTCTATCTGTTAGTGCTTTCTCCTTCCCCTCACAGCAAGCTTGCATTTATTTTGTGTGAATTTTATTTATCTGTGCAACTAGGTGGCACAGTGGGTACAGTGCTGGACTTGGAATCAGGAAGACCTGAGTTCAAATCTGACCTCTGACACTTATTGGCTGGGTGACCCTGGGCAGGTCATTTAAAAACAACAACAGTGGGCAACTAGGTGGCACAGTGGGTAGAGCACCGGCCCTAGGACTGGAGTTCAAATCCAGCCTCACACATAGCACTTACTAGCTGTGTGACCCTGGACAAGTCACTTAATCCTATTTGCCTCAGTTTCCCCACCAACAAAATGAGCTGAAGAAGGAAATGGCAACCCCCATCCAGAATCTTTGCCAAGAAAACCTCAAATGGGGTCATAAAGAGTTGGTCTTGACCAAAAAATAACTGAAGAGGTCCTACTACAATGTAATTTGGAGAATGAAATGAGATATCTGTACAGTGTTTAACACAGTGCCCAGCACATAGTAGGTATTCAATAGGAAAGGAAGTCCTTCTTCCTTCCTCCCTCCTTCCTCCCTCCTTCCTCCCTTCTTTTTTCCTTCCCCCCTCCCTCCTTTTCTTCTCCTTCCTTCCTTTCTTCCTATTATTCCCCTCCATTAGAATGTAATCTCCTTGAGAACAGGTCCCATTTCCTTTTTATCAATGTAGCCGCAGCATATAGCACAATGTCTGGCACATAGTACTTGCTTAATAAATGCTTGCTGAATGAATGAATGGGTAAGTGGATGACAACCTATCACTACTATTGGGAAAATAACTCAAAGGGGACACTTTGTTGATGATGCAGCAAGGTAATTCTTTTTGCATGTGAATGACAGCACATTGCCCCTCACTCCACCAAACCCCTCATGAGTTTCCCTCCTTTTTTTTCCACTGCAGTCATGGTAGGAAAAGAATGAGGGCTGGAGCTAAATGTAAGTTTCTGGGTGCAGGACACACACACACACACACAGACATATATCTGTACATTTAGTTTGGCTCATCATCCTGCTTTTTAGGAAAAACTAAACTATTCCCTCAGTTATAAGTCAGTCAGTCAATATTGAGTTCCCACCACCATGCTCAGAGAACTAAACAGTAAGCTACGAGGGACATAGAGAAGTCATTAGTCTCTGGTCTCAGGTATCTTTCATTTGGTTCTGTGGCCTTTTGCCTGGGAAGGGGGTATTTGCTTTTGGACTCAAGTTCTCTTAGCTCAAGGGTCAGCCTACTGTGGCCTGCCACCTGTTTTTATATGGCCCATCAGCTACGAATGGTATACAAATACAGGTGTGGGCCAGATTTGGCTCACAGATTGCAGTTTGTTGACTGCCATCTTGGTCCATGGAATCAAATATTTCAGTTTCTCTGTCAAAGAATAAAATTCTGAAAATATTATGTTAGTTTAATGCAGAAATTCATAACCTTTTTAGTGCTATAGACCCCTCCGGTAGTCTAGTGAAACCTACTTCTGGTACTACAATGACTACTCTCAGAACAATGATTTTTAAAATGCATAAAGTAAAATGTTTAAGATTAGAAAGGAAACTAATTATGCTGAAATATAGTTACCCCCATTTTTTTTTTAAAGTTCATAGATCTTAGTTTAATAATCCCTGGTTCAATGGAGCCAGTGACATTTAGATTGTGAACCTCTCAGTTGGGGCACTGGAAAGAGTGCTGAACTTGGAGTCAGGATGACTCATCTTTATGAGTTCATATCTGGCCTCAGATACTTAGTACCTGTATGAATCTGGGCAAGTCGCTTAACCCTGTTTGCCTCAGTTTCCTCATCTATAAAATGAGTTGGAGAAGGAGATAGCAAACCACTCTAGTATCTTTGCCAAGAAATGGGTCACGAAGAGTCAGACACAACTGAAAAATGTCAACAACAATCTTCACATTACTGATTGGGCCATGGTAGGAAAGAAGCAAGATTTCTTACTCCAGGAAAAGACCAAAACAAAGACTCCTGAGGCCACAGGATCTCACCATTGCTGAATTCTAAGAAAGGCAACTGGGCCATTCCAAGGTCATCCATGGAAGTCCTTCCAGGTGGGGGACAGGAGAAATCTGAAAACATCAAAGATGGCAGACTCAAAGAAAGCAATGCCTTCAAACTTGACTATGATTTTTGGAGAAGAGTGCATCCACGGAAAGATTTCCTGAGAGGAATCATGTTGAGAACGGTAACCTCTAAGAAAGTCCTTACTATAAATATCTATTGAAGATGGATTTATCATCCTAGCTGATATCTAGGCCAAATTAGCTGTAAGTTTACAGGATTATAGAATTTCTGCTTTCAAAGAGACTTTAGAAGTAATCCATTTTCATCTCCTCTTTTGAAAAAAGAGAAAACTTAAGGCACAGAGAGAGATTAGGTGACTTGCTGAAGGTCATACAGGTAGTGTCAGAATCAAACCTACAGGTCCTGATTTGAGCTCAGCAGCACTCTCCATTATACTATCCTACCTCTCAAAAATCATTCCCTCAAACCAGTTAGTGTCCTCTATCTTCCCTCTTTTTCATAATAATAGATATTTATAGAGTGCTTCAGGATTTGCAAAGTACTTTATATGTCTTATTTTATTTCAAATTCCAAATATGTGAGGTGGGCATTAAAGTGATTCCTCCCCCCCTTTTTACATTTCAGGAAACTGAGGCTCAGAGAGGTTAAGTGACTTGATCATGGCCAAACAACTAATAAAGTATCAGAGGCAGGATTAGAATCCAGGTCTTCCTGACTCACAAGTCTAGCATGAGAACTCCAATACCAGGATGCCTCCCTGTGTTTAGAAGAATGAGACTGCCTCAATCACACCAAGAGACAGTTTTAGTGTCATCTAGAAAAGCAAAATGATCCCAGAAGTTCTTTCCCACAGTGCTGGCACACAGAAGTGTTCCCAGTCAAGGTGTTTGGTGACCCATGCTACCACTGGGACAGCCCTAAGTCCTTGGACAGTAGATGGCTGTAGGTCAGCCTGTTACACAAATAAAGCAATAAAACATTATCGGTCACAGATGCTGCTTGCAATGCAATGTGGTATTTTAAAAACAAATTTTCCTTCAGCCCTAGCCTGGAGGAATTTTTTTTTCCCCTGGTGGTTCTTTTCTCTTGGTCAGTTTATGTAAGTGAAGCTAGGTTCCTCCCCTTTCATTCTGGCCAAAGTAATTATCAACAATCTCCCACCTCCTTCCCTCTGCTCCCCTTCCCCTATGAAATCAGAGGCTCTCACCTGGCGTCTCAGGATGGAGAATGTATTGCCATCTTCTGGGTGGCCTGATGAGCCCTACTTTTTGCTTGATGTTTTGGAAATGGTGAAGGCAGGTGGGAAGAAGGAAGGAAGAGAAAGAAAGAACAGAAAGAGGGAAAGGAAGGAGAGAAGGAAAGGGGAAGGGAAAGAAGGAAGAAAAGGAGGGAGGAAGGAAGAAATGGATGAAAGGAAAGGGAAAGAAAGAAGGGGAGGAAGGAAGGAATGGAAAGAAAGGAAGGGAAAGAAAGGAAAAGGAAAGAGGAAAAGAAAAGAAGAAAGGAAAGAAAATCCACCTATCCTAAATTGCAAGATGGGAAGGCTATCATTTGAGTTGAGTATACTTAGTTAAGTCTGTATCCCGTAGAATACAACAAGCTGCTTGAGGGTGGACACTAATTCTCTTTGGGTCTTTAAATCCCTAGTGAGAGGTAGTTTGGCTAGAGTGCTAAGTCTGGAGTTACGAAGACATGGGCTCAAATAAAACACCTGACACTTATTAACTAGGTGATCTTGGGAATGTCACATCATCTCGGCACTTAAGTCATGGTTGAGTTGTGATCAGGATGGAGAATGTTTTTGCCATCTTCTGGGTGGTCTGATGAGCCCTGCTTTTTGTTTGATGTTTTGGAAATGGTGAAGGCTTGGTTGAGTTGTGATCTGCATCAGTGAAGAGATTTTCTCTACAGGGATTTCCTCAAGCTGGCAAAATCATAGATCTTTCCATTGTCCCCAACACCTACACAGTGCCTTGCTTCATAAATTCTTAAATTCATAAGTTCATCCTTCATAAATGTCTGTTTAAATTGTATTATGGTAGATTTTTTTTAATACCCTCAATCCCCATTTCTCATTCACACTTGCTTCCTCCTCCAGTGCTGCCAAATGAGAGAAGCTTTCACCATGCTGCTAAAAGAAACAATTTGGATATCATGGAGCAGCTGGTTGAGGAGAAGGTTAACATTAATGCCATGAACAGTGTGAGTATAGACAATACGTATAGTAGAAAACAATTGAGAGTGGTGGCTGAGATAGACCAATTCTCTCAGCAGTCCTGGAACAAAGTTAACACCCTTGGAATTCCACCCTTACATTTACAATTGCCTTCTGGATCTCTCCACTAAGATGAACACCAAAACCTTTTGGTCTGAAACTGAACTCATAATATCTAAAACTGAATTCATCCCTTTCCCCCTACATCTGTTGTTTCTCCTAATTTCTTTCTGTTGATAGTACTATCACACTTCCCAATTACCTGGATCCATAAATCCAAGATGTATTTGATTCAGAAATTTTTAAATCTAGAAATGAAAAGGACCCCTCAGAGCCCACTTAGTCCAGCCCCCTTCATTTCACTGAAGATGAAACTGAAATCAAGGAGGTTAAATGATTTGGTCAGGGTCACATTGGTAGTAAGGATGGGAGTTGAGATTCGAACCCAGGTTCTCTGACTTCAGTGTCAGTATTCTTTTGACTGCCTCATGCTGTCTGCATTCCTTTATCTCCCATAACAAGTTAGTTGCCAAATCCCTGTCAATTATGCTCCACATCTCATCCACCTTCATCCAGATCATTTTGAATTACAGTCATACCTTCATAATTAGTGTTCTTACCTTTTGTATATCCTCTCCCCAATTTATGCTTCACATTACTGATAGAATAATGCTCTTAATCTGTTACTCTAATCACTCAAGAACTTTCAGTAGCTCCCAATTATATACTAAATAAAGTATAAAGCACTGACCTTGGCATTCAAGGTCCTCCACCATCTGGGTTCAACCATCATATCTCATTTACTCTACTTTGACATCCCAGTCAAACTATGCTTTGTGCATGTTCTCTTCGTCTCCAGCCCCCAAATACTTCCATGCTTTTGCTTACATCAGCCTTGCCTGGCGTGGACTACTCCCACCTTACATCCATCTATTGGTATCCCACCCCTTTCTTAGAAGCCCAGCTAGGGTACGACATCCTCCATGAAGCCTCTCCTCCCTCGGGGGAAAGGAATCACTCCTTCTTCAAACTTCTCAGAGCACACTAGACCTATCCTCTGCCCTGACCACCTCCTCCCTGCATCACAGGTTTGTCTATTGATGCTTCTTTCCATGTTAGAGATCAACCCCTGGGAAGCTGGGTCCATGTGGTAGTTCTCTTTATATTCCCTTGAACAAAGGGAAAGGTATTAGGTAAGATCCAATGGGTATAATTGTATACAATTGATATAATGGATACAAATAGGGAAGATACAATGTGGGTAGTAGAAAGTGAACTGGACTTAAAATCAAGTATCCTGAGTTTGAATCCCTACTCTGACATTTACTAGCCATCTAGCCATAAGACGAGCCCTTCTAGTTTTTTCTTTTTCTAAAATAGAGGCATTCGTATTTGCCCTAGAGGTAGGCAGAAACATGAACTTGTTAGACCTTCAAGAGATATATAAATGTCAGTTACTTCTATTCTATTAATAAAATTTGTTGGTTAAATTGAATTGAAAAGGTGAAATCAGAGGGCACTACCTCCCTGGATATGGGAGTTTATCTTATCTTTAGGCAAGGATGTAGGGTGTTTGCTTGCTTTTTAATTGTCTCTGCCTAACTTAATACATTGTGGGTATGTGGTAAGTCAACCGGGGAGATTAGGGACTTGGATTGCAGTCTGCTTATCATTTGGGCCTCTCAAATTCTGGAAAGTCAGAACATCCTTGGGTAGTTGATCTTAGTTCATTTCCTTCCATGGAATGTCATTTGTAGCGAGGTTCCTCCAAAGTTGAAATCTTTAGAAAAAATGACTTGTTCAATAGCATCGTTGTTGGATTGTTGTAAACCTTCCTGTCTGGACAGAAACCTTCTATTTTAGCTCTTATCTCTCTGGTGTCAGGTTTCAGGGAGATGAAGGGCAGCAGGAGATGGCTAAATGGGTCCATTGCTAGAAACGTGGGTTTCCTGTTTCCCTGGATTTCCTGTAGTTTTTCTTTACGGAAATCTCTGGATACCTCTAGTGATGTTTCTGAAAGTGGAACAGGAGCAGGGGAGAAAAAGGAGAGGGCCAGTTGCTTAGGATAGTCTGTGGGTGCATTTCAAGAGGTGTGTGTTGGTCTCTGTGTGCACACACACGTGTGGATATGTGTCAGTGTCACAGAAACTAAAATTAGAATACCAAATAGTTATTTGCTGCTGGCAACTCCCATAAAAATGGATAAGCTTCCTCCTCTACCCCCATGGAGGGTTCTTTTTTTTTTTTCATAGGGGAGGGACAGGATTTGTATTTTTATCAATGTGTGAGAACTCCTAGCATAGAAAACTCATTCTAAGGGATAGATAGATGGTGCAGTGGATAGAGCAACAGCCCTGAAGTCAGGAGGACCTGAGTTCAAATCCGACCTCAGATCAAGCACTTGACACTTACTAGTTGTGTGACCTTGGGCAAGTCACTTAACCCCAATTGCCTAAAAAAACAAACAACCCCGCCCCCTCATTCTATGTATGCAGATAAGCAACTTGTAAAACTCATGTGAAATCTTAGTGAGTTGCATGGGGTTATCAAGAAGATTAAGGAACTTGGCCATGGTCACACTGCCAGTATATGTCACAGGCATGCCTTGAACCAAGGTCTTCCTGACTCCAAGGCTATCTCTTTCTGGAGGTTTTTCTTTTTCTTTCTTTTTTTTCCTCCCTGGTCTGGATTTGTGATTTTCTGGATGTAAGGAACTCCCAGTTAGGAAGCCCCCTTTACCAATGCAGATCACCTGATGCCCTACAACAAAGTCTTAGAGAGCTGCCTGGCCCATGGAAGCATTAAGTGATTTTGCTCTGGGTCAAACAGCTGGTATAAGGCAGAATTAAACCGAGGTCTTTCTGACTCTAAGGCCTTATTTTCTGTCTACTATTGCCATGCTGCCTTTCATGTGGGTTCCTATGAGACATTAAAGTTAATAAGTAGGTACCCTTGGAGGTAGGTAGTTGGTGGTATTATTAAAAAAAAAAGTAGACTAAAATATTTGTTACAAATGCTTGCCTTAATTCCTTCCTCTTCCTCTCTCCCCTCTCCCCACCTTCCCCCCCACCCCCAAAGGTAGGGGGTAGGAGGGAGAAGGGAAAATAAGTGTAGGTTAGGGGAAAAAAAGAAAAAGAAAAAAGCATTATTTTTTTAAATGTGCAGAAGAAAATGGTAGGGAAGGAAGGCCAGAAAGAATCAGACAAGGAAGATAGCTTTGAAAGTTACATGTTACATAGACAGACATAGATGTGTGTGTATAAACACACATATATAATGAAGCAAGCAGCACATAATCAAAATTAAAAGTTTCGTGTATAATCCTCTTGTTCTATTATTCTTTATATAGAAATTCCTGTTTTATTTTGGTGTTTATAATAAGTTCACCTTTTTACAAAGTAGCCTAAACTCTGCTCTGTGAGGATATCTGAACACTTTTACATTTGTCAATCAACTGGGTAACAATGATCTAGCCTTATAATGTGCATTTTAGTATTGGCTTCCTATCATAATAGATTCCCACCTAAGTAACAGGAATAATGTATATTCTAGAGGAAATTTTTTTTTAAATAATAAGCTTTATAGGCAAACAAACTGAAGAGAGAGTAGTTAAAAAGGGTTGCCCAGGAAAATTTCTGGGTTAAGAATTTCTTAACCTCTATCAAGGATTTTGTGCTAACGAAAAGAAATAGCATCTGTTACAAGCTAACGTTTTTTTTTTTGTTGTATTACAAGAATGACTGGTTCTGCATTGGGTTTCAGCTCTTCCTATTAAATTTTATATTCCTTATGTTTCTGGCATACATCCCAGTGAGCTGTAAAGCTCTCCAATGTTATGTGAAACCTAATGCATTTTGAATTATGCTGGAAATAATTCATGGTACTTTCAAGGCAAACCAAAAGAGCAGAGCTGAATGATTTTAAAAATATTTTTTATTGATAGCTTTTGTTTTTCACATTACCACGATTTCTCCCAGTACCCCTTCCCTTGTCCCCTCCAGAGATCCGTCTCATAAAACAAATATTTTTAAAGAAAAAGAAAAAAGGAAAAAGGGGGAAGATTGAACTGAATATATGTGTTTTTAAAATTAAGATCTCAGAGCAAATGTTGAACATTCCAGAAATTTTAAAAAAATTTTTTAAAAAAGGGCAAACACTATTTTGATAAGATGATAACTAAAATTTTCATTTCCAGCTCTGTTTTTCAAAAAATGCATGTTTTTATTCCTTACCATAACAAATCTCCAATAAGCATTTTCTACAAACTGTGTTTACTTAGATGAAGCGCACAGCCCTGCATTTTGCTGTGGGTGGAAACCATTTATCAGCTGTAGATTTCCTTCTCAATCACAAGGCCAGGGTGGACATTGCTGATAAGGTAAGCTCATCTTCACCTAATAGAATTGTTTGAGACACTTCCTTTAAAACCAGTATAGTTGAAGAAGAAAAAGCTTCTGACTTTAAAGAAAAAGAAAAAGAGAGAGAATGTTTTTCCCCTAACAAATAATTAATAGTCTTTTCTATGGTGGTGGCTATATATGAGGCTTATTTGCAACATATACATGTAGATATTAAATGAGGCTATCCTTTATATGCAGAAATGACACTCCTAACCCATCACAGATTGAAGCAATGCTTTGGACTGTTTGTTCAGTGATGGCAATGAGTTCCACAAGTGACCCTTGGGATCAATAGCATGTATTTGCCAGAGAACAAATAGTATAGTTTATGGCTATTGAGCAGGCTGAAGCAAACTAGTTCACAGAGGGACTGAACCCATGACTTTGCTCTTGAGATAAAAATGTTCTAATCACCTGAGCTAATAAACCACAGACATGCCTACTTACATACACGTAATGCTTCCTGCTCACTTACCCTGCTTATCCTTCATATCACTGCTCTGTACCAGGTTTGTGTGGGGAAGGAGAGCTATGCTGTATAATGCTTATAAATTCATGGGATTGAGAACCGAAGGGATCTTTGCGACACAGTCTAACGCTTCATTTTACAGAGGAACAAATTGGTGCTCAGAGTGGCTTGCCCAAGGTGACATCAAGAGAAAGGAAAGTTTGAATATGAACCTATGTTCCCCACCTTAAGTGGAAATGATGGAGACTTTCCTGTGGAACAGTAGAAAGACAACTGGAGTTATCTCTGGAATTGACTCTGAAGTCAGAGTACCTGAAATCAAATTCTATCTCTGACAATTATGGATGTGTGATCATGGGCAAGTTGATTATCCTTTCTGGGCCTCAGTTTCCTCATCTGTAAAATAAGCACATGAGTCCTTCATGAGACTTCTGAGCTCTGTGCCAGCTTCACATTTATGATTCTCTGATGATGCTATAACATGGCCCTCCCCTGGAACAGTGGGGATGTGGGGACTGACACTAACTTGCAGAGAAGAGCAGTATGAAATTATAGCCAATTTCATTGTTCTGCGTAGCTCAGTTTGTTTACCAACTGTAGTATAGACCAATCCATGGGCTAGTCATGAAGATTTCTCTTGGTTTTACTCCTTCTGTTTTACTCTTTTTTGGCCTTATTGTTTGTAACATTGCTGACAAAGAAATATCACTGAAATAATACTGAGGAAATAACCATTTTTGATATATGAATATTGGCCATACCCTCCATTTACGTGGAGGTGGATAACTGCATCGAAGGTTGGCATTAACCAAGGAGCAGACTCTACAGTACCAGGAAACACTTCTTGTTTATCACAATTTTCATAATCCTGTTCCCAGGAGGCTTTGCTAATGACTTTCAATGAGAATAGCCTGCTTTCCCTTTTTGGTGTTGGAAAATGTTGCAACTGCTGATCCAAGTCTTAATAGTATCTATATTTTTATAAGTAGATGAGGAGATTGGCCCAGTTCTACTACGTTAGTTAAATTCAGTACTGGTTTGTTTCAAACTGAATAGCCAATTATATTCCATCAATAATAGAGTAAACTTTCCCTGATTTGTTTTCTCTTTGGAGCTTTTTCAAAATATGTATTTATCTTTTCCTATAAATATAGTATATCCCTGGCAAGCATTATTGTATCATAAGTTAAAAGATAAAACATAATTCCTATCAAGTGAGATATAGAGCAATTTCCTATTTATCTTATTTTCCTGGCAAAAAAAGATGGCCAACTTTAGTACTTTTATCATTAATCTAATTACTCTTAGGGGCATGAGTGTATAAAAAGCTTAAGTAAAACGTATAGGTAGGTTACCATCATGGATGGTCTGTTCTGACAATTAATTATATGAGCGTTAAGCCCTATGTGACTTAGGCTCTGCAGTAGTCTCCTAATAAGTATCTCTACCTTTAGCCTCTCACCTCACAGCAATCCTCTTTTATCTATTCACATAAAACTGTACCTTGGTCCAGGCTCACCTTACCTTTCACCTGGACAATAAAACAGCCTCCTGTTTATAAACCTTCCTGTTTCCAATCTGTCCTCTCTGAAATCCATTCTCTGGGAATAGATACCAAAGCAATTTGACCGAGTCAACTTCCTTGCGCAAGAAATTGTAGGGGTCTCCTATTGCCTCTAGGATAAAATGCAGACTCTTCTGTTTCACATACAAGGCCATTTACAGTCTAACTCCAGCTTACCTTTCTAGCCTTGTTAGCTATGTATATACTTTATACATATTTATATGCACATACTACACACATATGAACAATGTACCATGCACTCAGCAATGTCTAACATCTTACTAATTCCTTGATGTAGATGGATTACATCAAGCTATATGATTCCACTGAAAAACAAATTTAAAATAGTTCCTTTATCATGTGGAATCTTTGTCCAAAGGTATCAAAATAAACATCTCAAAATGTTTTTAAAGGCATAACATTCTTAATGCATGCCAAGGAAAGAAAGAGATTGAAAGCTTTAAACTTGAACCAACAGATGAAGTTATGTGGTGGGACTAGGTTTCCCCTATTTCTTACTATAGGTATTAGTTTTCCCTAAAAGGTCTGCAGTGGATAAAGTGCCAGGCCTGGAGTCAGAAAGACCCAAGTTCAAATTTGGCCTCAAACACTTACTAGTTGTATGATCCTGGACATATAACTCAACCTTTGTTTGCCTCAATTTCCTCATCTGTAAAATGGGGATAATAATAGCACCTACTTCCCAGGATTATTGTGAGGATCAAATGAGATAATAATTATAAAGCACTTTGCATACTGACTATGCATAGTGATATATAAATATTAGCTATTATTTTTTATATAATATAGTATTACAATAGCTAACCCATGCTCTTCAGGCTCATGGATTTTATATCTCACTAAACAGCATGAAACTTGTTAAAGAGTTTCTTCTTGAGTTGATCATTACAATATTGCTGTTACTTTGTATAATGTTTTTCTGGTTCTGCTCGCTTCACTTTGCATTATAAGTCTTCTGAGGTTTTTCTGAAACCATTCTACTCATCATTTCCTATAGCACAATATTATTCCATCACAATTATACAACTTGTTCAGCCATTCCCCAGCTGATGGGCATCCTCTCAGGTTCCAGTTCATTGCCAACACAAAAAAGGGCTGCTACAAATATTTTTGTACATATAAGTCCTTTTCCTTTTTCTTTGATCTCTTTGGAATTTAGACCTAGCAGTGGTATTTCTGGATCAAAGAGTATGCACAGTTTTATAGCCCTTTGGGCATAGTTCTAAATTATTCTCTGGAATGGTTGGACCATAAATTAGGTTATTTTATTAAACATGGAAAGGAAGGGACAACTATAATAATGTAAATAGTCAATAAACATTTATTAATCATCTACTATGTGCCAGACACTATGCTAAACTCTGGGTATACGAAGAAGAGCCAAATGAGCAGAACCCAAGAGAACACTGTATACAGTAACAGCAATATTATTATTATTATTATTATTATTATTATTATTATTATTATTATTATTTTAGGCAATTGGGGTTAGGCGACTTGCCCAGGGTCACACAGCTAGTAAGTGCCAAGTGTTTGGTCTGAGGCTGAATTTGAACTCAGGTCCTCCTGACTTCCAGGCGGGTACTCTATCCACTGTGCCACCTAGCTGCCCCCGTAACAGCAATATCATTTTAAGAACAACTTTGAGTGAATAAGTCATTTTGACTGTTATAAATACCCAAATTAACTATAAAGAACATATGAAGAAAGATGCTATCTGCATCTAGAGAGAGAATTATAAATAAATGTGCAGAATAATTTTACGTATATACATACACACACACACATACTTATTTGTGTCTAATTGTAGCCATCTCTATGGTGGCAGGGGGAGAAAAACAGGAAGAAAAAGAAATTTACATGATAACTTTATTATGTGTTTAAAAAGAATAGCAAATAGTACATAATAGATTTATACTTTCATGTGCAATCAGCTTTTTTATTATACTATATTAATGGAAATGCTTGTTTTATTCCATAAATTAAAAATAAAATAAATAAATAAAGGGGGGGAAGGAGATACTCCGTGCTCTCAAGGAGATATAATTTAAAAAGGGAGGTAACACAAAAAAACTATCTACAAATCAGCTATATACAGGATAAAGGAAATAAACAAAAATGACACTAAAAGATAGCTGAGCTCAGATTACTTGCAATGAACAGTGTTGGTCCCAGAGAACAACTGATGAAATTCACTTCCTTCCTCTTGATAAAGAGGGGCTGAAGTACTGGTTCCAAAAATTGCATGGCTAGCAAATGTGCACATGTCATTTTGTTTAACTCTCTTTATTACAAAGGAGGGTTCAATGTAAGGGGTGAAACTATATCAAGAAATGACAATGATGTATAAAACAAAAGATCTCAAAAAAATGTTTCTTAAAAGGAAAGGAGCAAATGTAAGAGGCACCTCAAAGAAAGAAGATGCAAAAGAAAAAGACCTCATCATTTCAAGCCTAAAAAACAGGAGAATGGCAACGTCATCGATAGATAGGAAGAATAGCCTTATGAAGTGGGGGGAAAAAACCAGACACATAACTAGACAAAGAGACCTCATTGTCCTCCAAAAGAGACCTATTTAGGAGATGGTATTCCCATGAGCATTGATCCATCAGAGATTTTTTAAGTCTGTGAAGGCACATCGGCCCTTTCCATTAAGAACTCAGAATCACCTGGAATTCCAGAGCTGATGCTCCCTGAGCTGTATTAGCTTATGTCAGGGCTGCCCTTGAGGGAATTCACTTCATTCCCCCTATTATATCTACACGGGTGAAATCTGGTTAAAATTACCACCAAAGGCCAGCAGCCTTGAGGGGGAAATGAAAAAGCGCAAATGTCAGAGACGGTCAACATGTAAGCTGAGGAGCATGTCTGGCTTCTGTGGCAGCTTGGTAGGTAGCCTGGTGTCTCTATGTGCTGTTTGCATATATTTGAGCCTGGAAAGGGATCCTTTACATCTTTTCCCAGAAGCACTCCTCCACTGTCTGAACTAATGGCAATCCAAGCTTTCATTCATGCCAGTATGAGTTAGTCACTCTTCACTATAATTGCAGCATGTGGGGTACCATGAAATGAAGAATGCTCATATCTGCCTCTCATTGATTTTTTTTGGAAGCATGGCTTGACTGTCCTTCACCTTGCAGCCTGGTCTGGGAGTCTAGAAATCATGCTCATGTTAGTGAAAGCTGGAGCTGATCAGAAAGCCAAGAATCAGGTATGTCTGTTCCAGTTGGTCATACTTGTCAAATGAGCACCTGCCATAATGGTACTAGGAGCTTTGGATCCCTAATAAATGCCTCAATTTGATTTTCTTTAGGATGGGATGACTATTCTTCACTTTGCAGCTCAGAACAATAATGTGAGGATTGTGGAATATCTTATTCAGGATCTACATCTAAAAGACCTCAGTCAGCAGGATGAGGTATGTGTTTAGCTTCCCATGGACCTGATCCTGCTCTCTGTCCAACCAGAATCTGTTGGACGGCCACAAGTGGGCCTAAACCTCTGTGTTAGCAAAATCAGGACTGGGAACTGAAGGTTAAAAAAGGGTATGGTTGCCAGTGACTGCACTCTCTAGTATACCCATAGGTTGGGGTCCATTGCAGGAGGTCTGAGGGGGACAGAAGGGATAGCTCAGGGATTCTTAATCTTTTCTATGTCATGGACTTCTTTGCAGTCTGGTGATGTCTATGAACCCCTCCTCAGAATAATGTTTTTAAACGTATTAACATTAAACTGCATAAGTGTATATACATATACACACATATAATTACAAAGGAAAACAATTATGTTGAAATAAAGATGTCATTCTTTATCTAAGTTCACAGGTCCTCTGAAAATGTATCCATGGGCCCCTGGGAGGGGAGGGTCTGTGGATCCCAAGTTAACAACTCCTCCATGTCCTAGGTCTTCCTTCCCTGCTTTGTACCCTATATTCTGGTAATAATATCTAAACAAATAAGTGTGGCCAATATCTAAATAAGTAAAACTATATCAATTATAATTTTAAAGCTCAAAGCCTTGACTTAGTTTCCTTCTAGCAGAACTACATCTAGTTTTACAATTATAACTAGTTTTAACTAGTTTTTTGCAGCTAGAGTAAGCAGCATGAGAAGTGCCCACAAATCAACTTTTTAAGAACAATTCAATTGAGGGAACTGAGGGTAGGAGACAAAGCCCATAGACACTAGCTCCTGCTGGTTGAGCTCCTAGTACACAACAGGATCAGGTTAGGAGTGGGTGAAAAATTGGGGGCGGAAAAGGAATAGGGGAGCAAAGTACCTCACCTAGGGTACAAAAGCTAGGATAAAAGGTATAGTATCTGGTAGCTCCCTGTTTTAATTAATTATTCTTGCTGCCTTCTGTAGTTCTATTTGGCCTCATCTCATTACACGAAAAAATAAACACAGCCATTACATATGGCTAAGGAGGTCTCCCATCATGGAACTGGTGTGCTTTTTGCACAGAGTCTAGCAGTACCTTCATAGATATCAAGGAAGTCTAGGTAGTGAGCATTAATTAGTTCTGCTGGTGAAGCCTTCATTCTGAGCCTAATATACAGAACTGGTTTGGTGACCAGAAAAACCTTTGTCCCACTTTTCCTGTTTCTTCTTATAACAATCAGGAGCTCTCTTCTTTACCTGCCACTGGGGAATGAAAAAAGATTGGGGATTGACCATGAGCAATGCTGAACTTTTTTTTTTACCTCCTTGTTGGAGTCTTGCATAATTGAGGCTGGCTTGGAGATATGTCAGGGTAGAGAAATAACAATAAAATGTATTTGCCCCAGTTCCAGTCCTAGCACTATCACTTACCCAAGTTATTTATCCCGTCTGGGCCTCTGTTTCCTCATTTGTACAATAAATGGGTTAGACTTGATTGGGGTGGGGAATCTGTGCCCTTGAGGCCACATGTGGCCCTCTAGGTCCTCAAGTGCAGCCCTTTGACTGAATCCAAACTTCACAGAACAGATTCCCTTAATAAAAGAATTTGTTCTATAAAACTTGGACTTGGTCAAAAGGCCACACCCTAGGACCTAGAAGGCCACATGTGTGCTTGAGGCCACAGGTTCCCCACCCCTGGACTAGGTGCCTTCTGAGGTGTCTTCCGGCCTTAGGTCTGTGGTGCTGTGCAAGGCCTCCGGCTTCTCATAGCAGAAGTGAATTGCCCATCCCTGAGTACAGCTGGCTCTTACAACACTGTAGTTTGGTCCTTGCTCTCCTAGAGTCATGCTTTTATTAGCCAGCATCTGAGGTTTGTGAGCTGGGTTTGAGTACCTCTAATGCTGCTTTGAGTACAGTCTTCAGTTAATTTTATTATAGGTGTTTTGCCTTTGCTCAGCTTAAAAGAGATTGTGAAATCAGGAACATTTTGTTCATAAGCTTAATCAGATAGAAAGAGATGTCACCTTCACCCACATTCTACTGTAAACAGAAAATAATAGGAGGCAGGATATTTACCCAGGACTAGGAAGATAAAGATAAAGGTGTTTGCCTAGAGGGAGCTCCCCATGCTACAGATTAGACTCTGGTAGTTGGAGTCAGCACTTTAACAATAATAGAAACCTTCCCCTCCTGAAGAGTTTGGGTATGGGTAAGCAGTGATGTGAGAGTCTTGAAGTCCCTCCCAATTCTGTAATTCTCAGTTGTTTTACCAAGGGAGGACAGAGAAGGGGAGCGAATGTTTAGATGGGTGGACGATGGTATGTAGACATTCTGAATCAGTGTGCAAACTCCCTGCTAGTTCTACAAAAAGAAATGTACAAAAATATTTGAGGAAAGACATAAGGGAGGGCCTGAGGAGATGTCCATATAATTGCAGAGCATTTGCAAATGTTTATAAGGCTTTACAATCTTGGGTCAGATTCAGATAATGGGAGATTCAGCGGGCCCCAAAGAGGACAGATGTGTGAGGTCTTGGAGGAGAGGAGCCTTGTGGAGAGGGAAAACAATGAGCATAAAAACCTCTGAGAAGAAATTTGAGTTGTTTTATGGAACTGAGGTCAACAGTCAATATAGCAATCGATTGAAACAGAGGATTTTCCCAGTAAACGAGGGTGGGGGTGGGATGAAATTGTCAAGAACTGAAGTCCATTAGAGGAGAGAAAGGACTCTCTTCTAGAGTCTGTGAAAGAATTGTCTTGGAACAGAAGTTGAATAAGTTTAATGATGAATACATCTTGGAAGGAGATTTTAATATTTTTTAAAAGCTTAGGAATAGCACATAATTTAAAGCCCAGAAAGACTTCAGTCAGGGGAAAAGGCCAGATAGCTTGGTTAAGTGAAGGTAACTATAGCTTCAATTATACAAACAACATAAATTAAGAGAAACACTTTAACCCTAGTCAGAAAGGGCAGAGCTGACCCAAAGGGCCTCTCATCATAGTTGACCTGATTACATTTTATAGGTATTGTATTATGCTACAGACATCTTTCCCTTAGGTTGAAATACATACACACACCCTCCCATTCCACTGCCTCCCCTATATATGCATGCCTACTTTTGAAATTATAGGAGTGGAGTTAAAATACCAGCTCTATTACTTCCTCTAATATTTTTAGTCATTTTCAGTTGTTTCCAACTCTTTGTGACCCCACTTGGGGTTTTCTGGGCAAAGATACTAGAGTGGTTTGGCATTTCCTTCTCCAGTACATTTTACAGATGAGGAAACTGAGACAAACAGGGTTAAGTGACTTGTCAACAGTCATACATCTAGTGTTTCAGGTCAGATTTGAACTCAGGAAGATGAGTCTTCTAAGCCTGGCACTCTGTGTACTATGGCACCACATAGCCAACTTTGGGCAAGTCATTTAACCTTGAGCTGCACCTTCCTCATCTGCAGGAAGATGGGGCTGGACTAGGTGACTAAGGTTTTCTCCAGTTATTGAACCCAGACTATATTAACGTACAAACACATGCAAAGCACTGACACAGAATGCTCATTCCCCCACCCCCACTTCCCTTCTGCAAATCTCCTGCTTGTTTTTATAGCTAATTATTTTTTCCTTCTGTGGTGGTTCTATTTTGGATCCTTCAGCGTGGTGCAGAAGAGAGCTGGTGGTATCAGAATCAAAATAAGGCACTGTGGGAAGAAAGCTTGGTTTGAGAGAATGGTGCCTCCCCACAAATTCAGCCCATAGAAATTCTTAGGTTTGAAATATTGGATAATTCCTATGAGAAGAAAGTGACTGGTTTGGGTTTCAATGGCAACAGTGACTATTTACGTAATTGTTGCTAGATTTGATGGTTCACAGATCTGTAATGTATTTTTAAAAAGAGGAAAAAAAAAGCCCGAACAGGAAATCTCAGCCCTTCGGACTTCCAGACATAATGAAATCCCCTTATCTATAGTGCCCATAGAATTAAACTTAACAGGTCACTGAGCCGAAAAGGGATCAAGGAACATTCTCCCCAATTTCTGCAATTTATCCAATAGAAGAAAAAAAAGAATCAGATTTAGAGTGATAAGATTTAATGTTGGCAGGGACCACCCTCCTTTTACAGATAAAAACACTGAGACCTAGCTAGAGAGTTTAAATCATTGGCCCAAAGTCACTCCTGTAGTAAGCTATTTCTCCCCACCTCAGGTAACTTATATGTAAAAGAAGGGTTTGGATTGTCAATGAGACAGAACTGGCCTCTAACCTATAGGTAGCTGGAGGCAGAACAAAGCAGGCTAGAGAGAGGAGAGTCAGGAATCAAACAGAAGTTCAATGTCAAAGTGAGGGAAATGGCTGGTAAGCAAGGACACGTGTGCCAGAGCCCCACCCCTAATGGGTGGGACCTGAGGCAGTGTGGGGAGATTTTAATAATTATACCAATGGCTACTCATTGAGCCGTAGCCCTGACAATGAGGGATAACAGCAACAACGTGACAAGTTTGATTCATAGCAGGGCTTTATAACCAGAAACAACTCTGAGATTTTGCTGTGGCTCTGAGAGGGTGAGTGCAAAGGATTGTTGTTGTGCCAAGCTCAGTGCACAGCTTGCTTGCTGGGCCTCAGCTCTGGAAAACAAAGTGTCTCCTAATATCTTGACAGGACTAACCAGCCTTCTAGCTTGGTTTGAATCTGCATCTTTCAACAAAATATGGGACTCTTGTCCTCATATCACTGTAAAGAGCATTTTAGATATCACGTAGACAATTTCCCTCATTTTCCAGATGGGAGAACCGAAGCCTGGAGAGGTTAGGTTCCTTGCCCAAGGTTACATGGGTAGAGTTGGGATAAGGCACCAGATTTTCTGACTCCCACTCTAGTGTTTTCCTCTACACAAATAAAAGAGGAATCCCTTGTTGAAAATGAATTTAAGCAGAGCAAGGAGGATGATCCTAGACCTTTCTCTCATTTTTTGATAAAGGAAAATAAGGCACACTGTGAAACTTCCTAGAACTGCTCCCCACAGATATTCACTTACAGCATTTTTATTTTTAAAGGTTTCCCTACTACCCCATCTTTTTGCTTTAGTTATTGGAAAACAATGAAGAATGAGCAGTTTATTCAGTCTAGAAGAATAGAATTCAAAGTTCCGGCTTCAAGAACTACTATAAAGAGACTTTGCTTCCTCCTTCTTCCTTCCTCTCCCTTCCTCCCACTACCCCTTACTGAATAATACATGCTTTTTTCTATTCTTGCCACAGTTGTGGTTATAGAATGCTAGACCCGTTTGTAAATGTTTTTTCTCTTTAAATTGACCCCATCTTCTCCAACCCCCAGGAATGAACTCTAACCTTTCTTTAATCCCTTGAGTTTGAAAAGAGGTTCTCTCAGCTTTGTTGATGTCATCCTGGCTGCCTCAAAGTGGGCCAAGTGAGAGTTGGGGCTATTATGGAGACCAGAAAATCCTGTATTAAAAAACAAACAAACCCACACTCAGCAAAACCTTTTTTGTGGCCTGTTTCAGCTGGATAGTTTCCTTAGTTCTCTACTTTACTTTGTGGTAATAAGCAGATTTATATTATTTTTAAAGTGTGTTGGAAATGTATGCATAAGTAAGCTGACATTCCATCATCCAAACTATAGCTAGGAATTTTTGTAAATGGGAATGACCTTTTGGGGGGGGAAGGAGTATGAAGGTGGTCAAAGACCTTGGGACATGGGAGGCTTCATAATTTAACTAATTGGGGGGCGGAGCCAAGATGGCAGAGTGAAAGCAGTGACCTGTTTGAGCTCTCCTCCAAACCCCTCCAAATACTCATAAAAAATGGCTCTAAACAAATTCTGAAGCAGCAGAACCCACAAAAAGACAAGAGTGAAACAAATTTCCAGCCCAAGACAACCTGGATGATTGATCAGAAAGGTGTATCGCACCGGGCTGGGAGCGCAGCACACCGCGGCATGGGCATGCAGGCAGCAGTAATCCTGGAGCAGGCCTCAGAGGACTGAATCCCGGGCAGCTGTGGCGGTTTCCAGTCTCCTCAATCAATGAATGCCAAAGACAACTTAGAAGGTCAGTGGGAAAAGTCTGTTTCTGGGGTGCTGAGACAGGAAGTTGGGGTTTCAGCTCCATGCCCCAAGAGCGTGGCCCTGGGGGGGGGCAGCTGCTTCCCGAGCTTCTGGCCCACAGACTGAGGGGGAATCCAGTGGCTGATCAGAGAGGGATTGCAGGGATCTCTTTGCCAGTGCTGAGGCAGGAATCTCTTGCTTTGCCCCTGTTTGGATCTGGGTCGCAGTTCTGGGCAGCAGTGCTGGGGTGAGGAGGAACGCTGGCGTGGTAGAGCTTGGAGTGGCTGTGGAGAGGAACCCTTCCTCACAGTTACAGGACAGAAAGGAATACTTGTGGTCACAGGCCAGGAAAGGAGTAAACACCTCGCCCCTTATCATACCACCTTGGAAGAACTGAAAATTTACAGGTCCCTACAAGTATCTCTGAAAACAGCTGTACAAACCCCTGAAGCTTGGGACAGTACATTCTCCACATTGGAAGCAGACTCTTACCTTAACAAAGAGTTTAAAACTCAAGTAATTGGCTGGGATCATGAGCAAGCAGCGCAAAAAGAGTCAGACTATAATCTTACTTTGGTGAAAAAGAAGATCAAAATATACAACCAGAAGAAGACAACAAAGTCAAAGCTCCTACATCCAAAGCCTCCAAGAAAAATATGAATCAGTCCCAGGCCTTGGAAGAGCTCAAAAGGGATTTTGAGAAGCAAGTAAGGGAAGTAGAGGAAAAACTGAGAGTGATGCAAGAAAATCATGAAAAACAAGTCAACAGCTTGCTAAAGGAGACCCAAAAAAATACTGAAGAAAATAACACCTTAAAAAATAGCCTAACCCAAATGGCAAAAGAGGTCCAAAAAGCCAATGAGGAGAAAATGCCCTAAAAAGAAATTGGCCAAATGGAAAAGGAAGTCCAAAAGCTTACTGAAGAAAATACTTCCTTAAAAATTAGAATAGAGCAATTGGAAGCTAGTGACTTTATGAGAAATCAAGACACAGTAAACAAATCCAAAAGAATGAAAAATTAGAAAACAATGTGAAATATCTCATTGGAAAAACAACTGACCTGGAAAATAGACCTAGGAGAGAGAATTTAAAAATTATTGGACTATCTGAAAGCCATGATCAAAAAAAGAGCCTAGATGTCATCTTTCAAGAAATTATAAAGGAAAATTGCCCTGATATAGTAGAACCAGAGGGCAAAATAGAAATTGAAAGAATCCACAGATCTCCTCCTGAAAGAGATCCCCAAAGGAAAACTCCTAGGAATATTGTAGCCAAATTCCAGAGTTCCCAGGTCAAGGAGAAAATATTACAAGCTGCCAGAAGGAAACAATTCAAGTACTGTGGAAACACAATCAGGATAACACAAGATTTAGCAGCTTCTACATTAAAGGACCAGGGCATGGAATATAATATTCCGGAGGGCAAAGGAGATAGGATTACAACCAAGAATCACCTACCCAGCAAAACTGAGTATAATCCTTCAGGGGAAAAAATGGTCATTCAGTGAAATAGAGGACTTTCAAGCATTCTTGATGAAAAGACCAGAGCTGAATAGAAAATTTGACTTTCAAATACAGGACTCAAGTGGAACATGAAGAGGTAAACAGGAAAGAGAAATCATAAGAGACTTATTAAGATTGAACTGTTTATTCCTGCATGGAAAGATGATATTTATAACTCATGAGACCTTTGTCAGTATTAGGGTAGTTGGAAGGAAAAAAATTATATGTATGTATATGTAGATAGATAGATAGAAGGCACAGGGTGAGTTGAAGATTAAGGGGTCATATCTGGAGAATAAAATTAAGGATGAGAGAGGATTATACTTGGAGAAGAAGAAAGGGAGAGGTAGAATGGGGTAAATTATCTCATAAAAAAAACAGAAAAGAAAAGTCTTACAGTGGAGGGGAAATGGGGAAGGTGAGAGGAATGAGTGAATCTTATTCTCATAGGATTTGGGTTAAGGAGGGAATAACATACACATTCAATTGGGTATGGAAATCTGTCTTACCTACAGGAAAATAGGGGGAGAAGGGGACAAGAGAGCAGGGGGATGATAGAGAGGAGGGCAGATTGGGAAAGGGGTAATCAGAAGTAAATACTTCTGAGGAGGGACAGGGTCAAAAGAAAGAATAGAATAAATGGGAGGGCAGGATAGGATTAAGGGAAATAGAATTAGTTTTTCACAACATGTCTACTATGGATGTGTTTTGCATAACTGCACATGTACAACCTATTTTGAGTTGCTTGCCTTTTCAATGAGGGTGGGTGGGGAGGGAGGAAGCGAGAAAATTTGAAACCTAAAGTTTTAAAAACATATGCTTAAAAAAATGTTTTCGCATGCTACTGGGAAATAAGAAATACAGGAAATGGGGTACAGAAGTCTATCCTGCCCTACAGGAAAATAGAAGGGGAAGGGGATAAGAGAAGGGGAGAGAGATAGAAGAGAGGACAGACTAGGAGAAGGGATATGCAGAATGCATGCCATCTTGGGGTGGGAGGAGGGGGGAGATGGGGTAT
Organism: Phascolarctos cinereus; assembly: GCF_003287225.1. Lineage (NCBI taxonomy): Eukaryota > Metazoa > Chordata > Mammalia > Diprotodontia > Phascolarctidae > Phascolarctos > Phascolarctos cinereus. The sequence continues at coordinate 317,388,842 of NW_027555847.1, forward strand.
AAATTTGGAATTCAAAAGCTTGTGGGAGTGAATGTTGAAAGCTAAAAATAAATAAATTTATATTAAAAAATAAAAATAAAATAATTTAATTATAACTGATTGGGTGCTAAAAGTCTAAGTTCTGTACTTCTGAAGTACTCTAATGTAAGTTATGGTTCTGCTTATACCATCACATGGATACACAGCAGAGAAATGACTTATCTCGAATAGACAGGGCAATCAATCAGAAAACAGGATGAACTCTTATCTTCAGACTTTCCCAGTTAGGGCTCAAGGTATATGAAAGAGATTTTACTGACTCATATTTTTATAGCTTCTCCATAGCAGAGCTGAATGGGTGAATTGGTCTAGTACTATGACATCTATGAATCAAGTAACTTGGGGGAGGCTCTCCCGTGGTGACTTCAATTGTTTTTCCCTTTTTATTCAGTACCTCCAGTGACAGGTTTAAAAGGAAGCCTAATTCCTGAAGGGATTTAGTCACCATTGAAGAGAGGGGCCCGGGAATAAGTGTTGTCTTCACAAGGGTAGGGAGGAGCTCATTCTCCTGCTCATTAACTTTTGCCTTCTACTCTATTCACTGTTAGGAGCACATCATCATCCCTGCTAGGTAGAGATGAGGAAACTGAGGACCGAAAAGGTGAAATAATTGTCTCATAAGCAAGACTCAAACCCAGGTCTTCCAACTCTTAAGTCCAATCAATCAGCTTGAATCATCTACCATGAGCCAGACACTTTACTAGTCTGGGGACACTGACAGAAATGAAACATTTCTTGACCTCAAGAAGCTTACAATTCTATTGAGAGAAATAATATGGTTGTGTATAATTATCTACATACATGCTAATTTTGTCCTATTTTGTCTTACTACTTCCAATAATTTAGATGTGGCACAGTGGGTCTCTTGGGGGAAGGGAAAACCTTCTGTCTGCCTTATCTTGTAGCAATAGTGGGTATACCATCACCTCTGTGAAAATCAATTGATGAGCATTTAAGTGTCCACCATGTGCCAAGTGTTAGAAACCAAATCTTTGCCCTTTGTAGATCCCCATAAAGTTGATGGCAAAGCCCACAATTTGACTCTGGAGTAAGGCCAAAAGGTGAGAGAGATTGTCGCCTATTGTATTCATTCATCACATAAGCATTTATTAAATACATGCCTATGTAGTAGCCCAAGCCTGACCAAGTCAATGTGGTATCTCAAGTTCAAGACTGGAATGAAATGAAGTATTCACGCCACATTTAGCAGTTAGCAGAAAGAAATTTTCTTAGCCATAGCAAGCAAAGTACATTTAAAACAGTGCAAGGTTAATCAATGAGTGCGAAGCATTGATTCAGCTGAGCACAGCTTCCCTGCACCGGTGTTGGTCATAATGCTGGTCTGCCAGTCAGAAGCCTCAGCAATTTATGCCCTGGCCCTTTTGTCCTCAAGTAAAGAAGAAGTTTTAGTCTTGGAGTCAATTAAATCTGGAGGATAGTTTCCATCCCTTTAAAGGAAAAACTAGCCTAGCCTACATGGGATAAAGTTTTAGGAAAAACCAGCCCTCCCCATTGGCAAGGCCTTGGGAAATGTTGCTTCTAAAATAGTCTACTATGTGCCAGGTACCGTACTAAGAGCTGAGAATATGAAGACAACAACAACAACAACAAAAGAAAAGGAAAAACCAGTCCCTTCTGGGGTTTGTATTCTATTTCCCCTTGAGATCCTGAGGACTTAGGGAACCCTTTTTGAGAATCTTCCTCATTTGTGAAATGAGCAGAACCAGAAGAACATTGTACACAGTAACAGCAACATTGTACAATGATCAACCATGATACATTTAGTTCTTCTCAGCAATATAATGATGCAAGGCAATTCCAAAAGACTCATGATGGAAAGTACTATCCACATCCAGAGAAAGAACTATGGAGTGTGAATGTAGATTGAAGCATATTATTTTCACTTTTTTTTTGTTTTTTCTTTCTTGTGTTTTTTTTCCTTTTTGTTCTGATTCTTCTTTCACAGCATGACTAATATGGAAATACGTTTCCATGATTGTATGTGTATAACCTATATCAGATTGCTTGCTGTCTTGGGGAGGGGGAAGAGAGGGAGAAAAATTTGGAACTCAATCTTACAAAAATGAATATTGAAAACTATCTTTACATGTAATTGGGAGAAAACATTATTAAGGGGGAAAAAAAGAATCTTGCTTAACCCTTTTCTGAGGAAAGTTATTTTCTTGGGTCCAATTGCCACCAAGCCCTGACTGGAATGACACATACTTGAATGACAAGGCAGCCAGGAGTTGCAATGGGTAGAGTGTTGAGCCTAGAGTCATGAAAACTCATCTTCCTGAGTTCAGATCTGGCCTCAGACACCTGCTAGATGTGTGACCCTGGGCAAGTAACTTAACCTTGTTTGCCTCAGTTTCCTCATCTGTAAAATGGAGATAATAATAGCACCTACCTCCCAAAGTGATTGTGAGGGATCAAATGAGATAATAATTGTAAAGCGCTTAATATGGTGCCTTGTACATAGTAAACATTATATAAATGTTAACTATTATTAAAGTATCTGAGAGATGTAATAAAAACACGAGTCTTGTGATTACTTTTCAGAAAGGAAGAAAGCCATTTCTTTTGGCTGCTGAAAATGGACATGTTGAAATGATAGAAAAACTCATCACACTCAACCTGCTCACTTTAGAAAAAGACAAGGTGAATTGTACTTTTTCCATAACTTTGATGGAACCCATTTAAGCATAATGGGGGTAGGGCAGTGACAATCAGCAATGGGCAGCCCTTGAACATTGTGTGGTGGGATCCCCTCCATGTGCTCTATGGTTCAGCCAAACTGGCCTCCTGGCTGGTCCTCACAGTGTTACTATGAGCCCTAAAAGCATAATAAAGGGCTGGTTTCACATAACTATAGGACAGCTTTAGGAAGGACTACTGCCCTAATGAGATATTGGACTTCCAATATCCCTTCCATTTTCAAGATTCTACAATTCTACAATACTTTTTGTAAATGCCGTCGTATCATTTTGCCTTTATTTTTTTTAAATTATTAAGTAGTGGGAAAAGTACCCAAAAAGTAAGGTAGAGATTTTAAAATTTTGGCAATGTATTCTGCAAAATTCTCTAAATTTAGTCAACCAACAAGAATTTATTAAGAGCCTACTATATGCAAGTCATTGTTTGGTCATGTCTGATTCTTTATGACTCCATTTGGGGTTTTCTTGGCAAAGATACTACAGTGGTTTGCCATTTCCTTCTCCAGCTCATTTTACAGATAAAGAACTGAGGCTAATAGGGTTAAGTGACTTGTCCAGGGTCACATGGCTAGTAAATATCTAAGGCTAGATTTGAACTCAGGAAGATGAGTCTGATTCCCAGTCTAGTATTCTATCTACTGCCTCACCTAGCTGCCCTAGATACAAATATGAATGCAAAAAATGAAATTCCTACTTACAATGAACTTACATTTTAATGAGGGAGAGAATAAGTACCTATAAAATATATACAGCATAAATAAAAAGTTAGCTAGCAATTGGGGAGACCAGGAAAGGCTTCGTGTAGAAGATGCTGTTGAGTGACATAGCCAGAGCTTATTTATTCTGCTGAAATTATCCAGAACAAACCCTCTTTGGCTACTTCTCTTTTCTGTTGTAAATTTTGGGCCACTTAGGTAGTCTATATCACTTTTTTTTTTTAGGCAATTGGGGTTAAGTGACCTGCCCAGGGTCACACAGCTAGTGTCAAGTGTTTGGTCTGAGGCCGGATTTGAACTCAGGTCCTCCTGACTTCAGGGCCAGCACCACCTAGCTGCCCCCCAATATCACATTTACCCAAGAGTGGGCCAAAAAAGAAAGTGTGTGTGAAAATGACCACATCCTGAATGCTAAATGAAGTCAGATTCAAACCTTTTAGAAGAGCCAGTGTATTGATGTTTTTCAGATATTTGGAGGTACTTGTTTTCCTTTTGGGATTCTACTTCTTGTGTTTCTAATTGTAGGAGGGAAATACAGCTTTGCATCTAGCGGCAAAGCATGGTCATACTGGTGTTGTAGAAATGCTGATACCCCAGTGGCAAGAAATAAATGAGCCCAATGAGGTAAGTGCATTTCACAGCAATGACTTTCAAGGAAAGATTCCAAAAAAAGGAAAAAAATCCCCTGCACAAATTATAATGATGTGAAAAGGAGCTTAGCAAATTCTATTTGTTCTTTGTTATTGCATGACAATTTCCCAACTCTGTATCATTTAATATCTATTTATGTCAACGATCCCTTGAATGTCCCTCTTATGGCTCTGGTGATGGAAGCCACTCAGGGAAGCTGCATTTAATCTGATTAACTTTGAGCCTATTTTTTCTTTAATCACCTTTCATCACAACTTTGGTCTTAACCTCTACTCCTCATTCTCTCTCACTCCACACGTCTAATTAGTTGCCAGATCCTGTCATTTCTTTCTCAACATCATCTCTGATCTTTCCTCTACTCTCTACTCCTACAACAATTACTCTAATGCAGGTCCTTTTTGCTTTTTGTCAGAATTATTTGAATAGAGGTCAGTGGAGTGGCTCACCCCCATCTTGGCAGATCTTTCTTGAGATTAGGAATTCTAAGCCAATTAGGGGTCTGCACTAAGTTAGCAATATTACCATGAGCTCCCAGGAATGGGGGCCACCAGGTCAGAAAACAGAGCAAGTCAAAGCTCCTGTGTTGATCAGAGGGGGACTTGGCCATGAGTAGCCTATGTATTTCCAAGCCAGGTAGAATTAGGAAAGCCAGTCTTAAATAAATAAATTTAAAACAACACCTTATGTAATAGACTCCTAATTTATTTCCTTGCCTTCCCTGTCCTGATTCAAAGTATACACATCTGCTAAAATGATAGTTCTAAAGTGCAAGCTTGACCCTTATTCAGTAAACTTCAATGGATCACTGTTGCCTTTAGGATCAAATATAAACTCCTCTGGAACTACATGAACATAATTATAAAATACTTTTTATACAAATAAAGTCAGATTTAAATAATTGGAAAATACTAGTCTTTCATGGATGGGCAGAACCAATATACTAAAAATGACAATTCTACTAAATCTACTCATTTAGTGGCTTCCCAATTAAATGTATTTTATTGAGCTAGAAAAAAAATAATGAAATTCATTTGGAAGAACAAAAGATCAGGAATATAAAAAGAATTGATGGGGGAAAAAAAAGTAAAGGAAGGAAGTTAAGCAGTACCAAGTCTTAAACTATATTATATATATATAAAAAGGAAAAGAACCTATGTATTCTAAAAAAATATTTATAGCAGGTTTCTTTGTAGTAGCAAAGAACTAGAAATTGAGGGGATGCCCATCAATTGGGGGATGGCTAAACAAGTTGTTGTATGTGATTGTGATGGAATACTATTATGCTATAAGAAATGATGAGTAGGATGCCCTCTGAAAAACCTGGAAAGACTTCTATGAACTGATGAGAAGTGAAATGAACAGATCCAGGAGAACATTGTATATACAGTAACAGCAATATTGTATGATGATCAACTTAAATGACTTAGCATTCTCAGCATTACAGTGATCCAAGACACTCTTGAAGGATTAATGATGAAAAATGGTTAAGGCATTCTCTGCAGCTTAGAGTCTTAAAGAGTTACCTGGAGTTACTAAGTGGTTAAGTAATTTGCTCAGGTTCACAGTCAGCATGTGTCATAGGCAAGATTTCAACAGAGGCCTTCCCGACTCTGAGGCCAACTCAGAGTAGAGCCTTGGTGCCTTATAGATATGTGTGTGTGTATGTGTGTGTGTGTGTGTGTGTGTGTGTGTGTGTGTGTGTGTGTGTGTGTGTGTGTGTACATAACTCCCCCCCCCCCCCATATAATGTAAACTGCTTGAGGACAGGGATCATTGTATTTAGGCACAAGTGCCTGGTACATTGCAGGCATTTAAGAAGTACTTGATCATTGTACAAATAAGAAATCATGGTAACAGTCTCTGGGGCTATGCAGAGCCACCTGTCTTCTTGAGTGAACAAATTGCCTTGATTTGTCTACCTGTTATTGAGGGGCAAGACTCATCTTAGTTTTTGAATGTACCTTAATCTGTCCAGCTGGTAGCAGAGGGCAGTGTTTATCAAAAACTGCTTTGCACCTCTCCAATGCACTTACCATGTTATAGTTGTATTAAAGTTATCTGTTATTTCTGTTTTATCCCTCTATTATTCTGCATAAGGGAAGAGGCAAAAATCTTTTCTAAACTTTGCATCTTACCCCAGTACCAAGCACAGTGCTGCATAAAGAGTCCTAGGTCCAAAAATAAAGATTTGTTGAGCAAATAAATGGGTTCTCATGTTTCTTGGTTTATGTGACTCTCCTTTGGCTCATGTGGTTATAGGAGGGTGGAGCAATTAGTTCTGGGCAAAATTTCAGGGGTGGGAATTGAAGTGGGGGAGGCAATCCTTTAAATCTCATATGAACACATTTATTGTGATGCTTAGAATCAGAGTCCATTTACTCTTGGAGTAACTCTTAGGAAAGATCAGCCTTTGAACATGGTTATAGAAATCAGACTTCTTGCTGTTCTTTCATTCAGTCATATCTGACTCTTTATGACCCTGTAGACCATAGTGCGCCGATACCATCCATAGGGTTTTCTCGACAAAGATACTGCAGTGGTTTGCCATTTCCTTCTCCAGTGGTTAAGGCAAACAAGGTGAAGTGACTTGCTCAGGGTCATATAGCTAACTAAGTGTCTGAGGCTGAATTTGAACTCAGGTCTTTCTAAGTTCAGGCCCCTCCTCTCCCACTCTATCCGCTGTGTCACCTTCAAGAAATCAGATAGCTACATAATTAAATTGCATTCAACAAATGATAAACATTAGTTAATATTTAAAGTTCTATACAAAGAACTGGGCTGGTACCTGGGAGAGAAATAAAATTTAGATAAGATTTTCCCTGTCCTCTAGGAGCTTACATTCTAGTATGATCCATATATAGATAATTATAATGAAAAATGCCACATAAGCACATGAGAGAGGTGTAAGTAGAATGTTTTGTAACGTGGGGTTAAGGGTGAGTGTTATTAGCAACAGTTTAATCCTGAGTACTTAATAGCTTTCCCCAAATTTCTGTTTTAAGACTTTACTATTAGAAATGTACACAGCAGGGTTTCAGCCTATATTTACAAAAAACCAGTGCGCTAGAGAAAACTCATAAAGTCTAAGTGGCCATAATTGCCATTTATGATTGGTTTTCTCTATATAAAATAAGTTATACAATGACAACATTGTTCTTCTGCACGAAGCCAGTGATTCTAATTCAATCATGGGCTCCTGTGAGGCCCATTAAAATAGCTGTTTTCTTAATTTAACAGATTGCCAAAATAGAGATTATATTAATGTCTATGAAAGCCTTCTATATTGTGGTCTCCAAATTGATGACCCTGGACCCTAGGGAACCATGGAACGACCCCCAAAGGGTAAGGGTCATACCCCATTTTCTTTGTAATAGTCAATCACAGGGCTTGTCTCTAATACAAGGGAGTCTCACCACCCCCTTCACCCTTATCAACCAACATTCCCCACTCTGGCTCCTCTAGAAGCTGGCAATCTTCCCACTCCTTCTATTCTGGGCTGAGTGTGGGCCAGTTATAACTTAACTGCACCCTGAACACCCATACCAGCAGCTATGCAGGTACTAATGGGAAAATTCCTTTCCTCCTTTCCCAATATATACCCACACCTTTTCCCCTAGATCATTTCAGCTGAATCTGTGCCTCTTGGCTTACCCTGTGACCCAGGGTAGTGGCTGGAGAGTAAGAGTTGGGCCCTCTCTCTTTTTGTTTTGGTGATTCTCAGTGATCTGTAAGGTAGGAGCAGAAATGGGCCTTTATCTGCATTAGATTTCTTTAGATTTTTCCAGACTTACACCTTTTCTTAACTTCCCTATTATTGTCAAAGAACACCACCTATCCTTTCTATCATTCCCGTTTGCAACCTTCTGGCCATCCTCACTCTCCATCAGTAGTCAAATCTTGTTGATTCTACTTTTACATCTTCTGCATTGGTCCTTTCCCCTCTAATCACACTACTACCCTAATTCTGGGCCTCTTCACCTCTGGCCTGAACTATTGCAGTCATCTTCTAATTGGTCTCTCCCCCTCAAGTCTTTCCCCTTTCCAATCCAACCCTTAGACAGCTGCCAAAGTGATTTTCCTAAGGTGGCACAGTGGATAGAGCTCTGGGCCTGGAATCAAGAAGACTTGTCTTCATGAGTTCAAATGTGGTCTCAGACACTTACTAGCTGTGTGACCCTGGGCAAGTCACTTAACCCTGTTTGCCTCAGTTTCCTCATCCATAAAATGAGCTGAAAAAGGAAATAGCAAACCACTCCAGTGTCTTTGCCAAGAAAACCCCAAATGGGGTCACAAAGAGTCAGACACGACTGAAACAATAAACAACAGTGACAATGACCATGTTACCCCATTACTCACTAAACCCCAGCGCTTCTTATGACTGCTAGGACTTTATCTCATCCATTAAAAATATCCTTTTTTTGGTTGTGTTTTATAATGTATAATGTACACATGTTTTGTTGTAAGTTGTATAATGTATAATGTTTTGTAATTATCAGTGCAGAAATAAAAGTACATTTGTTGTTCAGTTGTTTCAGTGATGTCTGACTCCTTGTAACCCCATTTGGGGTTTTCTTGGCAAAGATACTGGAGTGGTTTGCTATTTCCTTCTCCAGCTCATTTTACAGATGAGGAAACTGAGGCAAACAAGGTTCAGTGACTTACCCAGGGTCTCACAGCCAGTAAGTGTCTGAGGCCACATTTGAACTCTGGAAGCTGAGTCTTCCTGACTCCAAGCCCAGCACTCTATCCATTGTGACACCTAGCTGCCTCATATGTACATTTACTTATAAGTTAATATACATATATTGGGGATGTTAAAAATTTTTTTTTACTGGCCAAGAAATTTGGAGACAACTACTCTAGAGGAAGAGCACAAGAATATGATTAGTGTGATCTTTGGCTAGGTGTCTCTAGGTTGCATTTCTTTGTAGGTTTGTAGGTATAGCTAGAAAGGACCTTAATGGTCATCTAGTCTAATCCTTTCATGTCTCTGATGCAACCCAAGGCTCAAGGTGGTTAAGTCACTTGCCAAAGGATACACAGTAATAAATGGAAGAGCTGGCATTCAAACTCTGGTCCCTCAGATGCCCAATCCAGCATTCTTTCCTGGCGTTCAACAAACCTGAAATGTTCTATTGGCGTCCAAAGTACTATGTTTAATTCTCACTTCCTTTCTTAATTTAATGCAGTTCAACAATTGCTAACTTGTTTTCCAAGTGCCAATTCTGTGCTGGCACTGTTCTAGGCACTAGAAATATACATACACACATACACCCTCCGAAAATAGTAAGTCCTTGACTTCAAAAAGCCTACATTCTTAACACATTCTACTGCTAAAAAGGCACAAAAAGTAAGAGCACATTTCTCCCTAGTATAAACAGAGATGAATTAGGGATTGCAACCTTGAACATAATTTATATTCATATATATATATATAGCATATATATAACTATATAACTATAACTATATATAAGACAATAGCTAAATTCTAGCTCTTCTCAGCAATACAATGTTCCAAGACAATTCCAAAAGACTCATGATGGAAAATGCTGTCCACATTCAGGGAAAGAACTATGGAATCTGAATGCAGGTCTTAACATACTAATGATGGGGTATGGGCCTAAGCTAAGACCTTTGTCCCAATATGGGCCCCATTTGTCTAAGGGTCCTAGAAAACTTTTGGATTGTACTTGAATTCTCCCACTTGATCAAGGAGGTCTCCAGCATTCCCCTGAGGCCATAATTCCATCAGTTGTCAGTTGGCCTTTCATTGTGGCTACACCCAATATCCCAATTCTCTGTTACCCTTGACCTAGCCTAGCCCTCCATTGTCTTACCTCCCTATGGCCCCAGGCCACTTCCCATGCTTAATCCTATCTAGGCTCCATTCTCCCTGGGCCAAGTAGTCCAGGTCCCTGGAATTCTATTACCTCATAGACTACTTGGCCACTCCTAGATCCCTCCCACAGTCTTTTAGTATATAAGGTCCATCCTGTCCCCATTAAGGTGCTCAGATTTTTACAATCTAGCCAACTGCTCACGGTTGTTCAGATTTCTTAAGAGTCTGGCTAATATGGCAGATCTTTTATAAACCTTGTCTTTGGCTGAAAGAAGGCTTGGGTTGAATTCTTTTGGACAGGACCTGTGTGCTGTGATTTTGGGGTTGCAGCACCCCTAAACCTCTAGACCTCATCACTATTTTTACTTATTGTTGTGGCTTTTCTCTTTTGTTCTTTTTTTTTTCACAATATGTCTGATGGGGAAATACGTTTACATGATTGCATATGTATAACCTATATCAGATTGCTTGCCCTCTTGGGAAGGAGGAATGGGAGGAAGGAAGAAAAAATTTGAAATTCAAATCTTAAAAATGAATATTGGAATTATCTTATATGTAATTGGAAAAAAATAAAATACTATTTGCCAAAAAAAAAGCCAACAAAAAACAATAGCTAAATTCTAGAATCATTCATTCATTGATTATTATTTTACCAAACTTTCCCAAAAGCTTCTCTGTGTGCTGAGCAGCAAAACAAGCCCTAGGAGAGGAATTTTGTGAAAAATAATCACATATTTCCACCTCCAAATTCTGAGAGATGGGATTTTAGAGGGGTGAAGGGGGAAATACTTAAGTATATATGGTAAAATAAGTCCTTTGAAATTCTTAGAAGCTAAACTCATTAATTAGCATCACAAGATTGAAAGAATCTGAGTGCTGAAATTGGATAATTGAGACTAGAAGAGAGTATTTCTTGTCACTCTTGTTTATTGTTATAGGATGGAGAAACACCATTCTTTCTGGCTATTGCAGGAGGTCACAAAGAATGCAGCAAATTGTTACTGGATGCAGGGAGTGATGTCAACATTCCAAATAATGTAGGTACCCCTCACCAGGGTCCGTTATTAGGGATGCCTCACATGTTGTCTGTGGACGAGAGAAATTGTAAGGACTGGCTTTTCATAGGACTAACAGCTAACATGCCATCTGTACTTTGGAGTTATTTCTCACATTTCCCATTGGTGTCTACTCCAAATGAACACCCTTCTTGTTCACTTTGAAGAAGTTTTTTTTTTTTTGGTAGAGAGATAGAAAATGAAGGAATGAATTAAGAAAGCATTTATTAAGCCTCTACTATATGCTAAGTATAGAAAGTGTGAGATGGTCTCTGTTCTTGGGGAACCCACCCTCTAATTGGGAAAGACAATACATCAATGTTTTGCTGAAGAGAGGCCTAAAAATGGTAAAGGTTCAAAGATGGGGTGGATGTCAAGACCCTAGAGTTACTTAGGTTTATGTCAATAGGTCTAAAGCTGGGGATCTGGTGGGCACAAGGGGACATATCTGGGGTTTTCTTTTCTTTTTTTTGGCTTTAGGGGTGGGGAACCTGTGACCTTGAGGCTACATGTGGCCTCCTAGGTCCTTAAGTGCGGCCTTTGACTGAATTGTGGAAGTTATCTGAGGACTAAGCTTGAGAGTGGTTGATCTATGTCATCATCTGAGTATACTAGAAAGAACTGAAGCAAATCTTGCATCTTTCCCTTTCACTCCACTCATATAACTACTACCCTCATCACCTCTCACCTCTACTGCTACAGTTACATCCTAATTGGTCTTGGGGACAGGTAGGTGGCACAGTAGATAGAACACTGGCCCTGGAGTCAGGAGGACCCCAGTTTAAATGCGACCTCAGACAAATAACACTCACTAGATGTGTGACTCTGGGCAAGTTACTTAATCCAATTGCCTCACAAAAAAAAAGCATTAAGGAGCAGCTAGGTGATGCAGTGAATAGAGTACCAGCCCTGGAGTCTGGAGCACCTGAGTTCAAATTTGGCCTCAGATATTTACTAGCTGTGTGACCCTGGGCAAGTCACTTAACCCAGATTGCCCCCCCCCCAAAAAAAAGAGAATAGAAATTGGAAGCAAAAAACCCCAGTGAGACTCAGGAAATAACTTTGGAGTTAATTTTAGTTTAGTAAACAAGGTGAAATCTGTCTTGCTGGTGCTCATATCCCTTTTTTCTAATGAAGCTCCTCTAGCGCTAATCAAAAGAACTTTAATGACTCTCCCACTAGAGAACTTTTCAAATACTTGGAAACACTTGTGGAACCTCAACAAACCCTTTCTTTTCTATGCTAACATGCCCTGGTTCCTTTAACTGACTTGTTTGGTACAATTTGCAGCCTTCTTATCATCCTGGTCACTATTCTGTGGAAGTGCTCTTACTTGTCAATTTTCTTTCTAAAATATGGACCTAAACTACACATAGTACTCTAGATGCTGTCTGTCTCATGCAGGACTATCACTTCCCTTGTTCTGGACATTATATTTGCATCATTAAATCATCTGGGCTGGGCCTGAAGTAGGTCATGCCTATGGTTCAGATTCAGGCCTGGAATAAAAGAAATTTCCTCAACAATAGCAGATGGAGCAAGTGCTGGGCTTAGAGTCAAGAAGGTCAAATGTGGCTTCAGAAACTTACTACCTATGTGACTCTGGCCAAGTCACTTAATCTCTATCTGCCTCAGTTTCCTTCACTGTAAAATGGGAAACCAGCATCTCCTTTACAGGGTTGTTGTGAGGATCAAACAAAATAAAGCACTTAGCACTGTGCTTGACACATAATAGGAGAGTAATACATGTTTGTCCACCTCCATCCTCCCCCAACCTTTCCATCTTATGGATACAGCTCCCTTGCCTCCACATTCGCTTTGATGGTGAGCCTAGTCACAAGTCATTCAAGCTGGAGAATTGCCAGCTTTTCCAGCACTGGGCTTTAGAAGATCAGGAAACTGCCTGAACCGCCCTAAACAGCTTAGTTCTCCAGAACAATTAAGTTTTGAGGTTGGTTTGGTTGTCTTTTTAGGAGAAACTAGACAATGTCCCAGGGACCATTCGGTCTAACTTCTCTGGGCCCCACCCAGATGGGCAGATATTGCTCCTACCACATGAAATAACAGCCTGGGGCAGCCTGTGACTAGAGATGACACAAAAAATAATGCCTATAGAAGTTCAGAAGAATGAGAATTCACTTTTGATTGAGCTAGAAGCAGAAGGCTACATGGAGAAAGGAGGTTTTGAGCTGGATCTTGAAAAATGGGTGGAATTTAGAGGAGGACTTTGTTATTCAGTTGTTTCAGTTGTATCTGTCTCTTCATGGCCCCAACTGGGGTTTTCTAGGCAAAGACATTGGAGTGGTTTTCCATTCCCTTTTTCAGCTCATTTTACAGATGAGGGAACTGAGGCAAACAGGGTGAAGTGATTTGCCCATGGTCACATAGCTACTAAATATCTGAGGCAAGATTTGAACTCGGGTCTTCCCAACTCCAGGCCTTGTGTTCAGTCTACTGCACCACCTACCTGCCCCAGAAGAGGACTAGGAAGAGTATCTTTCAGGGTCCACAGAGTTTGAGGTGCATCAAGTAAAATAATTTGGCAGAAGTGAAGGGTTTGTGTGGGGACTAGTGGGAAATAAAGCCAGATGTTCATTTCCTATCCCTGGGAGAGAGGAAATTGTGCTTCTACTTCATTGGCACCTTGGGGAAAATGTATTCATTTGTGCCATAGCTCTATGAATGGTGGACAGTCAGAAATACCTATTGTACAAATAATTAGAACCATTCTGAATTTTCCAGTAACGTACTGTTCCTATGGCTCATCTGGCATGGATATGACCATGGGTTCTTGAAGGCCATGCCAGAAAAATGCCAGATTGGTGGGTCATACCCAAGTGGAAGCCCTGCCATTTTGGTCCACCAATGGACTTCACTTAACTTAAATCTGGAGGTGCATACCATCAGAAGACTAGCCACCTGGTCATGATTTAGTTTTTCTTGGCCCCTGAAACTCGGTCTATAGAGCAAAACAATCTGCAAACTTGAAGCCCTGTACAAATGTTAGCAATGATCATGACTCTTAACAAGGTGTGAAGTTTCCATCCACAATTGAAGTTACAGATCCTTGACATTAAAAGCAGCACTATGATTCTAACCTGAAAACTCTTTCCCCTCCCCCAACCTTCTGTTTTTCCTCTTAGAACAACAATACTGCTTTGCAAATAGCAACCCAGAATGGGCACGTACCCCTTGTCACTTTTCTTCTCAGTGAAGACATTGTTCTGGACCAGAAAGCTGAGGTGAGGAATGGATAATAATTTATCATCTGGTGGGTCATAATGCCCAACATGCTTTGCTGCGGCTGGTTGACTCTGGCTGGGTAGTTCTTAGTTTTTGTTACAATTTGCAGAAGACAGATTTATGGTGGAGACTATTCTTTAGAAATAATTGTTCGGTTTTGTTGTTGTTGTTTTTTTTTTTGAGGAAGGAGTGGCTCAAGTTCTAATGCAGATGAAAAATAAGCCTCTATTTTACATTTTGATGTTCAGAGCAAAAAAACTTTAATATATGCCAAGATGCCATATTTGTCTGGGAAGATGAGGAAGCTATTATATTAGGGTTTCTATATGCATAGTTATACTATGAAAAATTATCATTTGTTTCTTCTGTGAAGCTATCTATTTTTCTTTAAAATTCGATCAACTGTTCTAACTTGGGTTTCTGGAATCTCATGTTGGCTTTCAAAAAGACCCAACACACCCAAAGCAAACATTTTGACAGTGACCTTCTGCGTTGGAACTGGACCAGGAAAATCCTTTCACATTTTTTTACTCCATTTTCTTCCCTGAGAATATTACTCATTCTGATTGCGATTATCTGTTACTATATGTTCTGATAATTCCAGACTGAGGGTGTGACTTGAACTGGCTGTTGAACTTTGGCTGTTTTAGTGGATAAGTTTTCATTGGAACTGGCTTGAAATGTCTTGGTTCAGTCCAAAGAACTTCCTGATTTGCAGAAGTGCTTGGGCCCTCATGTCAGTTGGGCAGTCGTTGTATTCATTGACATTTCAAAACCTAGAGTCAGAAGATCTAGGTCTGAGTCCTGGTTCAGTCTCATCCTTTGCTGTGTGACCCTGGGCAAGTCATATCACCCGCGTCCGAGTTTCCTTATCTGTGAAAAGCAGATACTACTGACACCATCCGCTTTATGGGATTGTTGCGAGGAAAGTGCCTTTTAAAAATTAACGTGGTATAGAAATGGGAGCCACTTGGTTTTTAAAAAAACATTTTTTATTGATTATTTTTTGTTTCCCTATCACTTATATTTCCCAGTGTATCCTCTTTCCTTCCCTTCCCTAGCGGGCCATTCCTTACAAAGAATGTTTGTCTATTATTTGGGGTGTTTTTTTTTTCTCCCTTGTGCTCCGGCATTCAAGAAGGGTTTTAGGTAAAAGGGGAAATAGGAAATGTCTCATCCCACAGTTCAGTTCCTTCTGCCTATGGAGGACTATTTCAGAGGTGTCAAAGACATCGCCCAAGTGCTACACAAATCAGATTAAATTGTAATTGGTAAATATTTACAAAATAAATAAAAATACAACATGAGACAGATAATATTACATTTTAAAACTAATACGCAGCCCACAGGGATTCTTATGTACAGATCAGTCTATTATTAGTCTTTCTGTTAGAGCTTGACATCATTGGCCTAGAGTTCTTTACAGTAATTTTACTCATCCGTGTAGTCTTTGCTTTCTAGAGGGGCATAGATGAGTAGGCCTGGGAAGGATCTCAGAGAACATCTAATTTAGTCATATTACCCTCATTTTTCTTTTTTTTCCTTTTTTTTTTAAATTTAAGCTAGGCAATGGGGTTAAGTGACTTGCCCAGGGTCACACAGCTAGTAAGTGTTATGTATCTGTGGCCAGATTTGAACTCAGGTCCTCCTAAATCCAGGGCCGGTGCTCTATCCACTGAGCCACCTAGCTGCCCTGTCCCCCTCATTTTTCACATGAGAGAATTAAGGATCAGAGAGCTGAAGTGACCACGGTCACAAAAATACCCAAGTGGTAGCACTGAGACTTAAACACATCTCTCTCAATTCAGTCTAGTGTTCTGTTCTCTGAACCATGTTTCCTTCCTCCTGCCTCTTGTCACTTTTAGGTCATTCCCATTCTCTCATCCTCTCACTTTCCAGTCTTTGCCTTCCTCTCCATGTGCCCTTCCCTTTGAGTTACCTTTCCTTCTTTATCGACTAACCCCACCCCTGTTCCAATGCCTGCTCACTCACCCATCCACCCATTCTCACGGACATCTCTAATCACTTGCTCTATCCAATTCAGCTATTCCCTTTCCCTGAAGATTGTTGTTGTCTCTCTCATCCTTATTTTCTTTCATATCTGGCCATCCTTTCTTCTTTTTGCCATACGGGGTCAGCCCCGTATAATGGAAAAAGTTCTAACTCTGGGAGTCAGAACATCTGGATTTGAATGCCAGCTCTGCTTGGTTAAAGCTATGTGACCTTGAAAAAGTCCTTTAGCTACTCTCATTCTCAATTTCTCCAATCAGTAAAATGAAGATTTTAATAGCCCTACCTTGTAGAGTTGTCGTAAGAACCAAGTGAATATATGTAAAGTGCTTTGCAAACCTTAGAGTATTTCAGAAATGTTAGCTATTGTTAATTACTTAATCTTTCTGACTCAGTTTCTTCATCTGTCAAATGGGGACAATAATGTTTGTGTTCTATACTCCACACTGGGTTATCTTGAGTAAAGTGCTCTAGGTTCCCACCAAAACCCCAGTCTCACTTTCAATTATTCCCCTTCTTGGTCACTTCTCAACTCCCCTCTCCCACCCCTAGCACTCCCTTTTCTTTTGCCTTGTGTTGTCAAAGGGGCATTATGGTCTGGTATTGACTAAGAGAGTGAGAGTTGATGGTGGTGAGAGTAGGAGCATAAAAGCAGAGGGCTAGAAGAGGGAAGAGAAAATGGATTGGGTGCGGGTAGTGGTTAGACTGGGGTACAGGTGGAGGAGAGGGTGGGAGGAAGGAGCTATGGGTAAAACTCTGGAGCAGTACGTTGGAGCTGGACCTTGGCAGTGGTACTTTAGAAATGGCTATGGGCTGCAAGAGAAAGACAGTTCAATTCAGCAAGAACTTCTTAAGTGCCTCCTCTGTATGCCACGTGCTAGTGATACAAACCAAAATAGAGCAGTCTCCGGTGGTTCCCATGTACGACATGGGCACAGAAAATAGATATCAAATATAAAAATATACAGGAATTTCAGGGAAGGGAGGCCAACAGAGAATCTGATTTCTTTGGTATAAAGAATCCTCCTGGAAGAGAAAACTCTCTCTATTAATGCAAATCATTTCCTTCTCCACCACTTACAGATTTAGGGAGTTGCCTACAGCCAGATGGATGTGAGGGCCACTAAACTGTACAGAAGTATCCCTGCAAGACCGCATATTGACTTAGTTTTAAAATGTAATATTATCTATGTTTTATTGTATTTTTATTTACTTTGTTAACTATTTCCAAACTCCATTTTAATATTTCCTTCCCACTCAACTGGTGTTTGATACTTCTGGCCTAGACAGCAGAGAATTTAAGTTACTTCCACATGGCCACACAGCCAGTATGTACCGGATATGACCCAGATCTTCCTGAGTTCAAGGTCACTTCTCTATTCACTATGTCGCACTCCTCTCAAATGACAGTGTTGGACTGGAAAGCCTGTATGGTCCATCCGGCACTAGATCTATGATCCTCCAACTTTTCCAAAGTCATCTAGCTAGTAAGCAGAAGAACTGAGATTTGAACCCATGACCTCCAAGTCTGATGCCAGTTCATTGTACCACATTGCAATGGTATATGAGTAATACAGATAAGGGAGAATACCACCATGTTGAAGTAGCTTCTATCTTTCTGCAGTAGGATTCCCCTCTTCACTTAGCCGTTGCCAACAACCATATCTCTGTAGTGAACAGCTTATTGGCAGCTAACCACAACGTCGATGCCTTAAATCAGGTAAGCAAAGTGAGGCAGAGCCCACTGGTGTCATTTCCTTATCTTCATACAAATGCTGTGTTGATTTGCATATTGTTTACAGTGAAGGTCAAAGTGTCTTAAAGGACAAGGGCCAATTTTTCAGAAGATGTGTGCATTCTTCATCCTCCCTTCCTCCCACACACAGAGCTCAGGCTTCCTCTGGCAGATGGATGGCAGCCAGTGTATTATTCAAATATTCATATTTGACATGTCCAGATATTTTGATACAAAAACAATGGCTTAGAGACCTATTACTAGAAGAGTCTCTAAATCAAGAGCTATTCCCCAAGTCTGATACACTGTCATTGGCAGGGAGCCCCTTTCCACAAGAAGGAAGTTTTATTTCTATCTTGAAGTCATTAATGTGTCTTCCTTTAGCCTGAAGATAGAAAGGCCACACGAAATACAAAAATTACATGGATTCAATTAACTGAAGAAGCAGCAAACCCTCCATAAGATCAATCTATCACTGGCTCCATCTGGAAATGCTGAGACAGAATAATAAATATGATTTAGAGCCAAAGAACTTTAGGGCTTGGAGGAACCTTTGACATCTTCTAGTTTAAAGCCTTCATTTTACAGATGAGCACACTGAACCCCAGAGAGATTAAATGATCTGCTTGTCCCAAAATTGCTTAGTTAGTCCGTGGGAGATCTGGGACTGAAATTAAGCTGTGCATCACATTCTTGGGCTCTCACAGATGGAGGTTTTTTTGCATCTTGACTGTCATCCAGTGTGTTAGCCCTTCTTCCTAGCCTTGTGTCATCTGTAAACTTAATGAGTATGGTGGCTGTTGTTGTCCAGTTATTTCAATTGCATCTAACTCTTGGTGACTCCATTTGGGGTTTTCTTGATAGAGTTACTGGAGTGGTTTGCCATTTCCTTCTCCAGCTCATTTTGCAGGTAAGGAAACTGAGGCCAGTAGGGTAAAGTGACTTGCCCAGGGTCACACAGTTAGGAAGTCTCTGGGGCCAGATTTGAACTCATGAAGAGGAGTCTTCCTGACTCCAGGCCTGGAGCTCGATTCATTGTGCCATTGTCGGGGTGGGGGTGGGGTGGGGGGTGGAAGGCAGGGCATGGGAGGGGCCTGGTTTATTAAAGTCAGATGCAAGTTTGAACAAAATGAAATTCAAGTAAGGAGTTTCCCTCAGGGCAGCTAGGTGGCACAGTGGATAGAGCACTGGCCCTTGGCATCAGGAGGACCTGAGTTCAAGTCCAGCCTCAGACACATAACACTTACTAGCTGTGTGACCCTGGGCAAGTCACTTAGCCCCACTGCCTAGCCAAAAAAAAAAAAAAGCTTTCCGTAGTGGGATAGCTGAGGCTAGAGGGGCAATTGGGATCAAGCACCTGAATGAGCAAGATTAGGGCCAGGGTCTGGGTGGGTTTGTTCTGTGTTCTCATTGGAAGAGATCAGAGCCTGGATAGGTCAACAGATTCTTGCACCTCCCGGCCTCTCAAAGAAATAAAAAAAATACCATTAAAAACCCCTATCCCTCTATGGTCCCTAGTGTTGGAACCCAATGGTGTTTAAATATATAACTCAAAACCTTAACCCCAAAGGAATATTTAAAGAGACATGGTTGGTAGGTTCTTGGGATTTCCCTCCAACTCCCTCTGCCCTAGTTGTCCTCCCACCATGGGGTCCCAGAGTGTCCTGGTTTGTTTTTATTTTATTTTCAATTCAGTCATCTTAACAGACTACTGACCCTACTGAAAACCAGCCTGTTTACAGTATGGTTGTGAATAATTGTGCCCTTTATATTCAGTGTATTAGCTTCTTTTAAATAAAGTGAGATTTCTTAGGAAAAAAAATGATAAAAAATGTTAATCAACTGAGAGAAATGATTATTAAATAGCCAATTGTTAATATTGGGGAGCCTGGATTTATCCCTTTCTGAATGCTTATTCTCTATTAGGCCAAGTCAGCATCTGAAAGACATTGCTGATAATAAGATTGAATTAACTTTCTTCTCCTGCTGGTTCAGACCCCACCCAGCAGAAGCCGTTTGTGTTCTACTCAGGTTTGGGTGGGGATAAATTCTTTGATTAGATTGCCCGAGGCTGGAAGTGGTTTGGAAGTAAATGTCAAGATCAAAGTCAAGTCCCTCAGCCCCTCATTAGAACAAGTCCACCTCTCATTATAATATTCATTTTCTCTTATTACTTGTTAAGCAATCATAGTCAATGCCATCCTCAGAAACACCCACTTTTCCAAGAGTATATAAGCCTCGAGTGGGTTCCATGAGGGGGTCTTTGGTATTCCAGAGTGTCACTGACTCCTTTTATTAATTGTATGCTAGCATGATTAGTAAAATGATTAATTACCCAGAAACTATGTCTCTGGAACTTTTTATATGAACAAACCATCAGAAAGCTTCTTCCAAGTCAACATGTAATTGATAGAAAGAATTTGTTTCTGGTCATTCATCAAGTTTCAAATCCATCTAAATTTCCTTTATTTGAATGAAAGTTCTATGCTCCTCAAACCACTGTAAATAGAAAATTGAGTTTGAGATTTTAAAGTTTCAGATTAGTACTGAATTTGAATATTTGAATAACTACTTCAGGGTTGAGATAATAGATGTATAATAATAATAATAACAGCTAGAGCTTTAAAGTTTACAAAGCACTTCACAAAAATTATCTCCTTTTATCCTCACAACAACCCTGGTTTGGTGCTATTATTATTCCAATTTTATGATGAGGAAACTCATCTGAGGCAGAAGTTAAGTAACTTGACCAGGATCACATAGTTTGTAAGTGTTATCCACTGTACCACCTAGCTATCTCAAATTTTTAAGTGCTATATAAAAGTTAGTTTTTGTTCTTTGATTCATCTGGTCTGTACATTTATTGAATGTCGGCACGGTCATCTACATGCTTTCATACTTTAGAACTAGCACTACCATTAACTTGCTGTGTGCACTTGGTCAAATGACAATCTTTCTGGGACGCAGTTCCCTAATCTGCAAAATATGACCTTGGACTAGGTCATTAGCATTTCCCAAAGTACAGTCTGCAGACTTGAGGCTCCCCTCCCCCCTTTTCAGAGGGTCCAAAAGATCAAAAGTATTTTCATAATAATACTAAGTAATTTGCCTACTAAAGTACTCTTCCCTTTTCCATATCTCTGTGAGGCCAGATTGTCTTCATAGACTTCAACCAAAACAACATGTCAGAACAGATTGAACGTGGAAGCAGACATGAGTATCTAGCTGGCTATCAAGCTAGACATTAAAGAGATTTGTAAAAATTGTAAAACAGTGCCAACACCAGCAGGGGTTTTTTTTTGTTTTAGAAAATAGTTATTTTCAGAAAAATGTTATTTATGTTACTATGTAATAGGTTTATTATGATTTTAGATAAATATTTTTCAAAAGTTTTCAGTTTTAACTTCTTATGTAGTAAATATGGATAGGAATAAACAAACAATCTCGAGATCCTCAATAATTTTTAAGAATGTAAAGGGGTATTGGGCATCTATGTGGCACCAAGGGCAGAACACCAGGTCTTGAGTCAGGAAGACCAGAGTTCAGATCTGGCCTTAGATACTTAGTAGCCGTGTGACCACGAGCAAGTTGCTTAACCTTATTTACCTCAGTTTCCTCATCTGTAAAATGAACTAGGGAAAGAAATGGCAAACTATTCCAGTATCTTTGCCAAGAAAACCCCAGAAGAGGTCACAAAGAGTCAGATATGACTGATGATTCAAGAACAAGAACAAAGGGATGTTGATACTAAAAAGTTCAAGAAGGCTGGGACTAAATGATCTCTAGGGCCCATTGCAGATCAAATAGTACCTAGTTCTTTAAAAAGTTTGTTAGGGCTCTGTCTTAGATAAGGGATCTCTGTAGTGTATAAGAACAGTTTAATATAATGATCAGCAAAGAGATTCCTTGTGGTTCCCTGTTCAATTCCCAGTTGCTAAGCTTCCCAACTGCCAAGGGTTCTTGGCTTCAGACCCTCCTCTGCTACTTCCTTAACCTCCCAGAACCTTTTTGGGAGAGAGAAAAGGCCCAGGAACAAAACCAGATCTAAGGGGAAAGGGTTATGATAGGTAGGTGTTTAATATCGATTTTGCATGTTGAACAAGCCAATGACCTGATTAGAAAGGGAGTCTGGAGCAATGTACTAGGACTCACATTTTGGTTCTAGGCTCAGCTCTGCCCCAAGAAACTAGGAAAATATTTCATAACATTTAAAGTGCTTTAGAAATGTGAACTATTAATATTGACTGTGTGACTGTGTCACTTCCTTTCTAGAAATCAGATGCCTCCTTTGGGGGAGAAAAAATTGGGACCGCAGTGATCAGGAACAAATAAGTTATTACCTGGAATGCTCCTTTTAGCTTTGAAATTCAAGGAGTCCCTTTGCCTTTACATGTGAGGCTAAGTATTGTGATCTTCCCTTGTGTCTTCCTTGAATATTAAATGGAACTTATGTCCCTTGTAGATAGTTGTAAAGCTCAAATGAACATGTACATAGTGTTTTATAACCCTTAAAAGGCTTTATAAATGCAGTATAGGAGATAGAATTATGGTGCTGAAGTCAAGAAGACCTAGATTGAATGAATTTTACCTCAGACACTTAATAGAGATGCTTGACCCTGGACAAGTCACTTAGCCTCATAGCCTCAGTGTCTTCATCTACAAAACGGGAATAGTAATAGCACCAACCTCACAGAGTTGTGAGAATCAAAACAAATAAGATAATATATTTAATGCGTTTTGTAAACCATGAAGCATAAGTGTCAGCTATTACTGTTATGCAGCTGGTGGTATAATGTATAATGTGCCAGGCCTAGAGTCAGGAAGCACCAAGGTTCAAATATGGCCTCAGATAATAACTGTGTGACCCCGAGCAAGTCCATTTAACTCTGCCTCAGTTTCCTCATCTGTAAAATGAGTTGGAGAAGGAAATGTCAAACCACTCCAGTATCTTTGCCAAGAAAACCCCAAGTGGGGGGTGGGTCACAAAGAGTCAGATACCACTAACCAACAAAATTATTGTTACAGAAGCAGCAAACCCCTTTGCACCTAGCAGCTGATCTTGGAAATGTGGAACTGGTGGACACCCTGCTGAAGGCAGGCTGTGATCTGAAGATTGTTGACAAGGTAACTGTCTAAATGCTGCTGCTCCAGGTTCACTGTTAGCACATCTGCGGAGACTGTTCATGTTGCCATTTAGTGAAATTTCAAATTTGCAGGGGTCATTGTGGAAGCCAAATGAATAAGTCTGAAATGTATCTTTTTTCAAAGGAGAAATGCCATTTTATATTTTCTAAGTATGTAAAATAACTAGTATTACTTAAAACCAGTCTCCAAATGAATATTAAAGCACAAATTATTCACAGCTTATTATCAGTCCACTGGGTTTATAAGGTATTAGAAAGCTCCTTTAGAGGTGGAGGAATCCCCTTATCGCAGTCTTGTTGAAGGTATTTGTTTGCTTAGGCAACCCTCCCCACTTTAATTGTTATTTACTTCTATTTTTTTTTTTTGGTCTTTTTAGACAATTGGGGTTAAGTGACTGGCACAGGGTCACACAGCTAGTAAGTGTCAAGCATTTGGTCTGAGGCTACTTCTTTTGTTTTGACATCACCTTCATTTCTGAATATATTTTTCTTGTCTCTCTTCCCCAACAACCATCTCTTGTAAAAAAGGATAAGATTTTTAACAAGCGGCTCAGCAAAACTATTACACCGACCACCTGTGATAGAATATACAATGTTTCACACTCATAATTCCCACCTCTGCCAAGAGGTGAAGGAAGTACATTTTTCCACCATCTGTACTTGGGACCAAGTTTGATTGTTACAATTAAATAGTGTTTTGTTTTGTTTTGTTTTTTATTTTAATTTTTGTTGTTGGAAAGCCTCATTTTCATAGGGCAAAGGCAAACTTCAACCCCACCTATTTCAGATATTATCATCTTTGCACTAGTCAGGTCTGAAGGAATGTGGTTTTGTCATTATTTAAATTTATTTCTTGAACTAGCCCAAAATCCTGGGTTAGAGAGAGGGAGAAAACACATAGGCTGCTTGCAAAGGCCCAGAAAATGGAGCCCAGCCCCACACTGAGGCTGAGAATCAAAGTCAGACTACTGTGTGCCTGAAGGATTTCACCTGAAAAATCTCAGAGTTGTACACACACCACTTAAAAAAATCTCACCACATCCCTAGATGAAGCAGGTAACAATGGAGGACTGACAAAGAGATTTTGGATCTTAGATAGTTTGTGCTCCCTCAGTCGATAGTAAATAGTTTGGAAACACTCCCCCTCCCTCCTATTGCCTTTTCTTTAAAGGCAAGCTATATCAGGTGCAGTGAAAAGAGCCTTCAGTTTAGAGTCAGGGAAGATGAGCATTAGAATCCTGCCTCTGATACGAGCTGTGTGCAAGGAGTAAGTCAGTGAAACTCTGAGTCTCAGTTTCCTCACCTGTAAAATGGGGATAATACTATCCATAGTGCTTACCTCACAGGGCTGTCTTGGAGATCAAACAAGATCATGCATGAAAATTGCTTCACAAGCCTCCTTCTCTAGCATTCACATTTTACCCATCCTAGGTAAGTGATGCTTCCTGGGAGCTGGTGCATTATTAATGGACAGGAAAAAAAAGAAAGAAAAAGGTTCTAGAACTATGACCTGGTATGGCTCTCCCCTCTTCCTGAAGTTTAACCTCTGGAGAGTGTCCCAGGCTTAATGATAATACCTGTACTGGTAGCCTTCAGACTCTCATTCAAGCACATACTCCTATGGAAAATGCTCTCCAAAGAGCAAAAAACCTCTGGCTCCCAGCAAGCTGCTCTCCTAATAGACTAATTGCCATGATTGTGAAGGGTGTTGAAAGCCAGCACTCAGATGGCAGAGATTAGGGGGTTGTATAAAGGCCTCAGAGTGGCAGTACTTTGTAATCCAATTACTGTGCCCCTGATTAGAGGCTGATTGCTTTCAGCCCTAATTTTCAGGCTCATCTAAGACTCTCAATCCATGGGAAATAGCCAACACTGGTGCCTGTGGGAATTGTACTTCTAGTGAGTCTCCATATCCATTCAGGGATGATAGAGATAGGGACACAGTTCCTCAAAGCCCTCAGCACCACAGTGCTGGCAGAGTGGGGCTCTGGATTTGGACACCTCCAGCCATATAGTTAGTTATTCTGATATTCCTATATCTCAGTACCTTGGCTAATTGTGCTCTGAAATTAACAGCTCCATCTTGGGACTGGCCTTTAGAATGCATAGACAGAGTAGACAGCACCTTACTTGGTAAAATGGAAGAACCAGGAAGCCCCATTAACATCCCCCTGCCCCTCCAACAAAGAAACATAACAAAAGCAAACCTCTTTCCTTTGTCGGCTGTTGTAGCCCCCGAGATTCCCATGTTACTGTACCAGGTTAAGAGGCAGTATTTGTGTAGTGGAACTATCTTTGGACTAGGCAGCTTGACAGCTGCTACCTGGTTCTTGCTTTGCCAGGCTAATTTTCTCCTCAGTAACCCTCCTGTATATCTCCCTTTCTCTCTGCTCATACAATCACTGCCCTTGTACAGGCCCTCATCACCTGGGCTATTGGCTTCTAATTGGTCTCTCTGGCCCAGATCTCTAGCCACTTCAATCCATCCTTTACTCAGCCAAGTGATTCTCCTAAGGTGTAGGTCTAACTATATCACCCCAACTTCCCTCCCCCCTATTCAATAAATCAAGTGGCTCCCTATTACCTCCCAGAACAAATATAAAAACCTCTATTTGACTTTTAAAGCTCTTTACAACCTGGCCCCTTCCTATCTTTTCAGTCCCCCCCCCCCCATTTTATTTTTGTGGAGGCAACTGAGGTTAAGTGATTTGCCCAGGGTGGCACAGCAAGTAAGTGTCTGAGGCCAAATTTGAACTCAGGTCCTCCTGACTCCAGAGTCAGTGCTCTATCTACTGCACCACCTAGCTGCCCCTCTTTTCAGCCTTTTTTGAAATCTCCCCCCAGTCTTCTTAATGAACATTTAACTCCCATAGAAGCCATCTGTTGTTATTATTCAGTCGTTTTCAGTCTTGTCCAACCCTTTGTGACCCCATTTGGGGTTTTCTTGGTAGAGATACTGCAGTGGTTTGCCATTTCCTTCTCCATCTCAGCGTTTTACAGATGAGGAAACTGAGGTAAACAGTTAAGTGACTTGCCCAGGGTCACACAGCAAGTAAGTATCTGAAGTCAAGTTTGAACTCAGGAAGAGGAGTCTTCTTGACCCCAGGCCCAGCACTCTATCCACTGCACCACCTAGCTGCCCACCTAGCGTATAATAAGTGCTCAATAAATGTGCTCAACAAAGTGCTTAACATATGGTAAGGGTTTATGAAATGTTTATTCAATGACTGCCTGCCTCTCCTTCACTGTATAACCTTGAATCAATCACTTAAGCTCTCTGAGTCTCAGTTTCCCCTTCTGTAAGATGGACACATGGTAGGAGGGATTATAATAGCAGTATGGGTAGCTGTCTACTGAGGTTCCAACTCTGAGATTTTGGGGATGTGACCTTATGGCATGACTGTTCTGCATATATCATTGGATTGTTGGGAGAAGATAAGGAGATGGTTTGAAAGCTAAACTGAAAAACACAAAAGGCTTTACCAGCATAAGGTATTTTTTTAAAATAATGTTTCAATTTTTCCAAATTATGTTTTTTAACATTCATTTAAAAAAAAATTTGAATTCCAAATTCTCTCCCTCCCCTCCTTCTTCTCTGAAACTGTAAGCAATCTGATATGGGTTATAAGTGTGCAATCACAGCATAAGGTATTATTAAAATGCAAATGTTATCTCTGAGGGGCAAAGTCCTGCCTTTAAAACCTTTGTTCACCTTAGTGCAGAAGGCTTGTCAGAATCCAAGCAGAGCTCTAAGGGAGAAATAGATTATAGGATCAGAGATAGCTAGAAGGGACTTTGGAGCCTATCAAGCTTAAGCTCAGTTCCCTCATCTTACAGAGGGGGGGAAACTGAGGCACAGAAAAGTCACATGACTTCCTTTTTAGGATTCAGAGCCACATCCTGTGTAGTTACAATGTGGCATTGCCTCCATGTCTCATACACTGAGTAAATTCTAGGGATGAAGTGGTTAAGGTTTGGAGGATGGAGCTGGAGAGCCAGCCCAGTGGAGGATGTTAGGCATCGAGGGAGTATTTGAATTTTTTTTAGGGGGGGAGGGGGAAAAAGGTGGAAGCTAGAAAGCTCTTCAGGAGAAGAACCTTGAAGTAGGGTTGCATTGGGGGATGAGAAAGGTTGGGAGTTTTTATCTGTTTCACAATTTATATAAGGACCAGACCTGTCCATCCTGGTCACCTTTTGGCCACTGGCATCTGGCCAATGAGCTGCTTGTGACAGCAGGTTAAGATGTCAGGTAGGGAGAACAGTGGTGACAAGGTGAGCCCTTGTCTCTCTACGGAAGGAGGGGTGGGGGGGAAGTGAGAGAAAGCAATGTGATTTTGTTTATACTCTTGAGTTGAATTTCTTAGTCACAGGGTAGATTGGAGAAATATTTGGAGGACCTATGAAATTTTTTTTTTTTGTGAAGCAATAATCCCCTCTCCCCCATTTCCTACTATTTCCCCTTCCCCAATGCTTCCTTGACGTGATGTGTTTAGGAAAGAATGGTGGTATCAGAGCTAACGTCAATGATGTTGTTTTTGTTCTCAGCAAGGCAAGACTGGATTAGCTGTAGCATCCAGGAGCAACCATTCTCTCATTGTTGACATGATCATCAAAGCAGAGTGATATTATGCCTGGAGACAGGTAAGGAAGAAGGATTTTGATTTAGCTGTGGGGCTTGCTGAGAGGGAATTTAGGATATTTGTTTAAAAGGGATCTTGTAAAGCTGCTTTCAAAGCTGTGTGACCCTGGGCAAGTCACTTCACTTCTGTTTGCCTTAATCCACTGGAGAAGGAAATGGCAAACTGCTCCAGTATTTTTGCCAAGAAAACCCCATGGCCAGTATTGGCATGCTATGGTCCAAGGGGTCATGAAGGGTCAGACAGGACTAAATAACAACACAAACTGTCTTCATGCCTAGGCTTTTCAATAGGTCTTGTTCCCTTCCAGAACTGCAAACCATGCCTGAGAGGAAAGAGGGCCCAAACCATTTCAGCAATCCCCTCCACCCCCACCCCCCACTCCCTCAGAAAGCTTTGCCAGGTTTAAGGCACCTGGTAGGTTAGCATCGACCAAAGCCATAGTTCATGAGCCCCCACAGCTCTGAGTCTTTTACAAGACCAACTATAGGGCACATTAATTCAAAACAAAAGACATTTAATCAAACACAGTAAAATAAATGTCAAGAAAGATTCCCAATACACACAGAGCAATAGTCTCCCACAGTATGCCACATTCTCAGTGGGGAAAGCGAACACTCATGATCAGTGAACATTAATTGAAGGGGCATAAACATAGGGGAATATGTGTGACCAGGATGCATATGGCTAGGGGCAACTCAAGCTTCAAATGCTGGAGTGCCACTGATGACTTCCAGTGATATCCTTAAGCTGCTCTCTGCTACCATCTGCTGGCCATCTGCTGTGACAGGGTTCAATATTGACCTGACTTGGTGGAAGCTGGGATGTCAGCTCTGAAAAGTTCTCAGCCTCAGGCTATTTTAGCTTTTTTTTTTGAAATGCGTATCCCAATCAGCCCCATTCTGCTAGCTGTCTAGAAAATCCCTTGAGGCATATGTATTCCAGGGCAGCTAGGTGGCCTGGTGGATTGAGCCCTGGGCCAGGAATCATCAAATCTGGCCTCTGACACTAGCTATGTGACCCTGGGCAAGTCACTTAACCCTGTTTGCCTCAGTTTCTTCATCTGTAAAATGAGATGGAGATGGAAATGGCAAACCATCTTTGCCAAGAAAACCCCACATGGGATTGCGAACAACAATTTCTATTCCACATAGATCATAGGAGTTGCAC
This sequence comes from Phascolarctos cinereus, assembly GCF_003287225.1. NCBI lineage: Eukaryota > Metazoa > Chordata > Mammalia > Diprotodontia > Phascolarctidae > Phascolarctos > Phascolarctos cinereus. The sequence continues at coordinate 317,417,798 of NW_027555847.1, forward strand.
TATGTGGGAGACTGAAAATGGGGCTCATGAGCTTTCTCCTGTCTCCTCTCCCACCCCATTTTTTCTACATAAGTCACAGAATGTTTGAACTAGAAGGAATAAACTGATCCACTCTCCTCATTTGAGAAGTAAGGAATTGAGGCCCAAAGGAGAAAGTCACTTGACCAAGGTCCCACAACTGGTTAGTAGCTGAGCCGGGATTTTATGCCAGCTTCCCTGACTCCAGGGACCAGGGCTATGGCATCATGGCCATATGCCTTAGCCAGTATCCCAATAATCCCTTTCTTGGCCCTCTATGCCAATGGGCAGCTTGCAGTCTCAAAGTGTCACCAACCTGCTGGATGGTAATGGCTCAAGGCCTGAATCTTGGGGATTTTGTCTCTTCCCTTAGTAGCATGTTTTGATCACAGGGCCAGCCTCAATCATTGAGGCCCAAAACACCTTCTTGTAATGAATTCTTCAGGGTGTAGCTCTGAAAATGGTGTCCTAACTTCTTTTTGTTTTAACCCTCCCAAATGGGAAGTTTCACAAGCTTTGTTCTGGTGTCATGTGGTCACTGCTAGGATGACCTGTTTGTTGTTGTCAAAAGTGTTGTTAAAAAATCCTGATCTGAGCTAGCTTTCTTCTCTTGTCCTAGTTTTACTTCTTCCTCCTTTCTCTTATCTTTGCTCCCACTTTCTTTCCTCCTCTCCCTCTGCCTCCACAGTTTCCCTTTGAATTTCTGTTATATAAACAAATGTATAGTTTATCTTCTGAGGAAGTAGAAGGGTGGATGGTCACTCTGAGCTATGCCTCAGAGAAATGGGGAAGCTGGGATAGTGGCTGTGTTTTCTTCTCTATGCTATTTCTTGCTTAACTTCGTGGGGAAATGGAATTACTGGTTGAGAAATGAGTTTCTCTGGCCAAATGCACTTCTTGGTTAAACAGAGGTTAACCAGAAAACCATTATGGTTGAAAAACTCTCTCTAAAATATGTCAGTGACCACTCTCATGCCTTAGTTAAATACAGCACAAGGAACATGAATGAATGAATGAATGAATAAATGAATGCATGAAGTATTTATTACAGGTAGGTGGTACAGGGGATAGGGAGAATCAGCCTAGAGTCAGGAAGACCTGAGTTCAAATCCCACCTCAGATGCTTACTAGCTGTGTGACCTTGGGCAAGTCACTTAACTTCTGCTTACCTCAGTTTCCTCATCTGTCACCTGCCTCTCAAGGTTGTCGTTAGGATCATTTGAGATATTTATAAAACACTTGACACAGAGCCTGGCACGTACAAGTGCCATATCAGTGTTAGCTATAATAATAATTGCTATAATTGGTATTATTACTTGCCAGGATGTAAGGATCAAATGGAGGATAATTATAAAGAGCCTAGCACAGTGTATAACACAAAGTAAGCACCATAGAAATGTTAGATATTGTTATTATTACTGCTTACTTTGTGCAAAGCACTGGGGATCCAAGTAGAAAAGGAAGACAGTCCCTCCTCTCAAGGAATTCACTTTTTTTTTTGGTGAGGCAATTGGGGTTAAGTGACTTGCCCAGGGTCACACAGCTAGTAAGTGTTACGTGTCTGAGGCCAGATTTGAACTCAGGTCCTCCTGACTTCAGGGCTGATGCTCTATCCACTGTGCCACCTAGCTGCCCCTAGGAATTCATTTCTAATGGCAGAGAAACCCTCCCCCCCCCAAGAAGATGTTAGCTGCAGCTCAGATGGGCAGTCCCATGGTCCTTAGGGCACTGCGGCAAACAGAAAGTAATGCCTCTTCTTTAATGTCATTTCCCCCCATCACGTCACATCAGTTTCTGATGCTGACCCGCTTGACAGTGCCAAGCACTTCAGTTGCAAGAACTTTCTTTTCTCCATCTTCAGTAGATGTGGGGGTAGCTCCTGTAGGAACGGTAGCCAGATTACATCTCCATTCCCATGGCCATGACTGCGGGCACCCAGGCTGAACCAAGACCGGAAGTTTGGGGTGGGAGTGGGGGAGGGTGCTGCACTCCCAGGGCTCAGCGGGATTTATTTTTTTCTATGAGGATTGAAGATTTTACATTTCCTCAGAGTCATCATTCTGGGCCCAGAGCCCGCTGCTTTACGGTTACAAATGGAGGGAGTCAGTGGCCAGACAGACACTTAGCTTCAGAATCAGAAAGACTTGGATATAAAGCCTGAACCTGACACATAGTGACTGCATGACCTTGGGCAAGTCACTTAACTTCTCATATCACACCCTCCCCCCACATGCTCTAAGGCTATAAACTGCAGAGCAGATGCTGATCTCCATTGGTAGACGGAATTGTCTCACTGGGAGTTCTCTATACTAACTAAATCATTGATCTGGTTCCCCTTCTCCTCACTCCCATCCCATAGAAACAAATGATTCTCTTTTAACTTTGTAAGATAGGTAAGTCATTACATAATAATATATTTTGTTATTTATCATATAGAAATTTATCATTATATATTTATATATAATTTATGTTTATATTATGATATACATTTATTGATATATTTGCATATTATAGATTATGTGAATTTATCCTATATTTTTATGTAATGTTAATTATATTTATAATCTATTTATAATATATATAATATGTATAAAACTTATATAACATAATATATAATTTAATATATTTGTAATATATGATGTATACATAGGATATAAATTATTATATATTTGTATATTATATGGGATATAAATTTATTATTATATATTTGTATATTATATAGGATATACATTTATTATTCTCATTACCATGTTTTATAGATAAGGGAACTGAGACATGGAGCAGTTAAGCCACATGTCTAAGATAACACAGTTAGTGAGGGGCAAACCTAGATCTCTTGATTCTCAGATCTCCCATTGCTCCCTATATAGGATTGTAGCAGTAGAAAGGAGAGGAGTAGGCCTCAATATAGACTGACTCCTAAATATTCCCTCTGAACCTGGAGCCCAAATCTCACATTTGAATTTATTTTGCTGTTATTTCTCTTGCTCCTAAAAGCCAGGCATGATGGAGGCTTTGGCATGGGGGCTTGGGGTTCCAGTAGATCAGGACATGACAAATGCCCCAAACTGTCACTCCGAGATACTATTCAGTTTCTGATTCAAATGACTCATTCTCACTCTGAAGCTTCCTCCCTGAAAAGACCAATCGGCTGACCACAGCTAGGTGGCATAGTGGATAAATTACTGAGCCTGGAGTCAGGAAGATTCATATTCCTGAGTTCAATTCTGAGTTCAAGTTCTCAGATGTGTGACTCTGGGCAAGCCACTTAACCCTGTTTGCCTCAGTGTCCTCATCTGTAAAATGAGCTGGAGAAGGAAATGGCAAACCATTCCAGGTTCTGTGCCAAAAACAAAACCAATCAGACAAACAAAAACCAGATGGGGTCACAAAGAGTCAGACTCAGCTGAGCACAAACATGATATCACATAAGAGAAACCAAGAACAATTTATTTAAAATAGCGAGGATGGGGACATCAATAAACTCATCCGCAAATACTGCTGGCACCCATGGGCCCAAGCAACACTTCCTTTTGCAACCCCATCCCACCCCCAAAGATGGAAGCTTGTGAGTCTAACTGGGTCTTAAACTTGTGGCCTTGGGTCAACTTAGGCAAGCCAGAAATGGGACAGCAGTGTGCCTATCACAGTTCAGTGCATCTGCAGAATATGGAAACCACTGTTCAACAGCTGAACATGCTCTTCTTTCTGGAGAGGGTCTGGTAGAGCATGGATCACACAAAGATGCCCAATCAGGAATCAGTAGGGCCTTGGGACTGCCTCAGCACTCTGGAGAGGGTCTGGTAGAGCACAGATCATACAAAGATGCCCAATCAGGAATCAGTAGGGTCTTGGGACTGCCTCAGCACTGATGTATCAGTGCCCAACATTCAGCCTCAGCAGGGAAGGAGGCTCTAAACCCTCAGCAGGACACGGCGTACTGCACCATTTTGGAAACCCCAGCTTTTTGTCCCTCCCAGTCATCTTTTCAAAACTTTATCTGTCTCTCCTGAGACCTGCTTGGTCATTAGTTGCTCTACCCCTTACAGAAGTACAGCTAGGTTTGTTGGAAAGATGTATTAGTATTGCTAATAATAGCTTAATTTATATAGTACAAATACTGTATTATTAGTGCATTTATAGACAGATCAAAATGAGATAAAATTTGTAAGCACAAATAGTAGGTGCTTAATAAATGTTTGTTCTGCACTGAGAAGTTAAGTGATTTGCCCAAGTTTACACAGTCAGCATATGTCGGGATGGGGTCTAGACCTAAGTCATTGTGGCTTCAAGGCCAGCTTTTTATCCACTACGCCAATATTTTTCCTAAATGACTGAGCTCTCCATCACAATAAAGCTTCAGCATCTCAAAGTTTAATGAAAGTTAGGGGGAAAAAATGCCATAGCTTGCCCTCATAGATTTCTGTGAAATAGATAAAAGAAATATAGACATTCCTTTTCATCTAACAGCAAAATTCAGCGCTCCCAAGGATAATGAAAGTCTCCTAAAATCTTCTCATTTCCTTGTTCTTTTACTTCCTCCAGTTCCGCCTGGCCACTGTGCTTGCTGACAACATGCTTTTTGGCATCCTGCTCCTCTTGCTGTGGAAAATGAGAAATATAGATCAGGGCTTTGGAGTTCCACCCGCGCTTTTCTAAAGGAAGTCAAAAGGACAGCATAGCTAAGCTGCCCCAGTAGCCTTGACAGATACAACTAGTGGTACAAAGTGCTATGCTCAGAAAATACAACTATTCCTTTGGTAACCACTGGTTCTCATTATAATGAAACTGTTGAATATGCAGAGGATTTGGACAGAGCCACACTGCACTTAGCTTTTTCCTTAATTCCTGTCTCTAAGAGGCAGCTCTGTTGTGGCATTGAGCTTGGGTGACCGGCAGCATCTTGGAGATGGCTGGGCTTTTGTGGATGAAGCATTTGGGATGAATCTCACAAGGGGTGTGATAGAAAGAGCACTGGCACTAGAGTCAGGGGACCTGGTCTGACTCCTCCCTCTGATACTTAACTGGTTGTGTATTACCTTTGAGTCTCACTTTCTTCACCTGTTAAATGGGTATTTTAATAATATACTATCTTAAAACTGTGAGGAAATAGGTTTTAGAAACCATAGAGTATTTTATAAATGTGAGTTATGATGAGATATGAGAGCCTTGGAAAGGTTTATGAAATGAGGTGGCTGTTTTGGAACTTTTAGTCTCATGGGGGTGGGGATAAAACTCATAGATTGAGAGTTGGAACAGAAGGAGGGTGAGTATTCTTTTGAAACAATGCCAACTCCTTTGGGATTTAACATGAGTGCTCCACAATTTATTCTTTTATATAGACCTACTGGGTCCAAACAGTCTGGAGTGCTCACCCGTTCCCTCTCAAGGGACCGTACTTGGGGATTCACATGCATGGAACAGGCTCAGTCTTGGGAGAGCCTGACCTCTGCAGAGAGGACTTGGACTCCTTTTTTCATCACCTCGTGTTCTTTACACCACAATCTTGTAGCCCTGGAGAAATAATTTAAAGCTTAGGTTTGGCTCTAGGTCTAGCACCTCCCCAGATGGAGGAGTGGAAAAGTACTCAACGCACAAAGTAAATCAGCTATAGGACAGCTATTTATTTCTTCCACACAAAAGAAATGCTTAAAACACAAAAATGTGTATTGACAAAGACAAACATGAAGCAGTAACTTAGAATTATTCTTATACTGTCCTGGGAGGTTGATCCTTAAACCAGGAGGCATTTTATGGAAATGCTGAAAAAGCATTTACTTCACCTTTGGGTCCCTCAGAGTCCATGTCTTCTAGTAGTCAGTCTGGGGTTAGGTTCCTCCTGCTGATGGTCATCTTCTCCCCGAAGAGGTACCATAGAAGCTGTAGGGGGCACCTCCCATACTATAATTAGCACTGACTGAGAGACTCAGGGGTTCCCAATCTCTCAAACTCATAACATGGCCTCCAAGGCTGCAGCTCTCCCCAGGGTCACAATTTAGTTACCTGTGCTCAGGGAAAGACACACAAGGCAGATGATGCAGCGAAAGACCCAAAGTCCAACCTCACACTTTCCCAGCCAAGCATGTGCTCTAGTTGCTAACATGTGCAGTTTATATTTCACACTTGTCATGGAAAGCCCCAGAGAAAATTAGGTGCCACATTCTAGAGATAGAAAGGAAAAGAGAAAGCCCCATGAGGTGGTCACTCCTGTTAAGCTTTACTGATGGGCGGCCAAACCTAGCCAATCCCCTCTGGCCCAGCTTTGATATAAATTCATCTCAAAGTGGCAAGCCCTTCAGCACTAATTCAGAACATGCCTAGTCTACTAGGAGAAGCCCAGGGTCCTTCATTTGGGGTAGGAGGTATTCATCAGTTTGCCTCCATTACACCACTTACCCCTATTGCACTTACCTTTGTCTAGCTGTTTAAAGGGTGAAGACAATAGGAGAATCCTGAAAGAAGTGATAAGGGAGGAAAGCAGAGTTGGAAAAGGTTGTATGTGTGTATGTATGTGTGTGTTTGTGTGTGTGTATTCTTTAGCTTAAAACATTATTATTAGCAGTTTTAGTCACACCCTGACACCACCCCAAATTTCTAGCTAATAAGGTCTAGGGTATAGATTTTCCTCTTTTCCTAGATTAAGTTTCCAAAGATTGGCACATCTTTCTGGAATAAACCATAGAGTCCAAATTTTGCTAATTCAGACATAGATCCAGGTGGTTTGGTCATGATGGAAGAGGGACCCTGGTTCACAGATAATCTAAGTTTTTAATACCATTGAGCTTTGTCCCCATCCTATCAATACCTTTTCTCTATACTGTTTCTGGTCCCATTATTACCAACCTTTTCTTATTTTTCCCTTTAAAATAAACAGAAATAAATGTGTTTATATAAATAGAGAAGAATAGGTAGCAAAAATCTAAATACTTTTGGATCCATGTCAATTCAATTCAATGAGCAATGTCCCAGACCCATACAGAGCAGGCCTCAAAGCTAGGAAGATCTGGATTCAAATCCTACTTCTGGAACATGTTTGTTGTGTGATCCTTATCAAATAACTTAAGCTCTCAGTGCTCCTGGGCTAGGCAGCTTCCTAAGACTATACATTGCAGAGAAGGTGCTGAACCGTGTTGGTAGAGGGCGTTTCCTTACCTTGGAGTTTCCTATACCAATACAATCATTCTTATTCCCCATCTCCATTCCCATCCCTATCCCTATCTCTTGTTATTGTTTAGTTATTTTTCAGTCATGTCCCACTCTTCATGACCCCATTTGAGGTTTTCTTGGTAAAGGTACTAGAGTGGTTTGCCATTTCCTTTGCCAGCTTATTTTATAGATGAGGAAACTGAGGTAAACAGGGTTAAGTGACTTGCCCAGGGTCACACAACTAGGAAGTGTCTGAGGCTGGATTTGAACTCAGAACGATGAGTCTTCTTGACTTTAGGGCTGGAATTCTATCTACTGTGCCACTTAGCTACCCTATCCCTATAAAAAAATGAAACCATTTCTACCATTACATTCTACTGGAAGGAAATGGGCACTCAGCTATACAAACTATATTCAAAGTAAGTACAAAGTAATTTGGGAGGGAGGGAAAGGTGCAAACAAGAGGGAGATCAAGAAAGGAGTCCTTAGGTGATGCTCGAGGTGAGTCTTGAAGGGAGCTAGAGATTCTCACAGGAGCGAGTATGGAGGCAGAGCATTCCAGGCATGAGGGACAGAGACGGAGTGACACGTAGAGGGAACAGCGATTGGCTGGTTTGGCTGAAAGGGGGAGTGATGTGAAATTAATCTGGAAAGGTAAGCTAGAATTGGATTGTGAAGGGTTTTAAGAATGTTAAACAGAGGAAATAGCCACTGAAAGTTCTTAAGCAGGGGAGTGGCCTGATCACACTTTCATTTTAGGAATATCAATCTAGCAACTTATGTGGAATCGAGGGTGAACTACAATCAGCCTACAACACTCCTGAGTGAGGGAACCAGGTTAAAATGTAATTGCAGGGGCAGCTAGGAGCAGCCCTGGAGTCAGGAGGACCTGAGTTCAAATCTGGTCTCAGACACTTATTAGCTGCGTGAACCTGGGCAAGTCACTTAACTCCAGTTGCCCCCCAAAAAAATGTAACTGGGAAATATTTAACAAAATCATTTAAAATACAGTGAAACATAGATCATATTACATTTGAAAACTAAGTCAATATTCAGTCCATTGAGGTCCTTATGTAAGATTTTGTGGCCCTGTTTCTATTTGAGTTTAAAACCAGTGGTCTGGCAAATAGAAAGACTGGGACAAGGAAACCGATTAGGAGGTGGTTGCCACAGGCCAGGAGAGGGGTGACATCCCCTGGGGATAGTCAATAATTTAGAATGCAACTTGTATTTAAGAGTCTCTTGAAAGAAAAACTATGACGCAGCCATCCATCCTAGCCTCTGGGGTTGTGATAAGAGACTTCCAGTTTTCTTGTTTGGGGGTGCTTTGGAGGATTCTGTTCAGGGACAGAAATTGGACTTGACCCCAGTGCACAGTGCTGTAGAACTCAGTCTTGTTTCAGTTGTTAAAAAGTAAAGTATCGGATTCTCCCCCTCCCCATTGACCACCTAAGCATGGTTTAATAAAGAGAAGTCTAAACTCTCCCAGTTATTGGTTGGGTGCCCTTGGGTGAGGTTTTCATTAGTTTTGTTTTGCATTCCCTAGTCCTTCCTTTTCTTATCTGTAAGTAAAGAGGTTTGAGAGAGATGATTTCAGAATTCCCTTCCAGTCCTTTCTGAGAGTCTCTCATTCCTATTCCCTCCTTCTCCCTCAACCTTGACTTTGTGACGGGGAGAGGGAAAAGGAAAAAACAAATGAGCTCTTCCAAGGTCACACCTGAGAAAATCTGCCCTGGCTAGGAAAGATTTCAGGATTCCAAATATGAGAGAGACTTAAATGTGAAGAAAGAAAACAAATGAGAATGTTCAGGGAGGAACAGTCAGGGGAGTGGGGAGGGAGGCAGTGTGCTGAAGGTTATCTGTGGTGACATTTTCCTGGCTGACATTCTAACATCAGTCCGGGGTAGAAGTATGCAATCAAGAATTGCAGAATCCCTACATCTTGGGGTCAGACAGGCGGTGCTTTGTGGTTTTTGTTAGAGATATTCCCTGCATTTTGGATGATGAAACTTGGCCTGAAGACAAGTGGCCCTGAACAAATGATGTGGGCTGGGCCTTTATCAGTTTTTATCAAGGGGGGAGAATACTCTGATTAGGCTATAAACGTAGTACATCTGAAATTGTTATCTTTATTTTCAATTTAGGAACATCAAGGAAGCAGCGATGACTCACCAACAGGCCCCGCTCTGACATTCAAACAAGATCACAGTTTGGAGACAAAGCAGATCCGCTCTTGCCTCTGGAAATTGGCTTACTGTCAACTTAAGGCCCAGGAGTGGCGGAGGCTGGCTCGCTCTTGGGAATTTTCAGATGCACAGATCAAAGCTATTGAAGAACAGTGGTCGGGTAATGATGCAGTAGAACTTATTGGAAGAAATGGGGAGCGAGGAATGATGAAACTAGAAGTTTCTGATTGTTTTTTTTTTTTTTGGCTAGGTTAAGTGACTTGCCCAGGGTCACACAGCTAGTAAGTGTTATGTTAAGTGTGAGACTGGATTTGAACTCAGGTCCCTCTGACTCCAGGGCCAGTATTCTATCCACTGCACCCTCTGATTAATTGTTGAGGACTAGCAATTAGCAGCTACTTCCAACCTGTAAACCTAGGACAGTGATATCAGTGGTTATTGTGGTTTTTAGGAATTTTTAGCCAGTGACTCTTCCTGGAGAATCTCCATGAAAACAATGTTTGCAAATGGCTATTTCTTTTTTGAGTCAAGTCACAGAGGTTCGAGAAGGAATTGATATTTTTTGGAACAAATAAATATGCAGTGGAATGAGTACCAAAAGAAACTCTTAAGTTCTTAACGGCTTGTTCTCTGACTGGTTGGCCCCCAGTGACTGATAAATAGCCACCACAGTAACTGCAACTAAAGAATAATAAGTATTTCTTAGGCCTGTTCTGTGGTGAATAGGATTATATATTCTGGCTTCACTGGTTTTTTACAAAATGTTCTACAGCAGTTACTGAAAGACAGTAATTCAAAGTAATTAAAGGATTTAAACTAAATTACATTTGTCAGAATTAGAAAACAGACTGGTTTCCGTTCATTTTCTTTGGTCTTATAGATGTTTGTTGTGTTACTGCAATCTGTGGCCCATTACTGCTGCAGGAAAACAGCTCTGTATTTACACAGATTGGGTTCAATCTTGGGTGCCTCTCATCCAATCTTGGTGGCTCATGTACCCATCCAGGGTGCATCGTTTTTTTTTTTTTGTTTAATCTTGTTTAACATCATAATTTCAACCAGGAAAATAAATGAATGCAAAGATAGAGAATATTTAGCAAAAATGAAGATCTTGCATAGAAAGAAACATCAGGTAACTCTATGTGTGTTACATAGGAAGTGAAAGCTCTTGCGAGCATGGCCATAGAATGCTGCTCATCTGGTTACATGGAATACTGATGAGACGTGAGAACCCCATGAAACACTTATATGAAGATCTGGTAAATGCAGGGTTCCCAGAACTAGCAGGTGAGCAAAGAGGTTTTTTTTTTTTGTTGTTGTTGTTTCTAACAAATTATTATCACTACCCTCTCTTATTTCTATGCCCTGCAGGTAAGATCTCTGTGTAAATGGCAGAGGACAAGGGAAAGAATTACTATCACTGAGGCTGTATACTTCAGTAAAAAGGGCATTCATCTAGGGTGCATACCCCACCTCAGAGGTTTACTACCTGGGTGACCTTGGGCAAGTCACTTAATCTCCCTGGGCCTCAGTTTTCTGGTCTGTAAAATGAAGAGCAGACTACACAGCCTCTGTGGTCCCTTTCAGCTCGATGACCCCATGACCTAGCTTTAAATATTGACCTGACACTTACTGGGTGTCTTATTACACCTGAGTTACATAACCCCTCTGGGCTTCAGTTTCTTCATCTGTAAAATGGGAGTAATAATATTAGAACTGGCTACCTCACAGGGTTATTGTGAGGAAACTGCTTTGTAAGACTCCAGGCTAGGACTTGTCATCATTATTTCTCTACTGTACCACCAGCTATATTTAGCTATGGTAGTATGGGAATTGCCTTGGTGTATGGGGTATCCATAGCTCCCACAATTCTTGAATTATGGCAGGGAGGGGTAGACAAGTTACCTTTAAAATCTCTTCCAGGTCTAAATCTATGATCCTAGTCATCTTTATTCAGATGGAAGTGAAAAGGAGATAGAATGAGGCTCTATTTACAAACAGTCATGTTCTAAGTCTGCCTTGACAGGGTATGCACAATGATGATGTCATAAGTTCCCTACAGCACATGCTTCATGCTTCTAAGTTGATGATGCCATACGATCTACACCACATGGATCTCCCACAGTATATCTCTAATTCATGCTTCTAAGTAGACCCACCTATTTCAGTGCCCTAGAGAGTGGCCTTTCTCATGTAACAGGTACACTGAAGCTTACTAATAAATTCAATATCATTGCAGCAAGATGTGGGGGCCATCACCATCACATTAAGGAAAGCCTTGCTGAATCAGGTGACTGATCCAGTCTCTTGACTTGGGTAATGCTACCAATGGTACCAAGGGATATTTTGTGAGAAAGTCTAATTGTTTCCAGCCTTCAGCAGAGCTATCATCTTGCCAATGGTGGCATCATCTTCACCAGTGTTGACTGTAACCCATTCTGCCACCCACCCCCAATATCCATCATTTTTCTGTACTTCCTGTCTATGTGCATTCATAACTCTCCACACACAAAAATCAAAAATTCTTTGTTTAAGAAGAAGGTGTGAAGGTGCTGGACATAGACAGCATTAACTAACATCACTAAGGCTGAAATGCACTATATTTAGACTCGGGGCATTTACAAGCTGTGTGACCCTGAGCAAGTCATTTAATCTCTTTCATTCTTCTTTTCTGCTTTTGTAAAATGGAATAATAGTAGAAGCTATCTCACAGGGCTTTTGTGCATCAAATGAGATAACATACATAAAGCACTTTGCAAACCTTTAAGAAATATAGAAATGCCACTTATTGTGATAATGATGATGATGATGATGAAATGACTGGTTATCAGTGTGGGAGTCATTTCTGAATCAGCTCTCTCTCTCTGTGCAGTCAGGCCACTGACAAGTTAGAAGAAAGGTCAAAATCAACACCAGGTTAGAAGAAAGGATAAAGATGAAATAACATTACATACAATTTTCTACAGCTTCAACCTGACCTATTCAAACAGGTTATTGATGTCAAAACGTGGAAAGACTTTGATTCTGACAATCAGTAGTTCTTACAGAAGTTTAGCTTACGTAAATAAATCACCAAAATGAAGAGGCCAAAAGGGCCTAGAAAGGCAAGCTCAGAAAAGTTGGTGGGCTGGTCATGTTTTGTCAGTTTCAGAGCTATACTCTTACTCTTGGAACATTAAAAGACTTAAAGCCTTCAGTATATCCTGTAGATTTTGGCAGAGCCTAACAAACAGGCGCTTAACAAATGCTTGTTGAATTGAATTAAATCCTCTGTAGAAGATCTATAGGAGTATATGGACAAGAAACAGATGTATGGAATGAGGTGCTAATAGATTTCAATCTGCACTGCTGGGAAAGGTAGCCATGCAGATGATATCTTAGATTCCCTGTAGTATATACTTCATTCTCAGCTGACCTTTCCATTTCAGTGCCTCATGGCATGGTCTTTCTCACATAATGGTGTTTTGTTTCTGTTTTTATTTTTATTTTTTTTTACAGAACAAGTCTTAGAGAATTGTCTGAACCACTAAAAAGTTAAATGATTTGTCCAGGGTCATCTGGCCAATATGTGTCAGAGGTGTGACTTGGACCAATGTCTTTCTGACTCCAAGGTCAGCTCTCACTATGCCCTGTTATCTCTCCTCATCTAATGTTTTAGTAACACTATTGCTGAAGAATTAACTTAATGTTCTGAGATATCCTGCATACTCAAGCATAGCTTTATTCTCATCTCTATAAGGGAGAAAGCCTTCCATAAAGACACAGATCCCAAGGGTCTGTGCAGACTCTGTGAAGGAGCTTCTCTCTGAATTAGCAGCTAGGTGGAACCTTTTATAATCTTTTGAGAAAGTGAAAAAATAATCATATGAGAGTGGTACAAAATTGGGAGATTAATAATGAAGTTATATGTAGTTAAATCATTGAGGTTCAATGCATTTTTGGGGAAATATTCTGAGAAAAATGTAAAATATTAATGAATAATTGATTTTGGCAAGTTAAGCATCTCCAATCGTTTTCCCTGAAGGCAAGCAAGGTTTCCCGTGGGAAAACACTTTCCTTTAGTTCTTCAGGACAGCAATACCTACTTTAGTCCTTTGCAGTGATTCCAAGCTTCTAGAGGCAAAATAACAAAATGACAGACTTATAATTTATTAGGACTAGGATCCTCATTCCACGTTACAGATTAATGGGCTTTTGTGGGTGAGGCAGGGAATTACCCAGAATGCTAGCTGTTTTATGAGGAGATGCATTCTTTGTGTGTGGCAAGGAGGGAGTGTAGAAGCATGAGGCTCATATCACCCTTCCACTTCTGCCAAAGCTCAGGGAAAACAATGACATGTTGGGGGAAGCCTTCTCTTCTCCCTTGTGTAAGATTAGCTGTAAGATGGGAATTCATAGGAGGGTGCTGGTAAATGTTTAACAACTTTCCCACATGATAAATTTTTACATTTAATCTGCATTATTATCTTCAATCTAGAAATTAACAAAACAATAAGTCAAGCCCTGATTTTTCACTTTGCTGATTATGATAGTGTAAGTGCTCAAACTGAAAATTTAAGAACTGGTTCTCCTAGAACATTGTACACAGTAACAGCAACATGGTGTGATGACCAGCTTTGACAGACTTAGTCCTTCTCAGCAATGCAAGGATCTTAGACAACTCCAAAAGACTCATGATGGAAAATACTATTCACATCCAGAGAAAGAACTATGGGGTCTGAAAGCAGATCAAAGCATACCATTTTTTCTCTTTCTTTCTCATGGTTTTTCCCCTTGGTTCTAATTCTGCTTTACAACATGACTAATGTGCAAATATGTCTAACAGGATTGTACATGTCTAGCCTATGTCAGATTGTATGCCACCTTGAGGAGGGGAAGGAGATGGGGGAAGAAAATTTAGAACTCAAAATCTTATAAAAATGAATGCTGAAAACTAAAAATAAATAAATACCTTGATAAGTTAAAAAATTGGTTCTCCTAGCAGCTTTGAGCTGACTCAAGCACACCTCTGGATATTCATGAATTGGGAGAACTCATAATATTTTTTCCCTTAATCAAACCCCCATAGTTATTCCTAGAGCAATGGCTGATAAACCCAAGTTAAATAAAAGCAAACAGACGTAGGACTTGTTTGTAGGTAACATCTTAAATAACTCTAATGGCTGATTTAGTTTTCTATGTAACAGAGTAATAATAGCTAAGATTTATACAGCGCTTTAAGGTTTACAAAACACTTCACACATATTATCTTATTTGATCCTCACAACAACCCTGTGCGATAGGTCCTATCATTATCCCCATTTAGCAGTTGCAGAAACTGAAGCTGAAATAGGTTGAGGGACTTGTCCAGGGTGACACAGCTAGTAAGAGTCTGAGACAGCATATGAACTTCAGTCTTCCTGAACACAAATCCAATACCGTATCCACTATCCTATCCAATTCAATAAACATTTATTAAGTACGTACTATGTGCCAGATGCTGTGGGGTTATAATTAACAAAAAGAAGGGGTGTGCTCTCGAGAATCTTTTAGTCTAATTCGCCATACCAAGCTGCCTCAGTCTTGCTTTTCCCATCAGTCATTCTAGCTGACATTGATTAGGTACTTGGGTCCTGAATTTGATGAGGTTATTACAGAATTTTCTTTGTGAATGCTATGATGATTTGGAATTATTCTGCATCAGAAAGTATCACGTCATAAAGTTATAAGAAAGGTCTTTGAGTTTGCCTCCTACAAGATCAGAGAAGCCCTTACAGAAATGGTGATAATCCATATCTAAGTAAGAACAGTATTCTGGCTCAGACTGGGTTTAGGCTGGTCTAGGGATTAGAACTGAGTGAGAATTTGCAGACCTCCTGACATTTAACAAAAGGACGTTTACTTAATCACAGCGTGGGAGGACATTCAGCAAAGACTTCCCATCAATTCAGGTCAGTGCAATTCCCCTGCCTCCATATTTGCCATGGTGGAGAATTTGGACAACAGTGTGCATTAAGCCCAAGGACAGAGCTTGATTCTTCTTGTGCTGGTTTTTTTTTAAAATTAGGTACCTGGAAGAGAAGCAATGCCTTAGTTCCCTATACCAATTAAATGTCAAAGCTAGTTTCACTATCTTTTAGGGAAAAACCAGCCTAGCATATGTGGAAGCGACCTTAGGATATGTGGCTCTTCCTATCAATAGAAATCATAATTGTCAGAATCAGAATGGTTAAATGTCAATGAATCAAAGGCACCCCCTGACCCCCAGTCTTATTTTGTACCAAACTGACGAATCAATCTTCGCTATTTCAGAAAGACAGCCTTTTCTTTCAAGTACGCTGGTCAACAGAAAAAATTAAACTTTTGTGAAGACACTGATGTTGTTTATAACTCTTCAATAAAATGTGATTTTTCAATGTGTTTTTTAAAAAAATATTTCAGCAACTCATCTCTAATAAAAGTATGTTCTTTTCAGAGAAGATCCGATGATTACAAAGCAGTACAGATGTAAGCTCTAAGAAATGTGCAGTTTCATAGACTCTTGAAAAAAAATATGTGCATACCTTTTGATTCAGCAATAAAATTTCTAGGCCTATAGGATGAGATAAAAGAAAGAAGAAAAAGACCCAGATATACAAAAGTATTTATAGCAGATCTTTTTGTAGTGGGAAAGAACTAGAAACTAAGGGGGTGGGGAGTACCCAACAATTGGGAAATGGCTGAGCAAATTATGCTGTATGAATGTAGGGGAATATTACAGTGATGTAAGACATGATGAAAGAGACAGTTTTAGACAAACCTGAGAAGACTTTTACGAACTGACATGGAGTAAAAAGAGCAGGACGACAAGAACAATCGCTAGAGCAACACTGCAGTGAAAAACAACTTTGAAAGACTCTGGTCCATGCGATGGCCAATCATGATTTCAAAGAAAATGATGAAGTTTGCTGTCTACCTCCTGATACAGACATGATGAACTCAAGGTATAGAATTACATACATTTTCAGACATAGCTAATGAAGCAATTTGTTTTGCTCAACTATACATATTTTATTTTTCTTCATTTCAATTTGGGGAGGAAGATGGGAAATATGTGGAAATGGTCATCTTAATTTGGTGTTAAATTCAGAATAAAAAAAATAGTGTTCCCATATTGTTATGGCAACTACAAAAGCTTAAAACTGCCCTAGCACTTTTGGAACACCCTATGAAATGTTTTTTTTTTTAAAAGAAAAATTAAGTAAGAATGACTTCCCACCTAGAATAGCGCTGAAAAAGTTTGTGGGAAACAGTGCCTATTTTCCCTTCACCGCTGATGACAAAGAGGCCAAGACCCTTTAACAGAGTGAGAAAAGGAACAATATTACTTCAGTTCATCCCTCTCAACATTTGTTTTTATTTTAAAAGAACATTCAGAGAGAAGAGCTGAAATTAAAATAATTCAACTTCTCAAGCTAAATTACATAAACTGCTCAATTTCTCTTGGTAGAAACTAATCTGGGTAAAAGTGTTAAAAATGAGACTAACGACATGTAAAAACCAATAAAAACAACAACAAAAAATACATGACCCAGAGCATTAGCATTACATTGTTCAAAGTTAATAAATATCCTTGTTATTAACATTGCTTAAAAAACTCAGAATAGTTGGTAAACGTTATGGCTGGTTAGGACTTGAGGGTTTTTTTTTTGTTTGTTTAAATTATTGCAGAATGAAAGATATTATAAGCCCCATGGACTGTCTAAATTTGTGAACTACAACTCTTTCATTGAATATTTAAAGTGAAACTACAGTTTATCCTGATTACAACCTATAATAAAAATTTTTTTTGGTAGTTCTCTACTTTAGAAGCATACTTCTAAATCATGTCATTATGTAATGACATAAATTTATTTAAATGAGTTGGACAGGAAATCACATACCATTTATCTTAATTTCCCCAACAAAAGAAGAAATGATAGTGAGCAAGTAAATAGTTTGGTTTCCTCCTGCAACAAGTAATAACATCATTTGCAATGATGTTAATAGAGTATCATCAAGTTCAATCAGTATCATTTACCTTTTTCTTTCCTTATGTTGTTCCAAGGGACCTAAAATGCCCTTGTAATGTTATTTTTCTTAATGTCAGAGTTGTGTGAAATTAATTAATATTAGGTTCACATTATAGACGGTGATGTGAGATACTCTGGGTCCCTTAGAGGCCAAGGACCCAACCACCAATGATCAATGGTCTCATGACAGAAACCACAGAAGCAGAGATGGAGGGCATGGCAGAGGTTATCATTCAGTCTAACCAAATCAGAAAACCCTCTACAACATATCCAAGTGGTCATCCAGGCTTTGCTTGAAGACCTCTAATGAGGGAGAATCCCTCTGACTTTTAAGGCAGTTCATTCTACTTTGGCTTACCTCTAATTGCTAGAAATTTTTCTTTATATCAAGCTTAAATTAGCCTTTTTGCAACTTCTTCAGATTGCTCCTAGAACTCTAATCCCTCTTCTTTCAAATGTGAAGACAGCCATCTTGTCCCTTAGTTTTGCCATCCCCCCAACTTCCAAGTCTTCCCTTTCAAAACCAAACTAAACATCCCTTGCTTCTTCAACCCATCCTCCTGTGGCATGAACACGAGGCCCATCACCATCATGGCGGCTTTCCTCTTGATCTTCTCGAGCTTTTCAGAATCTTTTTTTTGAATATGGTACCCAGAACAGAATACCGTACATTAGCAGTGGTCCGATATGGGCAGACTGTAGCAAGACTATTCTCCTTGACTCTATACTATACTCCTTCCTATTCATAGACCCTATGCCTCCCAAAGTAACTTTAGATTACATCATCTTTTTTTAACTGCCATAATACATTGTTGATTCATATTGTACTTGCAGTAGAATGGTTGGACCAATTCATAGATGCACTGACACTGTAAATGTGCTTGTCTCTCCACAGCTTCTTCAACATTATTTCCATTTTTATCTTTTCCAATTTGGTGTGTTTGCAGTGAAACTTGAGTTGTTTAAATGTCTCTAATTATTAGTGATTTGGGGCACTTTTCATATAATTGTGCAAAGTACGTCTCTTCTTTGGAAAACCATTACTATCGTTTGACCACTTATTTGGAGAATATCATGTATTTTTTGTAAAAATATTTATCTTATATATCAGAATTATATAAAGATATTTGATACAATAATTTTTTTAATTTAAGTTTCTTCTATTATTCTAGCTATAGTAATTTTGTTCATGAAAAAACTTTTAAATTTTAGGTAATGAAAATTATCTATATTCTATCTATCTATCTCTATCCTTTGGTTAAGAATTTTCCCCTACTCATAGTTTTGACAGGTTCCTTCCTTTCATTCTTCTTTATTTAAAAAAAAGTGTGATCTTTCATATTTAGGATTTAGGTCCTGTATCCATTTATACATACTGTAGTATATGCTGTGAGATGTTGGCCTAAACCTGTTTTCTGCCAAATTGCTTCCTTGCATATGCAGGAATTCATGTTGAATACGGAGTTCTCCTGGTAGCTTTTTATTGGGTTTATCAATTGCTGTACTTCTGGATCTTGCTTATCTGGTGTGCTGCTCCCTCTCCCTCTCCATGCCCTCTCCCATGTTTTTTTAATTGGGTTGCTATCTAGCCTTTCTTCCCTTCCCTTATATTTCTAAAGATTTTTTTTTTCATCCTTCATTACCCAGTGTTAGCTATTTCTCCCAGCCTTGTGTCATCTGCAAATTTGATAAGTTTGCCTTTAATTAAATCATTGATAAAATGGTTTAAAAGCACAGAACTAAATCGCTAGAGACTTCCAAGTGGCATTGAATGATTAATGCCTCCTCTTTGGATCTGGCTATTCACCCAATTTCAAAACCACTTAACATCACCTAGCTCAAGGGTCAGCAAACTACAAACTGAAGGGCAAATGTGTTTTTGTATGCAACTTTATTTTTAAAATGTAAAAAGTGCTCTTAGCTCATGGGCAGTATAAAAACGGGTGGTGGGTTGGATTTAGCCCACGGGTTATACTTTGCTAACCCTGATCTAATGTATGTCTCCATGTTTACCACAAGGACAGCATGGGATCACTTACCAAATTCTTTGCTAAAATCTAGGTAAAACATGTTTACAATAGTCCCTTGATCTACCAGTTTAGTAACCATGTCAAAAGAGGAAAAGAAGTCAGTTTGGAATGGCATGTTCTTGATGAAGCCACTTTTTGATCATTGCTTCCTTTTATAGATATTTCCTGAGAATTTTCCCAAGGGATTGAGGTCAAGCTCTCTACATAGTTGTCGCACACCATTCTCTCTCTTTCTTTCTTTCTTTCTTTCTTTCTTTCTTTCTCTTTCTTTCTTTCTTTTTCTTTCTTTCTTTCTTTCTTTCTTTCTTTCTTTCTTTCTTTCTTTCTTTCTTTCTTTCTTTCTTTCTTTCTTCCTTCCTTTCTTTCTTCCTTTCTTTCTTCCTTTCTTCCTTTCTTTCTTCCTTTCTTTCTTTTTATAATAAGATCTGTATTTGTTCATTTAGTTATGCAGTACGTTTCCCATTCAACGTGATCTTGGTTCTGTTTTTGCCTCTGAAGATGATAATGGCAAGATCCTTTAGTAGTGAGAAAGGGAACAATATTGCTTTAGTCCATCCCTCTCACCATTTGTTTTTATTTTAAAAGCATTCCCAAATGATGGGTGCCCTCTTAGTTTCCAGTTCTTTGCCACTACTTGGGAAAGACAAAACTTGGGAGATATAGTTTACCTGAGTCAGGTGACTTGAGCTCGTTGAAGGCAGTTGAGCACTCTATGATCTAAATATTTACCTTGGTGTATCAACTCCCTATTAGTCATATTTTGGGGGTTTTGTCCTCTGGTCTTGATTTCCCAGTCTTTCTTCTTAGTTTCTTTGACTAAATCCATCTCTTCCTTCAGCCTGTTCTCCTTCAACTACTTCTCAAGTCCTCCACATTCAATGTCTGGCCTTTATTCCTCATTCCAAAACACAATTTCTTCATTAGCTCAAGTGGTTCTCTTGTTCCTTCTCCTACACGACATTCTCATGGCATGTAGGTGACCTTACCCTCATGAAGGACAGACCTTTTTACCTTTTTTTTTTTTTTGGTCAAGAGAATCATGGTTTATACAATTGAAAGTAATGACAGAAGTTTGATGCCAGACAAACATATAGACATATTTAATTTAAAAAGGCATATATTCAATTTATTTCTTAAATAAAGGATTATTAACATTAAAATAATTTCTGCATGTAGTTACAAAGGATATTTTACCTTCCTCAAAACATATTTTCCATCGAATTAGTCTCTGGTGATTCTGAAAAGGTAAACATCATGTTATCCACAGTGTTCTGCTATGCCAGCCTAAGCTTCACTGAGAAGTTCCAAGACAGCAAATCCATGGGAATTTTTCAGCAAGGGAAACCAGGAATTGAAAAAAAAAATCACTGCCTTTCTATATATACCTATATTGTTTAGTCAACCACCTTTATGGAGTGAGAAGCCAGGGCAGATGTTTTTCCACTGGGTCCTGTGTGTCTTGAAGATGTGCCGCTGGTTTCATGGTAAATAGTTCGAGGGTATTTTGCTGCCAGAGCTTGAGGAATAGTTTGCTGAAAGAGAAAAATCCACTCTAGTGAAAATGCAATACAATTCTGAATCATTTTTGTAGTGCTAAAACTGTCAAGGAAATAGAATCTTCCATCTTTTACAAATTCTGAAGCTAGGAAGAGGCTCCATGGCACTGGGAAGCTGTGAGGGGAGAATATCAGGAAGGGTCGAGGCATGGCCCATTCCCTCAAGGTGGACAGATCCGAATGGAATTCCTGGGGCCACAGCAGAGATCCCAGGCATCCTCTGGTGGAAAGGTGCCATATGCCTCAAAAGACAAAACACTGGGCACATATGCAATACCACTGTATTCAGGAAGAAAAGAATCATTGTTTTGCAGGTAGATGACTTTTTTTTTAAAATCACCTTAGGTTATTTTCACTTGAAAGTAGTGCTGTTCCAACTAATTTGGATACTGAATAATTTTATGCAAAATGAAGATAATTGCTAACCTGCAATACAACTTACCCTTTGCCCTGGGTTGCTGTGCAGAAAGTGCTTTGCGATCTTAAAGCAGAGATATAAATAAATCTAGTGTTGCTGTTGCTTCTAAGCCTTTCCTGCTTGGTGAGATCTGCTGGAGCTTGTGCTTCAGCTCCCTGGGACAGCCTTCAAATTCCCTGCCTCAGTTTCCTCTCACAGTGAATGAAGCACCAGAGGAAAACAGTGTAGGAAATAGTAATGATATTAATAAGAAAGGCTGGTGGTTTGTACCACCGTGAAGGGGAAAAAATCCAAATGTATATTTTACATTTTGTACTTTTTTTCATTAAGAGAGGAAAGAGATCCCGAGTCTGAAAAGATGTAAATTCTTGATTGTTATCATTAGGGCAGTAAAACTAGCCTGGTAGGTCACACATCTGGTACTGGATTTATAATGGAAATAGTCTACAACTCTATGGTTAGGATACTTCACATATACCATGGTCATTTTTGGTGGTTAGCAGTAGGATTCACTGTTAATGTGGCTGTTAACAAAATGGCTGCCTATGTTAAAAATAAGCACTATTAATCACTACAAACATATTTTTATTATACTCTTCTGTTGATATTTATCTTAAATATTTTTAAGCTAAACATTTTAAATAATTTGATCAAAATATTTACCATAAACTTCACAAAGCTGAAAACATGTTTTGTTTCAATTAAAAGTAGTTTGGCTCAGTTAAAAATAAATTTTTTTCCTATGTTTGACTCCATTAAAAATATTTCAGCATTACAACTAAGAATTCTAAGTGACTCTGGGCAAGTCATTTCACTTTTCTAGGTCTCAGTTCCTCATCTGTAAAATGATGGGTTGGACTTATGGTTGATCTCTAAGGACCTCGCCAACTCTAAATTTATGAACCTATAATCCCAAGTGACTGAAAAATATTAGAAACTTTTACTCTCTACACTTGAAAGTTCTTCTCTAAACACATTTTCTTGGGAGTTTCTTTATATTTAATAAACTTCAAAACCTTTCTGCAATGCTATTTGCTCTTTCAGAAAAGTATTTATTGAGTGCTTATTATGCTAAAAATACTGGTCTAGACATTAAGGGGCATACAATGAAGAATAACATTGATCTCACCCTAAGAGAGCTTAAAGTACAGCAAACTACAGGACATGCTTGTAAAATGTAGTTGCTAGCAAATTTATTTGGTGCCCCTTTAGAAGAACTTTATTTCCCTCTTGTGGAAGGTAGGTGAGAGAAAAAATGAGTGGATAAAAGTTATCACTGGTTTTGTGCTTCTGAATCTCCTCTAAATTGGTAATCAAACAGGATAAAAAGCTGTAGTAGGTGGACCACTTACCTAGCAGATGGGGCTAAAGCATTAAATATGATTCCTAGCTTAATATTATTATTTGCTGTTATTCAGTTGTTTTTCATTCATGCTCAACTCTCTGTATTCCCATTTGGGGTTTTCTTAACAGAGATACTGGAGTGATTTGCCATTTCTTTCTCTAGCTAATTTTACAGTTGAGGGAACTGAGGCAAACAGGGTTAAGATACTTGTCCAGGGTCACACAGCTAGTAAGTCTCTGAGGCCACATTTGAACTCAGCAAGATAAAGTCTTCCTGACTCCAGGCCCTGCACTCTACCTCCACTGAGCCACCTGCCTGCCTCAATTATTGGTTCTGCAAAAACAATCCTTTAAAAATGGAGCTAGATTAGTGTTAATTAATTTACATATTCCACAGAATACCATAACCTGTTAATGAATACAAACTATACATTCCTGAAATGGAATCTCATGGCTGACAGAAGTTGTTAAATTTAAATTTAAATCCCTGTCCTAGTGAGAGCTTGTGTAAGTAATTTATTTTTTGGTGCCTGAGGTGTTTTTTTACCTAGAAAATGAGAATGACATCTATTAATGATTTTATCCTTTTTTTTTTAACTGTAGAGATTATGAACAGAAAAACAAGCCTTGTTCATTTGAAAAACACATATGTACTTTCTACTATGCTTCTCCTATTTATTACATGCAAACAGATTCCATGCATATGCTGAAGGAGACCTGCTTTCTCGATTTACTATACTTAGGAAAATGCACCATGTGCAAAGTAGAAGTTACAGATAGTTTGAATACTAGGTCATTAATTCATTCTGGGCCAATGAAAGTTACTTGTTTGACTTTGCTGCCTAGCCCATGAAAGGGGTGAGAAAAGTCCCTTTATAAGAATGTAAAACAGGTTTGAATTGTTGGGGAAGGTAAACATAGAAGTTCTTTTTCTCTGCTTTGTTTTACTGCTTGTATGGTAAGGCAGCACAGTGTATAAGAATGAGCGCTGCCATGGAAATCAGAAGACTGGGATGTGAACCCCTGGCTATATGATCATGGTCAAGTCATCTGGCCATCTGACGCCTTAATTATATCATCAGCAAAATGTTGTGAAGTAGCCTGTAAACTGAAAAGGAAAGCATTATGTATATAGACGTGGCCTATGACATTAATCTTTTCTGGTTCTAGATTAAATGCAATTAGTACCTTATTAATTTTTCTTCCCCAGCAACTTCCCCAGAACAATTCTCTGCAAATACTGGTATTAAGGACCATAAAATTTAAATATAAAGGGTGTTCCAGAAGTCATCTGGTTGGAACTTCTTTTCCATCATCTTACAGAGGAGGAAACAAAACCCAGTTCAGTGCTACTGCTCTTGCCATTTCCTCCATCTTTCCCCTCCTCAGTTGTGTCGCTTACTGGCAATGGAACCTTGGGAAAGTCTCTTCAGGTCTTTTTCTTCATTGGTAGAATGGGGGTTTTTGAGCCAGATGACTTCCTAGATCATTTACATCTTATGAAAGTCTATGAATTCAGTATGCTTAACTCTTACTTAGACGCCAGAGTTTTGGCTAACAGGATTTAATGTGTTGATTGAATTCAATATGGAAAAATGAATAAAGGACATTTCAAGGAAACCCATAGAACAGGAAGAGGGAAGCAGTGTGGTATGGTGGACAGTGAGCAGGCCTTCAAAGGGAGTTCAAGTCCCACTCCTCACACATACTGGCTGTTTGACTCTGGACAAATCATTTATTCTCTTGGTGACCTGGGCAACTCTCTATGGGCGTAAGTTGCAGAAAGGGTGCCAACTTGTATTGTTAGAAGGTGTTTCTTCATCTGGGAATTCCTTATCCCAATGCAATCACAGGCCCAGTCCTTACCCTATCCCTAGAGATCAAGGCACATAGAAACTGTGGGAAGGGAGAAATCAGCTCAGTGGGGATCATGAGCTCTGACATTCCTTTCTATCAGTACAACATCCTGTCCGTATACTTCTCCCATCTCATATTCCTCCTGATCTCTAGGCCATTCATTTCCCAGTCTGTCACTCTTATTTGTTTTATGGTTCCTTCCTCCTTTTGTTTCAATCCTGTAAATTTCAATTTCAACAATGCATTATCCTTCACCCTTGAACCTTGATCAAAAACCTTCAGCGTTCCCCAATGTTTAGAAGATAAAATACAAACTCTTTACCTTGGCTCTGAAGCCCTTCTTTCATAATCTGACTTCAACCTACCTTTCCAGTCTTATGTCCCTCCACTCTGGCTCTGTATGCTCAGTGTTCTGGAGAAATTGGGCCACTAGCTGTTCTCTAATCTTATCCTGCCCTTGCCCACCTCTGCATTTGTGCAGATGATTTACCATACCCGAAAGGTGCTCTCTCCACATCTGTGCCTGATGAAATCCTTCTCTTTCTTCAAGGCTCAGGTGGCACCTTCTCCATGAAACTTTCCCTGATGTTCCAGCTCAAAGTGATCTCACCCTCATCAAATTTCTTACAGTACTTGGCCTAATCCTCTCCCTTTTATTTTTTTTAAATTAAAAAAAATTATTTTTTGGCTAGGCAATGGGGTTAAGTGACTTGCCCAGGGTCACACAGCTAGTAAGTATTATGTGTCTGAGGCCGGATTTGAACTCAGGTCCTCCTGAAGCCAGGGCACTGTGCCACCTAGCTGCCCCTTAATCCTCTCCGTTTTAAAAAACCACATCCTACCTTTCTTGTAGTTATTTGTGTTGGTACCTTAATCCCCTGTTAGATTTCAGGCTGCCTGAGGGTTGGGACTATGTATTTTTTAAAAAATATTTGTAACCTTACACAAAATAGGCTTGTGATAAATAGCAGACATAACAAAAAGTTGAAGGGGATTTTTAGGTTTCAGGAAGGCATAAGACCTTCTGCCTGTGTCAGAAGGGACACCACAGAGAAGACAAAACTACTCAACTCCTATAGTTTGCTCTATTTTCTTTCCACCAAGGACAACAATTTTCAGAGTTGGAAAGACAGAACAAAAGTGGTAAACAGGGAAATGAAATCCCCCCAAAATGAGGAGCTAGCAAGAGGGCAATTAGCTTTTTCTCAAATGAGTTCAGGTTCTTCAGTTCAGGTTAGAAAAATCACATATAGGGGGACTGAAAACTCACTGATATATGTTTGGCAAACCACTGTCAATGGTCTTTAATTAGCAGTGTCAAACTGCAGAGGTGCTATAGGACATGTTTCAAAAGAGGTCAATGAGTTTAATATATATTCCCAGTAAAACTCCAGAATATTATAGAGATAGTTTATGGGCACTCACACAAAAGAAGAGGATGGCTAAACCAGCTTCGTTAATAAGTCATGCCTAAAAAAATTTCATTTTTTTTTTTTTAATAAGATTAGTATATGAGGGAGATTGATGTGGACAGGCATAGAGGATAGAATCCTGGACCTGGAGACAGGAAGGTCTGAGTTCAAATCTGGCCTCAGACACTTATTAGATGTGTGATCCTGAGCAAGTCACTTAACCTCTGTCTCTCTATTTCTTCAGGTATAACAACAGTACCTACCTCACAGGTTATTGTGCAGATTGAATGAAATAATATTTGTAAAGTGCTTAGCATAGGGTCTGGTGCTTTAAAAAATGCTTGCTATCTATTTATGTATTGATTTCAATAAGGAATCTGACAAGGTCTCTCATAATATCCTTGTGGATAAGATGGAGACATGGATTGGATGACAGCACAATTAGGTAGGTGTAGAACTGGCTGCCTGACCAGATTCAGAGAAGTGACAAAAGGATCAATATCAACCTAAAAAATGTTCAGTAGAATAACTGAAGGTTCTGTCCTTGGCCAAGTTCTGATCATATTTTTATGACTTGGACGAAAGCTCTGGTGATATATCAAATCTGTGGATGACATGAAGTTGGGAGAGCTAGCTAATGCAATGTTTGTTTGGATGTAGGCCACATTCTTCCCCAAAAAAGGCTTATAATCATTATTATTTAACTATATAATTACATTTGTTTTCTTTTCAAAGAGGCATGTGACTTATATTCAGGTCAATATAGTATATTTGATGACAGAATTAGGATCCAAAAGGAACCTGGACTGAAACTGTAGGCTGAATCTAACAAAATGAAATGCAATAAAGATACGTTATATCTTTTATTTGGGTCTTGAAAAACCAGCTGCATGGGTAAAAAATAGGGGAGACAGGGCTAGAAAGAAGGGTTTGAATGGCTTCAGAGTTCATTATGACTCAACATCGTGAGAGGGGAATCAGAAGAAGGCAAAGGGATCTTGGCTGCATTAACACTAGAAGAACGTCAAATGGGAGGGAGGCCGGACAGTCTCGATGAAGGCCATCATCCCATTTAGCATGTCACTTTGATAAGCTGAAAGTATCTAGAAGAGGATGCCTAGCATGAAGTTGGAGCTTCAAATGACGCCTGCCCAAAACAACTGGCTGAAGGAACCAGGGATGTTAAATGTAGAGAAGGAAAAGTTTAATGATGACATTATCCCAGTCTTCCAGTATATAGTGGATTGTGACAAGGAAGAAGGATTAGACTAGTTTTGCTTTATCTTAAAGGGCAGAACTAAGACCAAAAGTTTTAGAAATTAAAGGAGGTAGATTTTGCTTAACATGAGAGAAAACTTTTCTAACAACTGTCTGTGTCCCCAAATTGAATGGACATTCTCAGGGAGTAGGAGGAGGTTCCCCATCACAGGAGATCTTTCAATGGAGGCTGAGTGATCTACGTGTTGTTGAGGATGTTGTGCAGAGGATTCCTGTGAGTTAGGGCTAAGAACAGATGACCTCTTAATGTCAACCAACTCTGAGACTTTTATTTTTCTTTCTTTTTAGGCAATTGGAGTTAAGTGACTTGCCCAGGGTCACACAGCTAATAAGTGTCAAGTGTTTGGTCTGAGGTTGGATTTGAACTCAGTTCCTCCTGACTTCAGGGTCGGTGCTCTATCCACTGTGCCACCTAGCTGCCCCAAACTCTGAGACTTTTGCTAGTAGCTGTTGGATAACAGAATTAACATGATTAAGATGCCAAGTCACTTATGCCTTAATAGAGTATTTATTTTCAAAATACTAAATTAAATAATGAAACAGAAAAAAAAATAGAAAAATAGACATATAAAAACAATGGCTAATGTAGTAATTTCTTCTGTTCAAAATGAAAGAAAAACCCCACACATTTGTAAAGTTAAACACAATTGTATTCAACTAATTAAGCTTAAGATAATAATTCCAGTTCTTCCAAGTGCTTTGATCTTTTTCCTCTCTGGCTTCCTCCTTGGCTCTGGTCTTCAGCCTCACTAGAGTTCACTACAGCTGAAGTTATATTATCAAATTAATCCAGCCGGCTTATCCTTAATTTAATCATTCTGATATCCTATCAGACAGCTTCATTCAGGAAGGAAGATAATTAAATCATCATCAATGAGGCTCTCTCATTAACACTTTGGTCTCTGTAGTGCACAAGAAGATCATGTAATACCGAGAAGGGAAGGAGAAATGATTCTCTTTCTCATGAATTTCTATTTACAGGTATGAGTATCTTTGCTAAATGAATGCAACTTAGCTAAACACACATCTAACTGTTTACCTAAAAGAAGGGTAAAAACTGAGAAAACAGAGACTAATTTTTTTGGGGACTGATTGATAACACAATCATTAACAAAATTAGGAATCACTGATATTATTTTACCCTTATTGCCAGAGCACACCTAGCTCCTTCTCTATTACATCTGATCAATTCTTACAGAAGTTTTATATAGCTAAAAGTACCTTGTAGGAAATGATTCTGCAAAGAATCACTTTCTTAATTGAAGCAAAGGTTGATATAGGATAATGGAGTAAATCAAAGTTTTGAGAACACAACACATGGTAAGAAGCAGACACAGGACTTTTTTATGAGTGTTGTTGACAACACTCCTTAGCAGGCTGGCTTTTAAAAGTGTTTACTGGAATACAGACTCTTAGAGGAAAAACCCTTTTTGTTTGCACTAATATTTTTCACAAAAAGTCATCGAATATAGACTTACCTGTGTAACTGGATGATGTTTTTCTATAACAACAGAACTCATGGGAGGCAAGACCCCCATTACAGCTAAACCGCTACAATTTCTACTGGTTTTAATAGGCAAATCAGATCTCCCTGCAATCCGAGCTGTAATTGTTTTTCCTGCCTTCTGCTGAACAGATGTCACAACCTTTGGCCCAAACTAGACGAACAAAGAAGGAAATAACCAATGAGGAAATAATCACCTTGGAGAAATAAGTATTTTGTATTTACATATAATACTCAATTCAATTATTACTCTACTGTCTATGTGGTATTATATCTAATTATAGTTAAAACATTACAACAAATTACAAAAAATTTGCCTCAAAATTTCATAAAATTACAGCATTATGAAAATTATGAATAAGCAAAATCTTTATTGATCAGTGAAAATGAGTCATCTTCAATTGGATACAAGTATATTCTAGCACATAGTAAGGACTTAAAAAAAAATTAAAAGCCCAGAAATGGAAATTATTTAAATATTTTAACCCTATATTCAAATGATAAGAAGAAACCGTCAAAGGAAAATAAGGAAAAAAAAGGGAAAAAAAAAAAGAAAAAAACCCCCCAGACTTTCAAATCACTGCTCAGGTTCTGTCACGTAACCCAGACATATATAGCTATTGTTCCCTTCATTCTCCTTTCAACTGAGTGCAACAGAAGAAAATATCTAAATTAGCTGAAATGAAAATTACAGGGAAAATTTTCAATAATTCTGGAGTCAGAATCAGTAGAGATTAGCATGCCACCTACTGTTCAACATGAAACAACTGCATATAGTATTTGCTTGTATAAAATCTGTATTTTGAGAACATTTTTTTTCTTCTAATTTTTTTTAGGCAATCGGGGTTAAGTGACTTGCCCGGGTTCACACAGCTAGTGTCTAGTGTTTAGTCTGAGACCAGATTTGAACTCAGGTCCTCCTGACTTGAGGGCCAGTGCTCTATCCACTATGCCATCTAGCTGCCCCCTTGAGAACATATTTTCAACCCAAATACTTTTCCCTTATTGACTTTAATGCAATTGCAGCTGTTTCCAAAGAAGTGTGATTCCCTGCTGTTGGCCTTGTTTCCATAGTACTAGTAAACTAATACTTGTTTTTCATTTACTTCTTTCTCTGTTAACAGGCAGTATTTTTGCCCCTAGTGAAGCTTCTTGACTACCAGATACACCAAGAACCACAGTATATTTTGGATCAGTAGGAATACTTTAAAAGTCAGATCAAAATGCAATGGCTTTATAAGAAAACATCCCGATTTCAGGAAATGCTTTCGGATTCCTAGCGTCAGGACTCCTCGCATTTGTTCTCTGTGATACCGTTAGGAGGAATAGTTTCAGCCATGAAATTAATTCTTATAAATAACACCTACTATGTGCACGGTGCTACCACAAGTGTGATAGTGAGGGTCAAGATAAATAACTGTTATATTATAACTTCCATTATAGTTATAAAAGTGGTCTATACTCTACATATAATTTCTTGAGGGCAAGAAACCACTTTAAGAACCTAATAGGGACTATAAGGCATGTAAACAGAGAAATACAATAGGAGGTATAAAATGAAAATGCAAGTTGAGCTGTGCCTGGAAGGATGGGGTACAGATGAGGCTGTTGGAGGGTAGGGTACTTCATGTGGAGGGAGAGGAATATGAGCAAAGGCCCAGGGACAGACAAGTTTAGGAGGACAGTTAATAGTCTAAATTTGACCGAAACACAGACTCTGTAGTTAACAGCAGTAGGCAGTATTTTTATTTCATGCACCTGTCCTGGACTAGGTAAGGCGATACAATGACAAAAATGAAAATAGTTCCTATCCTCAAGAAGCTTACATTCTACTGGGGGAAACAGCATGTAAATAGATTACTAAAATACAAAATAAAGAAAAAGTAATTTTGGAAGAGGGAAGTGCTAACGATTGGGGAAAAGGCTTCTTGAAAAAGATAACACTTGAAACGAGCCAAGAGATGAAGAGAGTGTTCCAGGTCTGGGGGACAACCTGTACAAAGCCAAAAAAAAAAAAAGGTGATGGGATGCCAAGTGTGAGGATTGGCAAGAAAAGCAATGTGGCTATAACTTAAGAGGGTGTGAGGTAGAATGATGGGAAATAAGACAGAATGGTCTTGGACTGTGAAGAGTTTTAAAAACTCAACAGGTGACTGTGTTTTATTCTTGAGACACTAGGGAGTCTCCAAGAATGAGGGAAATGTCAAGTCGGACCTGCAATTTAGGGACATAAATTTGGAAGTTATGTGGAGAATGGACTGGAGAAGGCTGGGACTGAAGTGGGGAGACCAATTGTTTTTTTGCTAGGCAATGGGGTTAAGTGACTTGCCCAGGCACCACCTAGCTGCTCCTTAATACCTTTTTTTTTTGATGTCACATTTGAACTGGGGTCCTCCTGATGCCAGGGCCAGTGCTTTATCCACTGAGCCACCTAGCTGCTCCTTAACATTTTTTTTTTTCTGGTGAGGCAATTGGGTTAAGTAACTTGCCCAGAGTCACACAGCTAGTGAGTGCTATGTGTCTGAGGCCGCATTTGAATTCAGGTCCTCCTGACTCCAGGGCCAGTGTTCTGTCCACTGCACCACCTACCTGCCCTAAGACCACTTACGATGTTACTGTAGCAGTAGAGGTGAGAGGTGATAAAGGTAGTAGTTATATGAGTTGGCGTGAAAGGGAAAGATGCAAGATTTATGGTAAAGGTAGAACTGATAAGATTTGTAACTGACTGGATATGGGGGACAAGGGAGAGGGAAGCGTTAAGCACGACTCAAAGGCTTTGAACTTGTGTGACTGGAAGAATGGTGATGCTCTCAATAAAAATAGGAGAGTCAAGAAGTAGGGTGAGTTTTAGGAAGCATATAATGAGTTTTGTTTTAGATGTATTAAGTGTGAGCTGCCTGTGGGACAATCAGGTGAAGAAGTCCAGCAGAGAACAGCGCTCATGGGAGTAAGGGGACAGCTATTACAGTCTCTCCCAAGTCTTCTCTTCTCTAAACTTCTCAGCTCCTGCAGCTCATTCTCATCTGGTGTGAACTTGGGGCCCTTCATCATCCTGGCTGCTCTTCTCTAGACACTCTCCAGCTTATCAATGACCTTCTTAAAATGTGGTACCCAGGACAGAACCCAATCCTTTATATTTGGTCCGAACAGGGCTGAGTACAGAAGAAGACTAATACCGTCAAAGTCCTGGACTCTATATTTCTCTCAGTGTTGCCTAAAGTCACATTGGCTTTCTTGGCAAACATGTTATACTATTCATTCCTATTGAGCTTGTGATCCACTAAATCCCCCAGATCCTTCTCAGAAGAACTATTATACTTCCCTCATCTTGTTCTTGGGAAGTTGATTTTCTTGGATGCAAGTACAGGATGTTATGTTTATACTTATTAAATTTCATCTTACTTCACCCAATGTATGTCTTTTAAGATCTATTTGATTCTTGTTTGTTTGCTTTTTTTTAGGTGAGGCAACTGGGGTTAAGTGACTTGCCCAGAGTCACATAGCTAGTGACTGTTATGTGTCTGAGGCTGGATTTGAACTCAGCTCTCTTGACTCCAGGGCCGGCGCTCTATCCACTGCGCCACCTAGCTGCTCCGATCTATTTGATTCTAATTCTGCCACCATGTGTGTCAACTATTCCTCTAACTTTGTGTCACCTGTAAATTCAAATAAGGCTACTTAAATCACTGATAAAAAGGTTAAACACCTAAGCACAGATCCCTGAGACCAGATACCTCCTTCCAAGCTGATACCAAGCCATTAATGACTCCTTTTTGCATCTGGTAATTCAACCAGTTCCAAATTTGTCCAACTGAACTGCTGTCCAGCAGAAGCACATGGACTCGGTAAGGTGTACCTATGGTACTCCCTTGATTTAGCAATCTTGTAACTTTGTCAAAAAAGAAATGAACTTAGGACCTGTTTTGATAAAGTCATGATGGCTCTGCGTTGCTGCCTCCCTTCCTGGATAGTCCCTATTTTAAAAATAACCCATTCTAGAATTACTCAAGAGGTCTGATTAAACTTCACTGGTCTATAGTTTGCTTATTCGTTTCTCTTCTCTCTTTTGAAAATCACGGAATTTGCCCTCCTTCAGTCCCTTAGTACTTTTCCTGTTCTCCATAGTATAGTTTAGTCCCTGAGGAAGTTTGTTCTTTCGAGTCAGGTGACTTGAGTTCCATCGAGGACAGCTAGGTAATCACAGATCTAAGAGTGGAAAGGGAACTTAGAAGCCATTTAGTCCAATCCTCTAATTCTACAAATGAGGAAACAGGCTTAAAGGTTCAGTGACTTGCCTAGGGTCACAGCTAAGTGTCAGAGACAGGCTCTGAACCCACTATTATATCATCGGCCTCTCTTTACTATCTCCCTATTTATCTTGGGAAGCAACACTCTACTAACTACTAAAAAAAAAAATCCGTCCTTCCCAGGCCTAACACCATTTTTCTTGGCATGGAAAAAAGAAGCAAAATTTGGCAGCTCCTCCTTCTCTTTGTTGTCAGTCATCACTGGTACATCTAGCCTCAAGCAGCAGTGCTATCTCTTCTTTGACTATTC
Source organism: Phascolarctos cinereus (assembly GCF_003287225.1). NCBI lineage: Eukaryota > Metazoa > Chordata > Mammalia > Diprotodontia > Phascolarctidae > Phascolarctos > Phascolarctos cinereus. The sequence goes on from NW_027555847.1 coordinate 317,451,134, forward strand.
TCTTTATCCTAACATGTGGCTGCATCTCCTTCTGTTGTCTTTAACTCTCTTTGCTATTCTTAGCTGATTCTGAGATCTAGAATTTCTGACACAATACTTTAAACTTGGCCATATTTTGGCATTTACCCTCTTGTTAGGGGCAGGCCAACTCTGTTATTTTAGGTTGGATGTTGGGAAAAAATGAGGCACTCCCAAATCACTGAGTACTTAACAAAAGGTTTACTTTGCCCCATCACAGCAGGGTTATCCAGCAAAGATACTGGATGTAGGGCCCCCTCCCTTGTCTCCATATAGAAAAGTGTCTGGTTAGCAGGGCAGGGTATGGTGATTTGAGCAATCTTCAGACGTATACCAAATCAGAGGGGCCACAGCTCCCTCTGGATGGGCCTTTTTATGTCCTTAGGAGAACAGGAAGCAGCATAACAAAGGAAGGCAGGGACCAATCAGGTCCCAGGGACAGCTTTGTTGTCTTTTTGGGGAAATGGAGGAACCCTCTATTTCTTATTCATGATTCCACCTTCTTGCATGGCTGTTTAAAACTCAAGTTGGCTAGTGAATTCCCTGTATATCACACGGCTCTTTCTTTAGACAACTATTCCTTTTCCATCTCATGAGAGTAATTTTTCTTTTTCTCTCTCCACCTCCCCTGCCCCAATTTCATCTTGAAAGCTTCCCATCTCCCTTGAGATGACTTCCCTTGCAAGACTTTAGGCCATGGAAGCTTATGTATGAACTCTTTGAAAGCTGCTCTCCCAACATCTACAGTGCATGTAACACCACCCTCAGCTTTTGTCATCTTCTCTATCATAAATCCTAAAAGGGAACATAGCTCCCCTCAAAGGTTCTCATCATTTCTACCCCAGCAACCAGGGCTTCTCCTAGAGCCATACTCCAGTCAGGGGCATCACTCCATCAAGTCTCCAGGCAGCAGGTATACTAAAGAAGATGGCTGTGTCTGGCCAGAGTCAGGAAGACCCAGGTCAGATTGAGCCTCTGACACCTGCCAGCCTCTAACCATGGAGAGTCTTTTAATCTCTCTAAGCTACAATTCCCTCAGCTGTAAAATGGATTTTTTTGTGAGCCTTAAAACTTTAAATAATTAGTTGTTTCTATTACTTAGGAGGTCAAATTTGCTTGTCAGTCACATTTTCTGAATCTCGAGGCCATAGATTTTTATTACTGGATCCTCTCTTGGATTTCTGTTTTCTCTGGCTTACTAGATGTCATAAGTATTATTCTCTTTCCTACACCGTGGCTACTCTCAGCGGTATCTAGCTTGGTGGATCTAGACAGTTTTCTTGCTCCCCCTTCCTTTTTCAGTTTAAGGCCCTTTTGACTATATTCGAAAGATTTCAGGCAAATAAACTTTTGTTTTGTGCGTGCACTTAATTTCTGGCTTGGAGGCTGTCATTCTTATATTTAAGCTCTAGTCTAGAAATCTTTATCTCATTTTCAGATAGCCCAGCAGTTTCACTTCATGATTTAAGTGAATTAAATTTGAATAAAGCAGAATTCTTTTTTCATATGTGCATGTTTGCACAAAAGTGTTCCTATTTTGAGGTTGGGAAGTTGGCCAAATAGTTTTGTTGTTGTTACTAATGATTTACTGATGTTGAATTATTAATTTACTAGAGGTGGGGAACCTATGGCCCCTGTCATACATAGTCAAAAGTGCATAGAAAACAAACAAACAAACAAGGGGGCAGCTAGGTGGCACAGTGGATAGAGCACCGGCCCTAGAGTCAGGAGGACTTGAAACTTACTATTGTGTGATCCTGGGCAAGTCACCTAACCTCAACTGCCTCATCAAACAAAATTATCTGTACATAGGATATCAAAATGTTTCAGCAACACAGTTTCACACACACCCACATATATATATATATATATTAATATATCTCAACAAACTGATAATTTACAGAAAAATCACAAAAGGGATACTAAAACATATAAGGTTCTTATTTCTAAAGCAATATTTCTGCATACATTTAAATGTTTCTCCCTACCCTAACAACAATACCATAAACCCAACAGGCAGTTAAAATTCATTTCTGAGCCAAAGATTTGCATGAGCAACAGTAGAGTAGATGATTTCTGTCAGCTCTAAAATTCTATCATTCTTTTCATTAAAATGAATTATTACAGAAGACAAATACAGGAAAAATGGCTCACCAACCACTTTGATTTTTTGTTTTTTAAGGCAACTGGGGCTAAGTGATTTGCCCAAGGTCACACAGCTGGTAAATGTTTGGTCTGAGGCTGGCATTAAACCCAGGTCGTCCTGACTTCAGGGCTGGTGCTCTATCCACGGTACCACCTAACTACTGACTACTTTTTGTTTAGGCATTTCACAAGACTTCATTTGTGAATGTTATTTCCAAAGAATGTCCAATTACATAATACTTCATGCCATACCTCTGTTCTGTGTCTTTGTACAGCTTGGCCCCTATACCTGGAATGCACACCCTCTTACCTCTGACTCTTGTTAACACCTAGTCCCTTTCAGCTTAAGCCCTGTGTCCTACAGAAGGCCGTTCCTAATCCGCTAATTGTTTATGCTTTGCTTAGAATATAGTACGTGTTTATTGAATAGCACTAATCTACTGTGGGAAAGTGGCACCACCTTGTGGCCAACCTCAGAAATTTGTTTAAGTCTTTTTCCTACCATCTCTAGTACCATGCCCTCCCCTTCTTATCATTCACAGATTTATCCAAGCAATCTTTTTCATATGTATTGACATATCCATCTTAATCCTATTTCAAGAGAACTTAGAACTCTTGTCCAGTTCACCTAGGAAAACCACTTTGTTTTTTTCATTAGATTCTCTATGTGAGCCAAAAACCAATCTACAAATGTGGCTAAAAAGCATAACTGTAGAACGAGTCATTACAAATCTAGCAAAGAAAAGGAAAGTTATAAAATGCTTAAGTGAAAAAAGACCGTAAAAATATCAACCCTAGCTACTTTTAGAGTTCTTTTCATAATTCTTTTTCTTTTCCTTAACCACCAACATTCGAGAAAAACAAAAATCTTTGTCTCAATCACTTTTCTTACTTTCCATTCAGCTTTTTTTTTTTCCAGCTAGGCAATGGGGTTAAGTGACTTGCCCAGGGTCACACAGGTAGTAAGTGTCAAGTGTCTGGTCTGAGACCAGATTTGAACTCAGGTCCTCCTGACTCCAGGGCTGGTGCTCTACCCACTGTGACACCCAGCTGCCTATTTCTATTCAGTTTAACAACTAGTATTGTAAGTATAAGTATTTTACTTATATAGTTTTTGTTGTTCTAACAACAATGTGCTTTACCATCTGTTGTGAACAGATCATATTTTTGCTATATAATGAATGTACTGATCAAGGCTTATGCGGGTTTGCCTGGAACCCAACTACCAATGCCACTTATGACACTGCTTCTGTGGGAAGGTGTATTCTGAGTCTGTCTCCTCTTCCAGTCCCCCTAAAGAAACAAAATACCACAATAACAAAAAATTTCCCCCAAACCTAACTTTAAGAACTGATTTGTTCATAAGTTAGGGACTCCCCAAAATTGTACTAACCATCTCTTCTGATGATGCTGGTGCTGGTGCTGGTGGTGCTGGTGGTGGTGCTGAGAGAAGTGAGGGATCAAAAAGAACAGAAACCTCTTTTCCTGAGCCACTGGGACCATTATCATCTTTCCTATTTGTGCTCTCTATGCCTAAAAAATCAAAGATGAACACTATTAAAACACTTCACCATTCTTTGATTGTCATGTTGCCCAACAGTGGCACAGATATAGTATGGCTAAAATCACAACCTGCCTAAGAATTATGTTAATTAAAAGAGTTAGCTGAGAGACAAAACAGGGAAAAACAAACAAACAAACAAACAACCAGAACTATTCCAAATACCTAAGTAGCTAATACCATAAAATCTGGCTAAACCCAAGATGACAGAATTCTTGATCATATGCTGGACACAGCTACATTAATACGGCTGCTATCAAAATACCAGGCTAAAGATAATAGTTATTATTCAGACTTCAGTTTCCCTTCTCTGTTTAATAGATCTAAACATCCTGTTTTCATTTATTAAATAAAAAACAAAAAAAAATTATGTACTGTACTTGGCTATATCTATATGGCTTGTCTATATGTGATTTGTAAAGTATAAACATGTTATTGATGACAGGCTTAAAATTTTTAATGGCGAGTTGATGATATGAGGGAAGAAGCCACTGGCATAAGAGTTTTGGAGCTGAAAGTAAGAAATCCGGTTTTCTTCTTGTCCTGTCATCATATGCCAGTGACCTGTGGTATCGTAATATTAAAGTGCTAAAAGTATCAAATATCTGAAAACCTATGGCAGTACTACCTTGTATTTTTACTCTTTTTATTTGGATCCTAATATTTAGAGCTACAAGGAACTCTAGAGATGAGCTACTTCAACTTCCTCTCTTTTTAGGTGAGGAAGTTCGGACTTTGAGGGGTTAGGTACTTGTTAGAAGCAGAAAGTGGCAAAGATGGAACTCAATTTAGGTCTCCCAACTTCAAACCCAGGTCTCTTTGAAAAATACTTCTTCTAGCATTCACGAAAATGTATCTATGTTCATTTTCCATCATCCTTTTTTTAACTATTTAACTACAACAATAACAACAAAAGTATTTCCTTTACTAGATAATTTTGTCCTTCATTTGAAAAAAAAAAAGTAAAACCCCAAGTAACAAAAACACCAATTCTTTTCACTGTTTTTGTGTTACCTTTTTCTATAAGTTCAATACTTTTTTTCTCTTTGGTGAGGCAATTGGGATTAAGTGACTTGTGCAGGGTCACACAGCTAGTAAATCTCAAGTGTCTGAGGCCAGATTTGAACTCAAGTCCTCCTGACTTGGATCCAAGGCTGGAGCTCTACCCATTGCGCCACCTAGCTCCCCTGCTAAGTTCCATATTTTTAAAAGAGCTTAGCACACACTTCATTATCTTCTCCACTCACTTTCACTGTAAAATAAGGCAAACTTTGCAATATTTTTGTAGCTTAAAAAGACTTCTCTAGAAAAATTTCTGTTGTTAATTTAAGAAGATATTGACATTTAATTGATTATGGTAACCTCATCCCATTTGACAGTTGTATGCCTTTAAAGCTAGAGCTTGAGTTTTATTTTTTATTTTTCCCATGAAAGGTTAACAACATGTTGTACTCCTTTCTTTGGGTAAACAAATGGCAGATGCTGAAAGATCAGGTCTGGTCCTGAGGAATCTAGAACTAGAGGTGGATGAACATATCCCTAACGTGTGCTATCTGACATGTGCTCCATCTGAGATGGAAATGTATAGTTCTGCCTTCTCAAATTCTTTGTTTTGTCTGTCATTCATCCAGGTTTTAGCCATGAGTTCAATTATTTTTCAGTTAAAACATATATTCCAGGTACATAAGAAAAAACAAATTACTCTAAAACATGAGTTAATCATTTTAAATTTGTATAACTTAAATTTTCAAGCCATTTAAAATAAACTCAAAAAATTTCCAACTTTATGATATCTAAGACTTCTTATGTTTATGATGAATTTGACAATGTAATCTTAATGTGTAGAAAGCAAGGAATCAAAGCAATCCAAACCAAATATCTGAATAGAAAATTTAATATTGCATTAGGATAAGAAGTGCTATAATCTTATCAGCTCTTATTCTCATTTAGTGAGGTATAGTTTTTTTTTTGTAAATGACACAAAATTTAGGACACATTATTAATGATGGGCAACTTTCTAAGACTATATAGGAGAAATGTTGATGGGTCTCTTCACTAGGTATTCCCAGTGCTCACTGAAACACAAGTTTGTACAAAACACACACACACACAGAGACATACACACATGCGTGCGCACACACAGACACACACACAAAACAGGTTGTCAGATACCTTATGGATGATTCAACAGCTTTCTTACATGGGGATATAGAGACAAGGGGAAGTTAATAACAAAGTTAGGGGTAGAGCTGGACCTAGAACCTGGGTCTCAACTCTTATGCCAGTGGCTTCTTTCCTCATATCATCAACTTGCCATTAAAAATTTTAAAACTGTCATTCAATAACACGTTTATACTTTACAAATCATTTTAAAATCTCATTATTATTATGTTTTTCAGGCATTTGGAGCTAAGTGACTTACCCAGGGTCACACAGCTAGTAAGTGTCAGGTGCTTGGTCTGAGGCCGGATTTGAACTCAGGTCCTCCTGACTTCAGGGCTGGTGCTCTATCCACTGTGCCACCGAGCTGCCCCCCAAATCTCATTATTTTTCTACATTTTTTCTCACAATCATCTTACAAATATGGAAATTGAAGGCACAGAGAAGCTACTTGCTCGGTTGAAATTACACATTAGAAATCAAGTTCTTAGAAGGACTGGTACATTTCTAGGCTAAGCCCTGACATTAAAACAAGGTCAACAGGGGCAGCTAGTTGGTGCAGTGGATAAAGCACCGGCCCTGGATTCAGGAGGACCTGAGTTCAAATCCAGTCTCAGACACATAACACTTCCTAGCTGTGTGACCCTGGGGAAGTCACTTAATCCCATTGCCCAACCAAAAACCAAAAACAAGCAAACAAAAAATAAAATAAAAAATAAAATCATATAAATTAATCAAAAACATTTATGAAGAACAAACAAACAAAAAAACAAGGTCAATGTAAAAGCTTAACTGAACCCGCAAGTAACATGAAAGGCTGACTGGGGAGGCAGCTCAAATACAGCAGATAGTGCCCTGGGTCTTGGGGTCAGCAGGACTGAGTTCAAGTACTAAACTGAAGACCCAATAGATAGGTAGTCCCTAGGTTACTTTATCACTCTGTGCCTCAGTTTCCTCATCTATAACAATGCTTGAACTACCTGACTCACAGAATTATTAAGAAAAAAGCATTTTGTAAAACCTTCAAGAGCTATAATAGATGTATGATGATAATGACAATGATACTATAGTAAACATTATGGAACAACCATAATTACTACCATCTTGAACATTTCAACAACCGATATTAAGTGCCTACTATGTGAAAGGCACTGTGCCAGACACTAGGGATTACAGGACTTTATGAAGGATACAGTCCCTATTCTTGAAACGCTTGCATTCTGTGGGTGATAAAGTAGGCAGATGCATGGGTGCACATAGGTATATGGAGGGAGGGAATGACAGGGAATGAAGGATCAAAACTGAGTAGTCTAGGAAAATTTAAAAAGGGAGAGAACACGTTTGAGTTGGAGGTATTAGAGAAGGCTTCATGGAAGAGGCAGAATTGGAGATTAAGCCCTGAAAGAAAAGAACACTTCTGAAAGGCAGGAATGAGCAAGTACACTCCAGGCCCAGGAATTACTTGTTCATCTACAGAGGCAGGGGATGATGGGTCCAGTTTGGAAATCAATAGTAGCCTCGTTTGAATGCAAAAGTGAGTGTGGGAAGAGGAGGAATGTGAAATACGGCTAGAAAGGGAGTCTGGAGTCAGAGGGGCTCACACGCCATGCCAAGGAGTTTGTATTCTGTGCTAAAGGAAACAGGAGCAATTGGAGGTTCTGAACAGGAAAGCTCATGTTGGCAGCTGTGGGAAGGAGGGATGAGAAGAAAGACCAGACAGGGAGACTAGTTAGGAGGTTATACCAACAGTCCAGGTGAGGGATGACTGGGAATGAAGTGATGTGCCTTGTCTCGGAGATTACTCCCAAGTTATCCTGGATATACTGTGCCTTGTTTGTACCTAATTGTTTGTATGCTTCTCCCTCATTAGACTGTAAGGCATGGACTGGGGTTTTTTCTTTATGCCTGCTCTTTGTTCAGAGCTTAGCATAACACCCAGCACGTAGCAGATGCTTAATAAATGCTAACTGATTGCCTAACATTTGGGATACAAGCTAGAGAAGCAGAATTGATGGGTCTTGACAACTGATTGTCTTTGGGAAGTGAGGGAAGGGGAAGAGTTCAAGATGACCCTTAGGCTTGAAATCTGAGTGACCGGGAGGCTGGTGGTGTTGCAGAAGACAATGGAAAACAGACTATCCAGGGAAAAGGTGGTAAGCCAGTGTTAAAAGAAACAAGGAAGGGGTAGCTAGGTGGCACAGTGGATAGAGCACCAGCCCTGAAGTCAGGAGGACCTGAATTCAAATCTGGCCTCAGACCAAATACTTGACACTTACTAGCTGTGTGACCCTGGGCAAGTCACTTAACCCCAATTGCCTTAAAAAAACAAAAAAACAAAAAACAAAGAAGTAAATTAAGATAAAGGCTAAAAGAAAAAGGACATATACGATCTAGCAGCAAAGAGGTTGAATGGCAAGCTGTGAAAGAAGATTCAGTTGATGGATGGAGTCAGAAACAAGATTGCAAGGAATTAAGACCAGAGTAAATGCGGCTGCAAGTTTAAGGGAGGAGAAATCTAGGATGATAGCTTGAGGTGACGGCATTGTTGCTTTAAAGTACATTTAAGACCCCAATTACTTCACCAAAAAAAAAAAGTATACAGAGCTCTGAGAAGGAAACAAAGAAGGAGAGAATGGATGAAGACGTAAGGAGATTCTGAGGTATGGATGAAGGCCTGGTCAGACTTCATCTGGAGTACTGTGTCCAATTCTAGGTGCTATGTTTTAGAAAAGACATTGATAAGCTGGAGAATGTGCAGCAGAGGACAACTAGAATGGAGAAAGGCTTGGAGATATGAGTTCCAGATGGGGACATGAGGTTGTTTAAGCTGGAGAAGACTTAGGAGGAAGTGATACCTGTCTTCAAGTACTTGAAAGGCTTTTATATAGAAAAGAGATTAAACTTATTCTATGTGGCCCTTATAGCACAGAATTAGGATGAACAGGAGGAAGTGGCAAAGAGTGAAATTTAGGACTGATTCAGGAAAAACTTCCAAACAATTAGAGCTACTGAAAAGTAGAATGGGATGCTTTGTGAGGCTAGAGATTCTTCCTTATCGGAGATCTCTGAGTAAAAGTTTGAAGGGTAGAATGTAGAGGGGATTCTTGCTCCTACATGGACTGAAATAGATGGCTTGATCCACTTGGGACAGTTTGGTGGATTCAGAACTGGTTGAATGACTGAAGAAGAGTCATTAATGGCACACTAGTAACTTGTAGAGAGGTCTCCAGGGGCATGCTGTAACAGGGATCCCAAAGGATAAGTTCATGGATAAATGCACAGATGGCATTCTAATCCCATTTGCTGAAGATGCAAAGCTAGGAGAGATAGCTAATGCACTCAATGGAGAGTTAGGATTCAAAAAAGACTAAAGGCTAAAACGATAGCCTGAAGAAATTTTAAAGATATAAATATAAATTAGTCCTATACTTAGGTTAAAAAAAAAAAAACCCAACAAAATCTACACAAGTGCAAGACAGAGAAATGATAGCTGTCTTTAAGCATTTGGAGAGCTATTTCATGGAGAAGAAACTAGCTTGTTCTGATTGTCCCGAGGCAGCAAATGGGTGGAAGTTGCAGAGTTAGGTTCAATGGAAGAAAAAACTTGCCAACAATTAGGACTGCCCCAAAATGGAATGGCCTGTCTCAGGAGGTAGTGGGTTCACCCTCACTAGAGCTCTTCAAGGAAAGGCTAGATAACCACTGGTTGGGATGTTGTAGACACTGGAAGCAATAGGAAATGAATTTGTAGAGGATGAAGTTGGCATGGTTTTTTAAAAAATTTCTCCCAGCAGTAATAAAAGGCTCAGGAGTAGGAAGGGGGAAGGCAGATGGTGGGGGTGACCTTAGCTTGAGGATTAGCAGGGGTTGAATGTGGAAGGACAAAGAGATAAAGGATTCAGACTAACCAGTGTTTCCACACTGAAAGAAGGAAAGTCAGGCCAGAACAGGGGTAGACAGACTGTGAGAACAACGAGGGATTGAGAGATTGGATGAAAAGAAGGTTTGACAAGAGTGAGGCAATGAAAGCAGCGGGAAGACAGGAGACGGTGATAAGAGCTACCTATTGTCTTTAGGTTGGTAGCCTGGCATTTAAAATATTCAAAATTTGGCTCTAATGTATCCTTCTAGCTTTTATATTACTCTTCCTAATCACTCAACAGGCCAACCAAAATGGCGTACAAGGTACTGCTTAATTTTGGCATTTTACATAGGGTCTTTGTGCATTATTTTTCCATTTGCTAGAAAACAGGAAGAGATAGTAAATTAAGGTCATAAAACAAGTTAGCAGGAGACCCAGGACTAGAAATTAGGTCTTCTGGCTATAGTTGTATGCTTTTTCACATTATATTACAATGACAATGCCTAAATAGCTAATATACATTACTGGAAAAACAGTTTCTACTGCCATAATTTTTACATTTGTCTGGAACGGCAACTTAGTTGGGGAAATTCCTAAAAGCAGAATGGATAGGCAATTAGATTTCAAAACTGAAAATCCACAATTGTGTGAGGAAATATTTGACTAGTAAAATAGGGTAAGGAATTGAGCCAGTTTAGTACGAATGTAGACATTTCCAGGGCTTCAAAGTATAAGAAGTATCTAATGTTCACCGAAATTATTGACAACAGTAATATCAACGTTAAAAACAAAACATAAAACATATTATCAGCACTGTTGCACCTTCCACAGAGCTTAAATAATTGAGAATTGATTATAACATGATTTGTCAGACATAATAATATGGAATATTGGAATCCATCATGAAGCTAAAAATCCATGTTGACTGAAAATTGGCCATATCAAATCCTTTTCAACAAGCATTTATTAAATGCTTATTATGAATTCCCAACCTTGGACCCAGCTGTCTTGATTGGTGGTCACCTCAGCTGCCCATTACATCTAGATCTGCCTTCAGCTACCCTTCACCTCCTGGCCATCTCCCAACAGATGTCATGCTGTGGTAGTTATCATGGAACTATATAAGGAACTATAATAAGATTACCTCTTCTCACTGTTCTTGGAAAGGGTCTGGCAGTCATTCATCAGCCCCGTAACTTTTTAAACAAAAATATCCCTCCCCAGTCACTACTCCTCTAAAAGTTTTCTATCCCTATCAGAATGTAAGCTCCTTGAGAGCAGGAACTTTATTTTATTGGCCTTTATTTTTTTTATTTGTATAACTAGTACTTAGCACAGTGCTTGGCCCGTAGTATGTACTTAATACAGTCATTTGCGTAGTTATGCTTTATATAGTTACTGCAAACACCAAATTAGTGAATACTGAACCTTTGCTCCTAGTTAATGCAGGGATACATTTCTGTGAACTTCTAATTACATTTACTTTAGAACTTTCCAGAGTGGTCTCACATACAGATTAGCAAATTTCTTCTTCCTTTTTCTGGATGTACCATATTGTTGATTCATAAACACTGAACTCACGGCCAATTACTCATGCCTGAATGAAGCTCATCTAACATATGCATTTTCTCCATAAGGCACATCATAGTATTCTTGCAGTTAAGAACACTAGACAGCCCTTCAGTACTACATTTGGGGGCTATTTTAAACAGTGAAATCACCAAAAACAAACAGAAAAATGCAAAAAAACCAAGCCAAAACCCCTAACAGAACAAGAAAAGGACACTTATTTACAGTACAACAGCTAAGACAAGAAGGCACTACTTTGTTTGACCTCATACTATGTGCGCTGGGCAACTCAATTTTTTTGCTGCTTTGTACATGTCCTCAAAAGCACCACTGAGTATTGATTGTGGAGTTACAAACAATTTTTTGCAAGGTGAACTCACAAATACAAAATCCTCAAATAATGAGGATTGAATGTAAATGCTTTTTCATATATACATGCATACATTCATTCATTATGTACAAAGGTATTATACTAAGTGCTCATATCACAAAGAACATAAAAGGCAGCATCTGCCCTCATGAAACTTACATTCTATAACAGTATGAAGTCAGATAACACTGTTTGGGCAAGAGACAGAAGAGCAATAACATGGAATTTTAACATTTATTTGCCATACTAACCGCTGTCACTTCTGCCCTGAAATATACTCATGGCTTCTAGATTTAATGCACACACACCACGCATGAAAGCTTTTTTCATGGACTCTTCAAACTGTTCTTTTTCACACTGGAGTTTTTGGATCTCAGTCCTTGCAGCTTCCAAAGTAGCATTTAACTAAAATAGAAAAAGGAATGATGAAGACTTCAGACACAGGAAAAAATGATTTAGCTGTTCTATAGAAATGGCTTTCCATTTGTACATCTGTTTTCACAGGTAATCCTAAATGAATATCTCTTCTCTTGGTGTTCTTGATTTATTTAAAAAAGGAAATATGGAAAAAAAATACCACGTGTCTCTATTTCTGATGTTTCTATTAGCATACCCTTTTGGTCCTTAACCATAAGGTGAAAGCTCGAACTTGAGGGAATTTTGAAGCTTGGACACCAAAAAACTAGAAACCAAAAACCTGTTGACTTTAAGTATGCAGAAACAGATGCCCTCCCTCACTTCAGAAAGCTTTCAAAGGACACTCAACAATGATATTAACACAGTGATATAAAGCTACATTAAGTTCCATTGTTTCTTATTCCTCCCTGCCTAGTCCTTTCCACTGATTTATTTTTTTAAAAACCAATACCAGATAGTTTTGATGACTGCTGCTTTATAATATAGTTTGAGGTCCAGAAGTATTATTTTCCCCTTTGTCCCTACCTCTTTTTGTCATTTCTCTTGCTATTCTAGTTTTGTTTTTCCAAAAGGATTTTGTCACTATTTTCTCAAGTTCTACAAAGTATTCCTTTGACTGGCATAGTATTAAGAGCAGAAATTAACATTGGTACTATTGTCACTTTTCATATATTGCTATGGCCCAAGCACAAGCAATGAATATTTTTTCAGCTATTTAGGTTGTTTTTTGTTTCTTTAAGAGGCACTTTATAATTGAATCTATACTAATCTTTGGTGTGCTTTGAGAGATCACTGCATTTTGTAGCTATTCAGAATGGAATTTCCTTTTTTACCATTGCTTCTTAGATTTTTTACTATTAGTAAATAGAAAGAAATTTTATTTTTGAGCATTTATTTTGTAGCCTGAAACTCTGCCAAAGCTATTAATTGTCTCAACTGCTATCTTTGATGATCCCCTAGCATTTTTCAAGTAAAGCATCATATCATCAGCAAATAGGGATAGTTTTACATCTTCTTTACCTATCTTTATGCCTTTAGTTACTTCCTTTGTTTTGTTATTGTTGCTAGCATTTCCAGAACTATGTCAAATAATAGTAGGGAGTAGGAGGCATCTTTGCTTTACTCTCATATTTCCAGTGTATCCTTGTAAAGTTATATTAAAAGAAGCATAGACTACATTGTTAGATGTGGTCACAGTATAAGACATTTTTGCTTCACTGTTTTTCTTTGTTATAATGGAGGCTTACTCCAGAAATGACTTAGGTAAAAACAAAAAGCACCAATAAAACTTAAGTCAAAACAAAGCATAGAATCCAGAACAAGGAAGGTGATAGCCCCTGTTGTACTCTGCCTTGGTCACATCACATTTAATATGGTGCTCTGATCTGGATGCCACGTTTTAAGGAAGGACATTAACATACTGGAGAGCATACAGAGAAGGGTACCAGAAAGGTGAAGTCACTAGAGTCCATACTACATGAGCTTTCACTGAAAGAACTAGGGCTATTTAGTGGGTGAAAAGAAGGGTTGGGAGGACATGACAGATGTTTTTAACTATCTGAAAAGCTGTCATGTGAAAGAAGAAATAGACCTATACTGCTTGGTTGATAGGAGACGGTAAAGAGTAAAGGGTCAAAGAGGCAGACAGATGAAATTTTGGTTTAAAAAGGAAAAACATAATAAGCAACGCTGTCCAAAAGTGAAATAAACTGCCTCGTCAGGTAGTCTCTTTTAAAGGGGAGGCTAGATGAGCACTTGTAGAGTTCAGCTCTGGGTTGGACTCCAGGGCCTCTGAAGTATCTTCCAACTCTGAGAATCTACAAAATTATTTTTCCTTCAAATAAATATGTTCCCTATTTCATTGTAGAACCAACTTTTTTATTCTACAGAAACAATATAATTGTATCATGAAAAATAATTGCAAAAAACCCTGCATTTTAAAAAATATTTAACTTTTTAAGGCACACATTCTGTTAATTAATAAAAGGTTTATCTGTACTTTCATTTTTGCTAACATCTATGCACATTTTGAAGCGTAACTTCAAAGTGTACACGCTGTAAGTTCAAATCATCTCAAGAAGATGCAAGCTCCATAAGAAATTCTCTCACAGTGCTTAACACAAGTTCACTATAGTGGGTACTTATGAATAAATGAATGATTTGTATTTTTAATGCTGAACAAATGAATGATAAAAAAAGGAAATTTATATATAAAAGAGTAAAATTTTAAAAGCTCAACTTAAAGATAATTAAGAAATCTGATTCTCTGGATTGCCTATTATTTGCAGTATCCTGCTTTCAAAAGTACTATTCAAATTCACAATATTATAAGTGGTGCTTGTTAAAGTCAGCTACTCTGCTTATTTTCTTTTTCTTTATTATACAAAGGTAAAGAGCTTAACTGGAAAAGTACTTACTGCTGAAATCTGAGCTTCATAATCACGGGATATCTGGACACAAATTTCTTCAGCTCTGGACTGACAAGCTTTTTCAACCGTATCTTTCCACTGTGATTTCAGAATGGAACGCCAGGCCTTCCAGATTTTCTTCTTTAATGTTTTGTGGTAGTGCTGGTCAGCTAGCTTAGTTTCATAAATCTTAATGAAAATAATACCAAAAGGGAAAGGAATCTCAAAGTTCATAGACAATATGTGTGAAAAGTGGAATATTGCTTTATGAATCTATATTAAAAATAATAAATAATACGTCTCCAGTACTTCACTGATGGTTTTTATCAGTGTGGGTATACTTACCATCTATGTATTCGGTGACATGTGTTTGATAAGCTCTTTGAAAGCTGTTGTGATGAAAAAAATTCATCACCTTGTGGCCAACTTAGTGATAAATACCTCAGCTAACCAAGCCCAACCTTATACGACAAAGTCTATCAGCAAGGCTCATATCTGAAGCTTTGCTAAATTGGTAGAATCTGCAAGAATCTGTGCTCCGGTGGTGCAGCCTCTGAGAACCCAGAGTTGCCCTCTTGCCATGATAAAGCATTGGTTGAGTACTTTAAATATGGAAAAACAAATAATAATATAATCTAACATGTAGAGTTTACAAAGCTCTTTCCTAATAAACAGCCCATGAGGTATATAGTAAAAGTATTATCACACCCATTTTATAAGTAAACACTGAAGACTGGAGATGTTAAGGCACTGGCTCTTAGTCACACAAAAAATAGGTGACAGGATTGGAATACAAAGACAAATTGCCTGATTCCCCATCTAGTGGATGTTCTTTCCACTTATACCATGTTAAGGGATTGGGGGGAAAGGGGAGAGACGGGAGACAAACAACCCACAAATCTATTTATCTCACTTGCCACCTCAGCATCAGACTTGCCTGATACTTCTTAAAATGAAAATGAGACCAAAGGAATAGTAGAGAATGAGTCTGGAGAGAAGAGCTAGTAGCAATACGGTTATAATCAATCAATCAATAAGTGTTTATGAAGCACCTACTGGTGCTAAGCATTCTGCTAGGTGCCAGGGAAACAGTAAAAAAAAAAAAAAAGTCTTTGCCCTCAAGGAGCGTATTATGGGAGACAATATATACTCTATAAGAATGTATAAAATGAATGCATAAATGCAAGATAATGTGGCAGGAGGAAGGCATTAGAGGCATCTGGAAGGATCAGGAAAGGATTTATCTAGTAGGTAATGCTTGAGCTTTGACGGAAACTAGGGATTCTAAGAGGGAGAGGTAGGGAGAGAGGACATTCCAGGCACAGGGGACAGCCTGGTCAAAGGAACAGAGGTGAGAGAGGAAGTGCTGTGTTCGAGAAACAGCAGGGAGGCCAGTTTGGCTGGACTCTAGGATGAATGAAAGGGAGTAAAATTTAATAAGGCCTGTAAGGCGAACTGCAGTCAGGTGTCCCACTTTCAGTAAGTCAGGCTGTGAAGGACTTTAAATGGCAAATAGAGGAGTATTTATTTGTCTCCTGAAGTAATAGGAAGCCCCTGGAGTTTACCAAATAGTAGAATGACATGGTCAGACCTATTCTTTAGGTGAATCACTGTGGCAGCTGGCTGGAGGATGTATTGGAGAGGGGAGAAACTTAAGACAGGTACACAATTAAGAGGTCACAGTGAAAGCCCAGGTAGGAGGTATTAAGGCTTGAACTAGGCTGGAGGCCTTGCAAGTAGAGATAAAAGGGTGACTAATCAGATATGTGATGAAAGGATTTGAGGATCACCAAGGATGTGAATTTGAGTGACTGGAAAAATGGTGGTGCCTTCAACAGGGCTGAGAAGTCTGGAAGAGAGGCAGATTAGGGGAGAAAAATAGTAAGTTTTGTTTTGGACATGTTGAGTTTGAAAGACCTCTAGGATATCTACGGTGATTTAATGAATTCACCTTTACTCAATGTGACAATCAACATAGGCAACATCAATTTGCCCAGGTGGTATCATTAGCACCAAACTGAACAAACAGAAATGAATGATATTTTCCCTCTAATCATCATATTTGCCATCTTTTGAATAAAGGCACATAAAGGCACCTATAATTTCATTGGTGGAGGGAATTTCAATGAGGAAGCTAGTTCTATTAATGCAGATCAAAATCTGTTCTGCAACTTAGAGGCTTAGAGAGTTGCCTGGAGCACCCCTCTCAAGGTCACAAAACTAGATAAGTATCAAAAAACGATCATCATTAACATACCCTCTGGAAGCAAGTGATACCCCAATACCTTGAGACACTGCACTTAAGACGAATTCCTTTCAATATATGACAAAAGCATCTACGAGGAATGAGGCATGCAAATGTCTTCTAAATGAGATCACATAAATTCAGTAACTCAGTTTTTGTCACAGTTATCAAATAAACACCGGTGACTTTAACAAAATCATCAATAAATCTGTCTACCCCCCTTCTAGGTACAGACATTTAGTGTACTGTCTTTTTATACACACCTCCTGTTTGGCCTTGAGGTGTTCAATGCGCCAGTGGAAGAACGTTTTCAATAAATCTATTCTTTCCTTTTGCTTGCCTGTAGCTTCAGTCAAAGTAGCAATTACCTATTAAAAACAATGAACATATTATCATGTTAACAATTTGTACTAAAACAACTTTTATATGAGTAATAAATGAATCAGATTATATAATGCTTACATTGGACAATTTTGTATTACTATTATGCTCAACCATACTTTCATTTCAACAATATTTGAAAAATCCTTGATTTTACTTTCCTACTCAAGCAACTCTAGTGGTTTCTTATTACTTCTAGGATTAAAATATTAATTCCTCTGTTAAGCTTTTAAAGGCCTAAACAATCTGGCCCCAACCTATCTTTCCACTGAACACTACTACTCTTCCTCCTAAACTCTAAGACGCAGCCAGACTGACCTTCTCTCTGCCTCTGATATACCTTGCTCCTGCTTCTTTGCCTGTGCCCTGACCATCTCATCTCAATGCCTCTGATTTGGTTCCTTTCTGCCTCTGCTTCTGAGTTTTTCTTCCTTTAAGATGGAGCTGATACTTCTTCAAAAAGCTTTTCTTAATCCCAACTGCTAATGTCCTCCCCTGAAATTACCTGGAATTTAACTACTTTGTATATGTTTGTATTTATTTACATTTATTATTCATGTTTCTATGTGTACTTGTCTCCCTCATTGGAACTGGAAGCTCTGTGTGAATAGGGATTTTTACTCTTTGTACTTGTTTCCCCAGTACTGAGCTTAGTAACTGGTACACAGGAGGTGCTTAACAAATAGCTGACTGATTGATCTGCTTGTGTTTTGGAATTTTAGCCTTTTCCCCTTAAGTTCCCATCATTCACCTTCTACCCCATTTGTTGGTAGCTATACTTCCAGGGCTGGACCTCCTCACCCCCTCTCAAATTGGGTAATTTAGGTTACCTGCTTTGGTCACTGCTCTCTCGGTAGCCCATGGGGTGGTGGTGGTGGGGTGTGTGTGTGTGTGTGTGCGTGTGCGCGCGTTCTCTGATGTTAACACAGAAATTTTTACCCTGGCTAGGGAATATTGCTTCACCACTGGGTTTTATCTAATGCTTTAATTTGTAATGGGAGGAGAATTCAATAGAAGTGGGTGGTGGGTGGAGAGAGGAGGGGCTGAGGGGGAAGAAGAAGAATGTATGTGCAATTAATATCAAAGAAAAAAATCTCAAAAGGCATCAATTTTAAAAATGGAAAAAAAGAGTTGCATGTAGATAAGTTATTTGTGAATTGAATATATGTAAGTTCTTATTCTTTAATATATAGTATGCTTTGGGGAATATATAGTGGAGAGGTATAACAAAAGGAATCTGAGGAATAAGAGAAGTACTGTACCAGAAATGTTGGGAGACAAGCGTTAGTCCAATTTCTGGAACTGATATCCTGTGAAACTGACACAGAAGAATATTCTTCTCTACCCTCAAAGGCTGGGTACCCTTCTGCCCAAACTCGCTGGGAATTCTGAGCGCCTTCTATAATCAAAACTAGCAGGGAATGAGAAAACTCTCCCATTCCCTGCATACCCCGGGGCTCAGGAGGCAATGCAGCAGCCAGTTAGAAGCTTCCTGATAAAAGCCTCCATGTTATTGTTGTTCAGTCATTTCAGTTGTGCCTGACTCTGTGACCCCATTTGGAGTTTTCTTGGCAAAGATCCTGGAGTGGTTTGCCATTTCCTTCTCCAGCTCATTAGACAGAAGAGGAAACTGAGGCAAACAGGGTTGAGTGACTTGCCCAGGGTCACACAGCTAGTTAGTGTCTGAGGCCGGATTTGAACTCAGGAAGATGAGTTTTTCTGACTCCAGGCCCAGCACTCTGTCCACTGCACTGCCTAGCTGCCCCAATGCTGTTATATTTCACCAAATGCTAGTGCCAGCCAAGAACCTGGTAACAGTTACTTGTTGACTGTGTGGAGCCAGTGGCAAGGGTTATACAGTATACTTCCTATCAGTACATGTGAAAAATCTTGTAAGTAGATACATATTTCTCTCTGGATTTTGAAGACATTTTTCTTTTCTATACCTCGAATGATCAAAAATAGTTTCTAGATTTTGAATGGCTCTGAAATTCAAAATTAAGAAAATAAAGGAAAAATTACCTCATCTTTTCTCCCAGCAGAAGTTTCATAAGTTTTCTGTAGCTCATTCAAGTCATCTACTTGGCTTTGTATTCTTCTTATCTGTACTGCGTGCTTGTCCTTCTCTTTTTTCACTTCTGCTCTATGCCAGTCAATAAAATTAAATTTCCATTTACTTAGTTCAGCAAGAACATTTGTCTGAGGAACAAGAAAATTGACAATTGGGATATATAAGTATTTAGCATTTCTTAAATTATTTTAGCACAGTCCATCTATTGCCAAGTGATAGCTCTAAAAAAACACATTGAACACAAATCTAACCCGACATATTATTGTGGTTCAAGACTAGAGCTAGAGGTTAAAAAAACAAAAACAAAAAACAAAAAACTCAGTCTTCGAATGGAAACACTGAAGTTTGGCATTTTTCCTTTATCAACCATTATTTTTCCAAAACATAATATGAACAGGTAAAACCTACTAAATTACCAATAGCCATGATAAAGAAATTAACTTATTCTTCTCCAAACATTGCACATGAAACCTTTTCCCCATAAATTTTAATGACTCTCTGTTCACCGAGTGGGTCTATTTGACTACTCGTAGCAAACATACATATTAAATGCAGAAAGAATTAAATTGTTTGTCAATTTATTAAAATATTTACTGAACATATCATATGCATAACATTATTCTGTTATATGCTATAGGGTGGTGGGTATACAACCACCCATAAGCTTATAATCTAGAAGAGGTGATAAGCTATGTCTGATAAACTACAGTAAAAGAAAATGTATAATAAATCACATATGGGAAGTTTGGATAATATATGGTATGAGAAGCTCAGGAGAGATCTCTTTTGGTTGGGGTTATCAAAGAAGGTATCAATAGAGCTGGGTATGTTTTGACAGGCAGGTGGGGGCTGGACATCTCAAGTGGTTGAAATGGCATCAATCAGGTAGTAAAGGAGACAAGGATGAGCCATATGGGATATAGCTAGTTGAAGTTACTGGTTGTATGTAGAGATGTAGTGGAATGAGAAATAATGATGATTATTTCTAGACTATATGACTCCAAAGAATAACAAATAAAAATATGCCAAAACTTACAGGGACTACAGTTTTTCCACGTGCATAACTACTTAGCCTTAGTTATGTCTTTGGTGGTTCAGATATATTGCTTGAAAATTTAAAAAAAATCATTTTCCAATGGTGAATTTGTACAAACACTTACATATATTATTCACACACATATAATTATTTTTTAAAAATTTTAATTAATTTATTTTTAGCTTTCAACATTCACTTCCACTCACATCCCCAAGACGGCATGCAATCTGATATAGGCTCTACATATACATTCCTATTAAACATATTTTCACATTAGTCATGTGGTAAAAAAAAAAATTAGAACCAATAGGAGGGACCACAAGAAAGAAGAAACAATACAAAACAGAAGAGAAAAAAAAGAGCAAACAGTATGCTTCGATCTGCATTCCAACTCAATAGTTCTTTCTCTGGATGTGGATAGCATTTTCCATCATGAAACTTTTGGAGATGTCTTAGATCCTTGCATTGCTGAGAAGAGCTAAGTCTATTAAAGTTAGTCACTGTACAACATACACACATATTATCAACAAAAACACAAAGTCTGGGAAAAGACATGCTTCCAGTATTTTCTCCACTTAAGTATTAATTTGTTCTTCTGAACACTATAGACAGATATCCTATGTCATGTTGACAGCAGAGTCTATCACAGTATAGTAATTTTACTAGGTTTGTCAGTTTACTACAGACTGCTTTTTTTTTTTAATAAGAACTAGAAATTAAGAGGATGTCTAAAACTTTACTTTGATGTAGGAGCTATTTCCATTTAGTCAGAAAGAAGATACCTGGATTTACTTCAGAGGTTTACTAGCTTTATGGTCCTAGGAAAGTTACTTGTCCTATCTGAGCTTTTTAATGAGTTTCCTCATCTATAAAATGAAGGGGTTGAACCCAATGGCCCCTAAGTTCTCTTCCAGCTCTCAAAAACTATTGATCTTATGATCTTTAATAATGCCTAGAGGCTCAAAATAGCAAATATTGCAATGAAAAGCAATCTTTTTTTTTTTTAATGACATGCTTTCCCTAAATTAGTACATGTTTAGTCTCTATGCTATTGGAATAAAGCATGGGAACCTGAACTGGCCTCAATGCCACCCTTGATCTGCTATGGCCAAAGTCAAACAGTAATATCTTGTGTTTTAAAGGGTCAATAGGGTACCCAAAGAAGTCACATACAAAGCTTCCAGGTACTCTGAAATTCAGGAAAATATATTAGGACAGCCTAGAAACCATCTGAGGAAGTTAAATCAGTCTATCTAAAAGGTGAAACACAAAACCAAATAACCTTGAATTCTTGATGAAACAGAATGATGAACAACAAATCAGACAGATTACATTTTCTACAAATACCATACCTTAAGACCCGAACTCCAGAAATCAATTATGCTTTCTATCTTTCTAAGGTTTTCATCTGTAATACATGGTTCACTAAAAAATCTCTCAGAAGATTCTTTTTCCCTGGGACTAGAAGCTCCTGGTGAGGAAGAGTCATTTAAAAGATTTGAGCCGAAAAAGTCCATGATTGGATGAACGATCCTCTTTGGTGGTGACAATGATGGTAAAACTACAAATACAAATAGAAAATTCTTTATCAGTCAAGCAATGTTAAAAATACCCCAACTCAGTATTGACTTACACTGAGAAGTCAGTTATAGGGTGCCATCCTACTATGAGTGAAAAACAGGTGGAAAAAAAAGCACCCATCCTCTCTCCCTTTTCCCTAATTATGGGCATACTTAACTTGGCCACTTTTTCTTTTTGTTGTTGATTGCAAGAACTAGAAATAGATTGATCTTGCCGACCTTGGAAATGATCAATTCCGTCCTTCTATTCCAACAATGTTTAGTGAAATTTAGGACTAGTTTTGGTTCCTGGAGTCTTAATGAGTTCTTGGTAGAATTTCTCCTCTTCAGATTCTGCCATAGATGCTGGTTCATAAGTTACTTTATCTTCATGGTAGCTCTTTTGGTGAATGCTCATCAGTTACATAGAAGAATTCCTAACAATTGACATTTCTTGTTCAAACTCTGACAAATCCTTAATTTGCATCTTCAAGAAAAGCCTGTGAGCCATCAATTCACTCAGCTGCTGCTTTCTTTAGTATCCAGATTTAATTTTTAGGGAGAACATAAAAAATCAATAAAATTCTGTTTCCCCAGGAGTAATTTATGCCCACTTGGTAACTAGACCAGGAGCTCCCATTTAGAAAGCTAATGACTAAGTTAATGTTTAGAGATGTTCTAAAAACTGTGACAGTGCTTTCTGATGCCATCATCGCAAAATGGAAAAGATTGAGTACCCTTTTGTAATTTTTTCTGTTTTACTGGTTGTCATGGCCCAAGAATTCATCACCTGACAATCAAGAAACTGGTAATAGCTAGCCCTTGGAAAATAATCAAAGCCTCTGAATGTAAATGAATTTTACTTCCAATTTATCTTAAATTAGTAGAAGTTCCTAACACTTTAGCTTTATGTTTTTGCTCCTAAATCTTCAAGGCCAGATCAAAAACGAACTTTCCATATATAATCAATTCAATAAACACTAAGTGTATACTTTTCCCAGGACACTGTGATAGGCTCTGAGGATACAAACACGAAAAGGAAAAATAATCATTGCCCTCAAATGCACTACTACTGAAGATTCACTGCTGCCTGTCCTATACAAACATGGCAGCTAACAAGACATGCAGCCTCATTACTAGAATCCTGAGAGCAAGATCAGAGTCAATCACACTCCAGTGACTTTCTCTATCATCTTGGGACTTAGCCACCTGTGCATCAGCCTTAAGTAAACCCTCCTTGGAAAGAGAAATTATATACTGGGGTCTGCTTCCACTTTTTAGTGGCATGATAGTAACACTTTCCACATAAACTAAACACATAACACATAAAACATCTATAGAGGATCTGCTGCTAAATGCTGGGGAAAAGAGCAAGAGAGAATGTCTATCTTTCCCTTGAAACAAGACAACCAAGCTACTCATAATATTCTCAGGCTTACATGTCTTCCATATATTAGAAATATGATTTTAATCTCACAAAATTTTAATTTCTACTTAATCACTCAACAGGTTCATTAAATACCCCTATTACATAGTTAAACAGTGTGTATTGTTGATGGCATAAAAAATCCCAAATAAAAAATTTTGGATCATCAGTCTCCTATAGTCAGAGAAAAGGAGATCAAGCTATTTTTCTCTCCACCATGAAATACCATGCAGCTGATTTAAGGCTTCAGCATCCAGAAATCAAGGGGCAATAACAGGTAATAAGTACATTTGAAAAATATTGTAAAATTTATTTTCTATTAGATTTTTAACCAAAATTAAAATTTGTATTTTCTATGGGGGAAAATGTGCATAAAGTTCTACTCTGATTCCTCATTGTGACAAAGAGATACTCTTAGGTTCCTGAAAACTATACAAGACATAAACTCTGGCATCTTCTACCAAGATCACAATGCTTTAAATACAATCTCAGTGATAAAGTAAGTCTGCTATTATCTCAGAACCAAGCAGCCAAGTTTATTGCCAGTAGGTGGTCTTCTAGGGGATTTAGGTCTTTCGTCACAGCAACCTATGAAAGAAAAACTAAACGTATCTCTTAGACCCATGTGGTCCCCTTCAGCAGGGATTGTGGTTGAGTGTGGGAAAGTGGGGCAGGGAGTGCTAATAATCACACTTTTTTTTTTAGCTCATTTACAAGGTCAGCTGTTGGTGCTCTAAATCCTTATCTGGTTAACTTAATTGGCATCATTGAAAGAAGTGAATCATATCAATACCAATATTTTCACAATAAAAGAAAAGAGAAACTAAGTTGGACTGCTTTTTCTCCTGTAAGGGATCCATGTCTTCTTATGCTGTGTGATTCTCGTTCACATTCTTCAAAAGACCCTCCAAAGCAGACCTGAAAATCTGCGTCTTCCTCAAAGTCCTCCCATTTCATGAGTTACTAGTGCAACATTTTGCCAATCCACCTGCTCCCTCACACTTGGAACTATGCTAGTGGCCTGTCCACCTTTCCAATCATACATTTCCTGGATGATATCTCTTATGCTACTTCTTGTGTGCTGTTCATAACTGGAAATAAGATGAAGCCTACTTGTTCTTAGACTACATCTTCCCACCGGCCTTTGGGTCACCTCCAATTTTGATTTTTTTTGCCTTTTGATGCCTCAAGATACACAAATGTACAACATCACTAAGAGAGCATTAGGGTTAAAAAAACAAGTTTTTGTTTTAGAGAACAGTTTGGGTTCATTGTGGGAGTGAGGATGACAAAAATGCCAACATAATCTTAACCTGCATCATTAATGATCGTGAGGAACAATAACCTTCTTGTATCCTATGCTGCGTCTACAACACTGCACGCATTTGTGTTGCCACATGCCACAGACAACAGTGGAGAAGTCTCTCTTACAGGCCTCTATCCTTCTGTATACACTCCTGAGATACAGGGCAACTCCTAGACTATACACTTGACCTTTATTCTTCGGACTCCAGAGACCAGCCTACCTGTTCTTATTCTCACCTGCTAACACCTGTTCTTCCACTGGGCTTTTTCTCCTTTCTGACTCACTCTTGAATGGAATGGATTTTCATAAGTTTTTGCCTTAATCTCCTATTCTTGAAACACACACACACTTTTTTTTTCCTCCCAAATTTAGGAATTTATATATATTTAAATATAGTTACAACTAGTAACTACAGGAAAATAAACAAGGGTAAAAACAACAAACATTTGCTATAGGACCATGACTCTTCTAACTCAATTCAACAGCCTACCATCTTTGTAAGGTTTTGTGCTAGGCACTCGGGAAAGACAAAATGACACAGTTCTTGCCCTCAAGGAGCTTACATTCTATTTGAGGCTACAACAAGTACAATGGTAGTAATCTGAGGAGGGGGAGAGGAATAACACCACTGTTCTTGTCTTGAGAAAAGAGTCTTGCATGTATTAGCCACATCTGACTGAACGACCAAAATGTTAGGGAATCTGGAACCCATATCATATGAGGAAGAGTTGACAGCTGGAGGATCGAGGGATGTTTAGTTTAGAAAAGAGAGGGAACCGTACTAGCTGTCATCAAATCTTTGGAAAGCTGTCACAATGTAATTTGTTTTGTACCAATCAATAGGGCAGAATTAGGACAACTGAAAACAGGTATATCTCATTTTATTGTGCTTTGCAGATATTGCATTTTTTACAAATTGAAGGCTTGTGGTAACCCTGCATTGAGTAAGTTTATCATTTTATTATCTATGAGGAAGTTATCATTTTTTCAACAGCATGTGCTCACATTGTGTCTCTGTGCCACATTTTGATAATTTTCACAATATTTCAAACTTTTCCATTATTATTATTATCATCATATCAATGATATTTAATTGTGATTGTTTTGGGGCTCTATAACCACACCCATAGAAGACAGTGAACTTAACTGATAAATGTTGTGTGTACTGACTGCTTCACCAACTGACTGGCTGTTCTCCCATCTCTCTCCCTCTCCTTGGGCCTACCTTTTCCCTCAGACAGAACAATATTGAAATTAGGTCATCTAATAACCCTACAATGGCCTTTAAATGTTCAAGTGAAAGGAAGAGTAAATCGATGGCAAAAACTTCATTATTTTAAGAAGTTGCCACAGCCCCCTCAGCCTTCAGCAACTACCACCCAGGTCAGTCAGCAGCCATCAACATTAAGGCAAGACTCTCCACCAGCAAAATGATTACAACTCCCTGAAGGCTCAGATGATGCTTAGCACTTTTTAGCAATGAAGTATTTTTTAATTAAGGTATGCACATTTTTTTAGACATAATACTATTGTACACTTCATAGACTACATCATAGTTTAAACATAACTTATAAGTTATATGTACTGGGAAGCCAAAAAATTTATGTGACTCACTTTATTGCAATATTTGCTTTATTGTGGTGGTCTGGAACTGAACCCGAAATATCTGAAGTATGCCTGTAGAAATCAGGGGAGGCAGATTTCAATTCAACATAAGGAAGAAATCTCTGATGATTAGAGCTTGTTAACAATGAAATAAGCTACCTTCTGAAGTAAAGCATTCCCTTTCATCAGAAATGTTCAAGGGGCAGCTAGGTGGCGCAGTGGATAGAATACTGGCCTGGAAGTCAGGAGGACCTGAGTTCAAATCCTGCCTCAGACACATAACACTTACTAGCTGTGTGACCCTGGGCAAGTCACTTAATCCCACTGCCTAGCTGGAAAAAAAAAAAGAAAAGAAAAAAGAAATGTTCAAAGAAATGCTGAATAGTCACAACCTTCTCTCTATTAATTCCTATATTGGATTGGATTTTGACGAGAAGGCTTCCTTTCAAATGCTGATTCTATGGTCCTAAGTGATTTATACAAGGTCACAGTAACAGCCCTGTCCCCCTCCTGACTCTTAAGACCTCAGTGCTCTTTTTGTTATACCACATATGACACTTAACTCTTAATTGAGGGTAGTCCATACTCTCAATATATAATGTTTGTAAAACCTTAAAATCTTAAAAATGAGTCCTTAAGGGGCTGGGGGAGGAAGGAATGAGATACTATAATATTTTAGAAGGTAGAATTTTAATGTTTTCATTAGCTTTTGATTTTTGTTAATTAAAAACTATTCCCAATGACCAAATTTTGTAACTACCAAAATTTTATTTTAGTATCTACCCTCCTCGACTTTACCCTTAAGAAAATCAAAATGTCACGTGACATTACTTCACTTATTAATCATTTCATAATAACATTTTAAATATGAAAACTATAATTGAAATAAGCCAGCAACAGACATTTCAAAATGCTATCACTCAGTATTAAGTACTCCAGGCAATGCTAAATCCAAAAGCAGTTGCATAAACTACTCATCAGAATACTTCTGACAAAAAAAAAATCCTTAGACTATATGAAATGATACATAGTGAAGTAAGCAGAACTAGAAGAACAATATGTACAACGACCACAACAATGTAAATTAAAAAAAAACACAAAAAGTCAGATTAAAAGAAATGACCAATATTATTTCCAGAGAATTAACTGATGATGAAATAGACCTTCCTCTTGTTGGTAGGAGAGATAGGGGGAACTCTGAGTACAGAATGTTGTAAAGAGTATTAGGGTTATTGTGTTGATTCATTTGCTTTGCTATTTTTCTTTGTGATATGAGAGGATTCCTTGTTGGAGGAATGAGATATAGAATGAAGACAGGTGAGGAAGAGAATATGTAGTAAAGAAAAAAATCCAACTTGAAATAACCATACCTTCTGCTTTTGAAGTACTTGGATTGTTGATTTCTATGATTCTCCCAGGTTCATTTCTCTGTTCTCTTCCTACGGGGCCCTTTCCTGCAGTAAAGGAGGATAAATGTGATGCATTATGCAACTGGATCTTAATCAGGAAACATGCATTCAAATTCATACTATTTGAAGTTATAATTATGTAAAATATAATAATTAGTTTTAGCTCCTTGGAAATATGCAGTAGGAATTTGAATAATACAACCACTTAGGGGACTTTGTTTACACTAAATGGGAACCAACTTTATACTCCTTAAATAAAATGCTCATACTATAAAATAATTTAATAGTTACTGAAATACAAAAAAAAATTATATACTAAGGCAGCTCACTAAGCAAAACACACACTGAGAACATAGAGATAGTTTAAGCCCAGAATCAAGGAAGAAAGTAACTAATAACTGCTAACTGTTTGGCCATTCACTGGGAATTCAAATAAACTAAGATACTAATTTAGAGCTTGAAGGGACCTTAGAGGTCATCCACTGCCACCTTTTCATTTTAGAGAAAAGGAGACTAAGGCCCTCAGTGGAAGCAACTTGCTCGAGGTCACAGAGGCAATTATCCCAGGTCTGGTGATTTCAAATCCAGTACTCTTTCCACTATACCACAATACCTCTTGTCATACCAATTAATTAGTAAACAAAATATTCTTGACTGGAGAAAAAAAAAAGAATTGTGATATATTCCCTTACCAGAGAACCCTGGAATCATGGAATGTTCAAGCTAAAAGGAGCCTTAAAGACATCGAGATGAAGCACAACTTTGGACAGGTAAGAGAGAGGAAGTCCAAAGAGATGGAGTCACCTGGTTTTGGTGGCACAGCTAGCAGTGGCTAAAGGGTACTCTATTTTATGCTTCATTGAAATTGAAAATAAGGTCCAACTCTAAAAAAAAAGTTGCTTACTAGAAACCATATTTAATTTTACTATATATTATTTAATTTTTCTATATAATAGTAGTATTTTGGAATTGGAAGGGATTTCAGAGGCCTCATATTCCTACCTATTCTTGAACAGGAAATCTTCTCTATGACATTCCTGACTTAGGATTATTCAGGCTAGTAGAGGGAGGGAGGGAGAGAGAGACAGAGACAGAGAGACAGAGAAAGAGAAAAAGAGAAAAAGAGAGAGAGAGAGAGAGAGAGAGAGAGAGAGAGAGAGAGAGAGAGAGAGAGAGAGAGAGACTCTCACTACTTGATCACTACACTTCTTTGTTTTTTTTTTTAATCACTACACTTCTAAACTAACTCTAATTGTTTTTCTTTATAGTGGGCCTCAATCTGCCTCTGAAACTTCCACCCATCTCAAGTGCCAGACTTCCAAAATTAAGCAGAATGAGTCCAGCCTTTGAGATTTGGCTTCCAGAAATAATTTTAGACCCCAATTCTGTCATATGATATATTAACTATCCCTCCACGGTTTGTTTCATCTGCAGATTTGATAGTATTATATCATCTAAGCCTTTATCTAAATTTCTGATGAAAATTCTGAATATCATGGCAAGCATACCACTAGACACTCACTTTCAAGATAACATTAAATAACTAACGATTATTCTTTGGATCTGATCATTCAATCAGTTCCAGGTTCACCTTGCTATATGTAAGCAGCCTAATACATCAGAAAGAGTACCAAAAAGGGGAGTCACAGAAACTGAGTTTAAATCCCAGCTTTGCCAATTATTAACTTGGGGAAGTAACCTAACCTTGTTAGGGTTCAATTTCCTCATCTGTAAAACTACAGCATCACACTAGATAAGTTCGTGAGTGCCTAGTAGTTCTAGATCTGAGTTAGGGGTTTTTATTTAGAAGTTATTCTCAGAAGTTCTGTTTGATGTTAAATCTTTAAGAGGCAGTATGGTGTGAAGGATCAGACAATGGACTTGAGGCTGGGAAGGCCTGGGGCCTATGGTAACCCTGGGCATGTCAATAACCTCTCTTGGTCTTATGTTTCCTTATCTGTAAAATGAGGGAGCTCGACCAGATGACCTCTAAGGTACCTTTCAGCTCTAAATCCATAGTCCAGTGATAATACAATCTAGTCTGCGTCTCTCCCTTCTGTCCATATAGGTAGCAAGAAAGACTTTGTTAAATGGTTTGCTGAAATTTAGATGCGCTACAACATTTTCCAAACCACCAGTTTTGCAAAAAAGAGTGACAAAAAAAGATTAATATCACTGTGGGAACACTAAGCCTGATGAAGCTGGCCCCATGACACTATCCTTTCTAAATGTTTTCAAAACATCTCTTTAATAATATATTATGAAACTCTGCCAGGAATTGAAGTCAGGTTTACTAGTCTATAGTTTGCAGAATTCACCCTCTTTTCTTTTTTGGGAAAATAGGAGCATTTGACCTTCTCCACGATTCTTCTGACTACTGAGCTGACAACAGCTCAGTAATCACATCTCTTAGTACTCTGAGTACCCAAGAATGTAGCTTGGCTCAGTTTGGACACTTAGGATCGGTTAAGTGCTCTCTATCCCCTCACCTATTCTTGCTTTCTTGAGTGATGTGGGTACTCTGGAGATTCCTCAGATCCTTTCAGGGGATTCATAGGGTAAAAGCTATTTTCATAACACTAAGACATTCAAATTTCTAATATAAACATGGATATAACCTACACAAATAAAGGCTCTTGCGGGGGGGAGGTCCTCACTAATTTTTAAGTGTGTAAAGAAAGGGGTCCTGAGACCAAAAAGTTTGAGAACCACAGATGTAAAGGAACTATTGATGCTGACTTGTAAACGTGGCTACAGGGTTATCTACAAATTTTAAATTACTAAGTGACACTGTAAACGGGAAAAAAAACTCAGAAGAACCAGGGAAAAAGCAGTTCTGAGAAAACTTTTGGTTGAACCCATGGGAAACATTTAATAGTATTTAGTAGCTGTGTCCTGTGTAAATAGTATTGATGTACATATAAATATTGCAGAATTTTAGCATTATTTTCCCATTTACTAATAATGGGTTTTTGTGGTTTCATTGGTGTAGACATATGTTCCACCTAGGCAGATGTAATTTCATGCCTTTTGATTCCTTGTAATTCTTATTTATGTCTTCCCATAAATCCCTAATTTGTCAATCTTCTATCTGTCCAATGTGCCTATGGCTTTCTACTGCTGTTGCTGCTGCTTCTTCTTCTTCTTTTTTTTTTTTGAGGCAATTGGGGTTAAGTGACTTGCCCATGGTCACAGAGCTAGTAACTGTCAAGTGTCTGAGGCCAGATTTGAACTCAGGTCCTTCTGACTCCAAGGCTAGAGTTCTACCCACTGTGCCACCTAGCTGCCCCTCTACTGCTTCTTAAAAAAAAAAATCACACGCATTCATATCCTATTCCTTTCACTGCTTATTCACTTTGAATAAAATACTTCTATCTTCATTTAACTTCCAATACCTATCTCTGTTCTGCACCAGGCATTTTGGCTATGATCCAAAACAGGTCCCTTACATCCATACCTGAATCACTGAAAAAGTCTTAGTACCTAGAATATCTAGACTTGGGGACTGTAATTCCTGTGGTCAACCTGATCCTTCTGGCATGGCCACTCTGGCTACAGGGCATAGTTATGGTGTGCCCACTGTTGTTGCTGTTTGTCCTTCACTTTTTTTTTTTTAAAGTGAGGCAATTGGGGTTAAGTGACTTGCCCAGAGTCACACAGCCAGGAAGTATTATGTCTGAGGCCAAATTTGAAACTCAGGTCCTCCTGACTCCAGGGCTGGTGCTCTATCCACTGTACCACCTAGCTGCCCCTGTCCTTCATTCTTAAAGAGGACCATGACATCAGGAAGGTGATTCCATCACATGCAAGTGAATTGGATTTAAGTGAGGGAGGACTATGCAAAGTCACCAGCCTCACTCTTTCCCCCAGAGCCATCTGGGTCCAGTGGCTAGATTTAGATCAGGACTACTAGAGATGGCCTTGGATGCAGTAGGAGGTCTTGGTCTTTTTCAGCTAAGGTCTTTAACAAGTTTCGGTTTGACTGAGGCAATGCCCATTCAGTGATTAAGGCTAGGTAAGAAATGAGGTACAGAGTAGCTTCTTTATCTAGTTTAAAAAAAAAATCAATCTGGGAGGGAAAGACCCTCAGGATTTCTGGCCAAAACAGAAATAATTGCTATTTAATCACTCTGAGCCAATCAGGGCCCAAACAATGACCAGGTGGGGCTTGGCTTGGGACCTACTGTTTGTTGGCTATTAGGTCACCTGCAGAGATATTGTGTAAACCTCTAAGATACCTTTCATTGTTACATAATTTAAGAGAGAGTGTGGAATAGTAAAATTAACATTTGACTAGGAATCTGGAGTCCAGGATTATAATTACCACTCGCTAGTTATAATCTGACCTTTGGTTTTTCCATCTGTCATTTACTAGTGCTTAATCTCTCTGTGCCTCTGTCTCTTGCATCTGTAAAATGGACATAATACATGCCTTCATAAGGCTATTTTAAGGTCAAATGAGAAAAAGAGCACTTCAGAAATATAAAATATCACATAAACACATGGCAATGTTCATATAATAATGACATATTACATAACACAAACTGCAGAGATACAAGCACGGCATAGTGGATAGGGAGCTGGCCTTGGAGTTGGAAAGACCTGGACTCAATTCCTGCCCATTACCCACATTGGCTGGGTGATTCTGGACAAGACACTCAACCTCTCAGTGCCCTAGGCAACTCTCTTGTACTATGAAGTTGTTACAGAAGGTGCTAACTTGCACTGGTAAAATGAACTGCTAACACCAATGAAATAGGCCTGGTCTATACCAAAAAGCAAAACACGGAAAAAAAGGGAAAAAAAAGAGTAAGCACAGCTGGGTAAAATCTGCAGGTAAAACAAATTAATAGCTCTTAGAAAAGCCAGGAATGAAATACTAATAGGCCAGGAGGCTCACCATACAGATCTCTAAGACTAGGTTTTAATAAAAGATTCCGCTGGGATTTTCAATAACCAAACACCTCTGGGAGGTATCTAAGCTAATAAATGTTAGGGGCAATTAGTGGAATAATTACTCAATCCATTTTTAAGTCTGTATATTATGCTTCCTTAAATGTGTTACTGTGCAATCAAGAGAGAAAAATAAAGGAGTCTGCTCTGACTTTACTCCTAAACTATACAGTGGTGAATAAAAATTTCTTCAAAAATTGTAAAATTTCTGAACATGCGATTATGAAAGATAATAAGTCTAACAGTTTATTTCATTGCATATTTATGATGAATCAAAGAAAATCAAAGGAAAAAGTTACATGATAGTACAACAAAATTTTTCTTTATTCAGGATTTGAATATCTCTCTACACACCAAAGGATTTACTGGAAATAGAATTAAAATAACTAAACTGGAATCAATCTCCAAAAACTTCATGCAAATTCTATAATAATTGAACAAATTTTTTTCTTTCTTTCTTTTTTTCTTTAAGGCAATTGGGGTTAAGTGACTTGCCCAGGGTCACACAGCTAGTATGTGTCAAGTGTTTGGTCTGAGGCTGGATTTGAACTTAGGTCCTCCTAAGTTCAGGGCCGGTGCTCTATCCACTGCACCACCTAGCCACCCCATAATTAAACAATCTTTATGTTATAATCCTATTACAGAGGTAAAGAGGAAATATTAAAGTACTTACGGGTGATGAATATGCAAAGCATTGGACTACAATTACATTACCAATATTGAGACCCTGCTGCTTAACTTACTGTTTTGCAAACATACATATATAGATAGATAGAGTTAGATAGAAAGACAGTTTTAATACTTTTTCAGCAACTTAAGTCATTATCATCATCATTATAAGAAAGCATTTATCGAATACCTACTAAACACATGGAAAAGTGATATACTCTCTGTATAAGCAAAGTTAGCTCCTAACCTGCTCAGGGAAAAAATTTTCATTATGAGTACACATTTTAAAAATAAAACAAAGTTGTGGATTGGTTATGTCAGGACCTTCACCCCAAGACTATCCCTCTTTTTACTCCTCTCTTTTCTTACTATTAAGAGACACCTTGATTTCCAGAGCTAAGGCCAGCAAGCAAGCTGTGCCCTGAGCTTGACATAACAACAATCCTTTGCACTAAACCTCTGGATTAACTCTGTTGCAGCCAAATCACAGAATTGGCTCAAAACACCCCCAGGTGGTCTTTAAGCTCAGATAAGTACCTGTAGGAACCACTTTCCAGCCATGAAGCCCTGCTATGAATAGACTTTTTGTCACTAGGCAAACTGGCCTCATTGTTGCTGTTACACTTTACTGCCTGGTTCTTTGGCTAGCTACAACTATATGTATTAAGGCTTAGCCTCACTGCCTTGGGTCTCCTCAGTCTTAGAAGATACCCTAGCACATGTGTTTAGTTTCCCACCTCCAAGAGAATAAAAAAGGCTTTCTGCCTATAACTTCTGTGAGCTATTTGGTTTTATTTTATTTTTCAGAATTAACAGTTGGTGTATGACCTCTGTGGCTCTTTGGTCAGAGTTGACAGTTGGTAACCTCTGTGGCTCTTTGGTCATTTATTTTTAGAGTCTGACAGTTAAGAATCTAATTTCATATTTTTAAAATATATACTCAGTGATAAATTAGTTAAGTAAGTATTGTTCATGTGTGGTAATCTTTTAAATTAACGGTGCGTTCTCTCACCTGAAGTGTGTGGCTCTTCAGCCACTGCACTCAATAACCTGTCATCTGTTCCCCCTAATGACTTAGGATATGACTGCTTTGAGGTAATTGCATCACTCTTTGGTGTCACCACAGCATATCGAAGCAGCTCTTCATATTCAGTCTATAAGAAAGCAGTCACAAATAATATTAAGATGTGATTATGATTCAAACATTTGTTTTTAAAGAAAAAAGTCTTCTACCTCAATATGTTAAAATGACATTTATGATAAGATTTTTCATTAATCATTAGGGCTATATCATAGTAAATAAATTTGTTTTGTAGAAAAACAAATTTTATCTATAAAACCACCCTAACTTTCTTATGAAATAGAGTCCTGTGTTTCTGAATACTTATATCATGCCAATTTAATGATGACACAACCTAGACCTTGCCCAAGAGCACTCCATATAGAAGTGGCTTATTTACAACTTGTCAACTGCTATGGCTGTCACTACAGCACAGAAAGGGAATGAATCCGCTTGTATTCCACACTGCCATGTGTGAAGAAAAGTTGTCCTCTCTTTTTAAAAAAAATTTTTAAAAATTAATTTTGTTAGATATTTCCTAATCAAATGTAAAAAATTTTAAAATAATCATTTAAAAAAAATTGAGTTCCAAATTCTCTCTCTCTCCTTCCTATCCCTCCCTACTCCTTAAGGGCAAGAAATTTGATTTCAATTATACAAGTGAAGTCATGCAAAACATTTCCATATTAGCTGCCCTATCTTTTTCATCAAAGTAGAAAATCTCTTGAATATGAAATTTAAGAGCTATGAAATTTTACTTTGTATGAAGTAAACCTGACAGCTATTTCAATGCCTCGACTCAATTCCCTGCAGAAATGAACCAAAAAGAGACAGTCAAAAATTCATTTAAAGAGTGCAAATTGGCTTCAGAGTACACAACTTATTTGGTAACCTGAACTATCTGGAATAGTCAAAGAACCAGAAAGACAAAATAGGTCTCTGATAAATTGAAATAGGTGTCACAAAATCTAAGCACTTTACTAAAAGAAGACCCTCAGGTACTGACTCAGAGCCTGCCTATTTTTATAGTTATAAATACTAATCTGGCAAGCTTGACTACATCATTGGTAAATTTATAGCAGACTAGAAGCAGTGAGGGCAACGGGAAACAAACTGTTACAAACAGGCACTTAAAAAAGGAGGATGAAGTAATAATTCAAGGGATGAAATAGAAAAACTTAAAAGGAATGTGGCTTGTAAAAACTAAAGCAGTTTGGATAATTTAGTCTATGGGCAAGGAACTCTCCATATATCCTCATGGCTTCTGAAGGAACCACTGCATTATAGCAGATTACAATAAAATTCATATTAATAATAACCCTAAGTCCTCAAGAAAAGTTTAAAGAACGGAAGTATGTAATTCACTTTAGAAGTGTTCCCATAAAAAAGGTTTGATATTTGCTTTTAATATTTTAAAACAATATAAAAAAGATTTACTTATATGAAATGGCCCATTTTAAACAATGCCAGATAAAGTATTATTATGTTATAGGAATGTAGTTTCTGAGGAAGGAACTTGAAGATAGAGGCACGTAAGGAATCAGAAATCTCTACATCATCTCTAGGAAATGGTCATCTGATTTCTATTGAAGACTTCCAGAAAAGGGAAACTGACTTCTGAGGCAGTTTGTTCTACTTTTAGACATCTTTCATTCATTATTGGTAAATTTGTCCTATCAATCCTAAATCTATAGCTTCCACCCATTTTTCCTAATTCTGTCCTCTTGGGTTACGTAGTATAAACCTAATTGCTCTTCCACATGACAACCCTTCAAATATTTGAAGACAGTAATGATCTCCCCATCAAAGCTTCTCTTTTTCAGACTATACATGTCTAGCTTCTTCTACCAATCCCAATATGACACGAGATGGTTTCCAGTCCCTCACCATCCTGGCTAGTCTCTTCTGAAAACACTTTAATTTGTCAAAGTTCTTCTTAAAATAATAATAATAATAATAATAATAATAATAATAATAATAATAATAATGATAGCTAACAATTATATAATACTTAATATGTTGGTAGGCACTGTGCTAAGTACTTTATAATCATTATCTTATTTGATCCTCATAGCAACCCTGGGAGGTAGGTGCTGTTATTATCCCCATTTTACAGATGGGGAAAACTGAGGCAAACAGAGTTAAGTGACTTGCCCAGGGTCACACGGCTAGTAAATTCCTGAGGATGGATTTGAACTCAGGTCTTCTTGACTCCAGGCTCAGCACTCTATCTACTGCACCACTGAGCTACCTTGAAATGTTCCTAGTCAGAATTGAAAACAGTAAATATTCCATAGCTGATTTCACCAGGGTAGAGTTTAGTCACCTCCTTGATTACAGAAAATAGGTTTCTATGGGTAAAGCCTAATCCTAGCTTTTCTTTTACTGTCATGTCAAAATGTTAATTCTTATTGAACCTAGAATCCATTAAACTTTCCCAGGCCCATAAGAGGGCTTCTGGACTATAGAGATCTTTTTGAAGGTTATGACTTATTTTGGAACAGTGATAAGGAAAGTGGTATGCAGAATTATGAGGTATTACATATTAAGTGGAATTCATAAGGCACAGAACACCATGATTCAATAAATGAGTTAGCATTTTAACTTTTTGAAGCTAAGAAGTACTAGATTCTCATACCCTTTAGCTTTCTCAAGCATTTAGGTATAATACAATAATCTACTAGATGCCCCCAAACCAAGTCACCACCACTGAAATTGACTAGAACCTCCCAGGAAGACTGGCTACTCACACTGTGTAATTGATCCAGGGGTGTCAATAAAGCTGCTTCCTCTTCTACCTGGTCTCTTACTTCACTGGTTCTCAACTTCTACAATTAGAGATCCCTTCTTTCCTCTTAAAGTGATTTTGCTGTCTATGAAGGTGAAATACGCCTGAAATTTATAAGTCACTTAAGCTTTAGTGAGCACAAGGTAATTAGATTCTTTTCAGCCAAACAGGAAGATGAACAGAAGAAGAGGGCTCTGTTTATGCAACACTTCATTTTCTTTACAACATTTTCCTTGTAGTATTTTCCTCATAACAACCCAATGAAGCAGGTAGCACAGGTGGTATTAGCCCAATTTTACTAACAAAGAAACTAAGTCCCAAGGAGGTAAAATGACTTACTAGAAAGCAATGCAATGAAAAACTGTGAAGTAAAACATTATTCTGAGCTGGCCTCACGCACAGTTCAAATTTAACTCTACCATTTCCTTAAATTGTTCAATAACACAGGTCCATCTTCCTACCATTTTTCAAATATCCAAATCAACAACAGCAACCAGGAGAATAATTTCAATTTCCCAAAGATCTTTCTGTAGCTGTTGTTCATTTCACAGAGCCAACGGGGACTCCTCTCTACATATCTGTAACCAAGTCTATGCATTTGTAGAAGCTACAAAACCTACACGCTACACTGGGATAAATGAACAATGATAAAAGTGCTTCCTTTTCAAATTCTATTTTGATGCTGTTTTTATTGGTGCTACTGAAGCACAAATCTATATTTAGAAATTTAGAAAAGTAAAATATTTTACATAAAGTCACATCCTCCATAGTCAATGTATATGATCTCTCTACTGGATCCCGTGTCTTAGACAGCAGAATGTGTTGAATGTCATGGCAACAGAGATCAGAATGTAAAACTGGAACATTCTTAGAATTTGTGGCATCACAATTTTGAGCTATTTGGCACTTTTACGATTTTCATTTGCCCTAAAAGCCAAAGTGGCATTTTAGACAGAGCTAAATACTATCTTCTTATAAATTTGTTTCCATATAATGTATTATACTATCTCAGCACTCTTGAATCAATCAACAAGCATTAGGTGCCTGCTATGTGCCAAGTACTGTGCTAGGTTCTCCCAATTTATCAGTTTAAGCCCCCAAAGAGGGAGAGAGGAGAAGTAATGCTGTTTTCTGAAAAATTAAAAAAACAAAACAAAACACAGACATAAAGTTTAATGGGTAATTTACTGAGCTACAAATTATAGTAGTAGATAAAGCTCTACAGAGGTAGACTAAACCAGGACTCAAACTAGTTTGGATCAAAGAATTTAGAAGGTAGGTGAATTTTCCATCTTTTTAGGGATTCGTGGCTTAATGAAGGCAAGAAAAAAAAATGTTCATGTGCTACCAGTCAATGAGGTTAGTTAGATTTTATGTGTAAATGAACATACACAAGAGAACTCCCTTCCCACCTTAGCTTGCTGGGGTTTCTTTTCCTCCCTGTAAATGATGACTTTCTCTCTTTTCAGAAGAAAAATGTGGTGAACTGAGGATTCCTGACTTCTCCAAGGAAGTTGGAGTAGAGTCACCATCAGAGGTTCATTCAATAAACACAAAGATAAAATAAGACACAGGTCCTTCCCTCAGAGACCTAGAAATCAAGTAGGGGAGACGAGACTCCTATACAAATAACTACAGACTAAGTAGAATGTGAGGGGTATGCAGAAGTATAAGAAAAATACTATGTCAGATTCACACGGGTAGAGGTCCTTTTTGGCTGGAGAGGTGTGGCAGAAATCAGCTGAGGCTCTTCACATGTGCCTACCCTCACCAATGAAATGAAAGAATTTTTAAAAGTAGGGAAAGGAGAAGAGAGCAACAGGTCAGACAACCTCATACACAGCTACTTGGTAGCCATGCCTTGGAGGGCTTTGAACACAAGGGAAAGGAGTTTGTATTTCACTAGGTAGACAGTGAGGGGGCTCTGTCATTTCTGTATTGTTCATTAGAAAGATTACCTTGGCAGCCCTATAAACATGAAAGTGGGGAAGTGAGGAAGAACTATTGGAAGAAAAAAGACTCTTAATACTGATCAAGTAAAAGGTAATTAAGGCCTGAATTATAGAAGTAACAGTGGAAAGAAGGGGACATAACAATATTGCTGAGTTAGAATGGAATCAACATATCCCCCTGCACCTCTTTTCACACATGCCTGCTTTTCTCCCTCCTGTTTTAAAAAGGACAACTGTTTCTCCTGGCTGAATGGTAGGAGTAAAGCTCCTCCAATGATACACTGCCACTACGTTAAATACAATACCTATTCCAAGTATAAGATGCCATGATAAAAGTATTAGGTGCTACAGTAACTAAACAGTTGGCATTTGCTGAATTTTAGAATGAACAAATTAAGCTGGCCTTCCTTCACGATTCCTATAAAAGCCATTAAAGGTTCAGATGATATTAACTCTGACCCACCTGAAGATCTGAAGAAACCGAATTGTCTGGATCACTGTCTCCTGGCAAAGCTGGAGCTGAAGCTTTCTCTTCATCTGAGGACATCCTACACAAAACTGTAAAAGAGTACACGTCAACCTTAGTTTCCTCTGTGTTTTTAAATAAAACATTTTCAAGTAAATGTAGTAAAATTCTACATAATAATATTTATGGTCTGTTACACAGAGAGACCACCACATATGAAAAGTGAAATTTTGTCAATCCTAAACAAGACTGTAATTTTGTCAGTGTGGGTACTCTTTCCAGTGACACAGATCACACACCCTCTGAAATTTAGTAAAGAATTCTGAAGAGATAGAGAGGTTTATTACCAAGCAATCAACCTAGTGACCTTTTGTGACAGTGCGGAGAGTTCTTAAATGACAGATATGGAGTTTAACATTAGGCTTGTATTTGAAACTTTTCCAGCTCGGCAAGACTTAATAGAATTAAGCTGGCATAACCTTGAGAATATCCATATCACAACGAGGCACCAAAGTAAGGACAGTACAGAAGTAATAATAACAATAATAATATGATAAATAAGAAAAAAAAATTCAACACAAGAGACAACACAAGGCAATACGTAGTTAATATACAGTTAAAAGCATAGTAAAGGAACTAAGCATTCCAGTGCAGTTGTAATGGGGAGAGAGAATCTGTGGGCTTTAGATGCATGACAAAGTAGAATTTAAATTGGGTCTTGGGGGATAGGTATCATCACCATCTCATCAGTAAGATCTACAGTATATTACTCAGGATATAGATAGAGATTTCTGATTTTGTCCATTTTAGTTAAGCATTCAACCAAAGAAGCCCTGAAGTAGCTAGTTCAACAAAAGTCAAAGCAGACTATCATGTCTTCTAAAATGAAAATTCAATTCATAATAGATGGCGTTCATCACTAATGGTAGAAAGGAAGAGAAATTCCACATTGATACCAATCAGCAAAACTTTATACTTTACCATCAGAATAAGTAGGAGGTAGGTAGCTCCTTAAATAGCCAAACTAATTGTAACATGATTCTTTAAGGCCATTTTTTCTTATGTCGTTCTAGACCTGGGTTGGAATTTTGTAGACTCAGGTTAATACCAGAACAAGCTCCCAGAGGAAGTGAGATATTTTGCATCTTTGATGAAAAAAAGGAGAAATCTTTTTCATTAAAGGCAGTGACATATGTGATTGTTATATAGTAACCATGGAATCCTTTATGAAGCACCTGCTGTAAGCCAGGCACTGTGCTAAGTGATGGGGATACAAAAAAGAGGCAAAAGACAGTCCCTGCTCTAAAGGAGCTTACCATCTAATATGGAAGACAACATGCAAACAAATATATACAAAGCAAGCTATATACAAGATAATTACGAAATAATTAACAAAGGGAAGGCACTAGAATTAATAAGGTTTGGGAAAGTAAAAGATGGCATTTTAGTAGGTACTTAAAGGAAGCCATCCCTGTGGGCAGTACAGATCAGTAGGCAGTACAGAGGAAGGGGAACGTTCCAGACATGGGGGACAACCAGAGAAAATGCTAACAGTCAAGAGATGGTCTCTTATTCGTGGAACATTCAGGAGGCCAGTGTCACTGGATCAAAGAGTATGTGTCAAAGAGTAAGGGGTAAGAAAAGTAGAAAGGCAGGAGGTTGCTAGGTTATAAAGAACTTTGAATGCCAAACAGAGCATTTTGTCTTTGCTCCTGGAATGAATAGGAAGCCAATGGAGTTTATAGAAGGGGGGGTGACATGACTGGACCTGAGCTTTATGAAAATCACCTTAGTGGCTGATTAGAGTAGGGAGAGATTTGAGGCAGGCAGACCCAACAGCAGGTTATTACAAGGGTTCAGGCATGAGGTAATGAGGGCTTGCACTAGAGCGGTAGTAGTGTCAAAGGAGAGATAGAGATTTTTATATATATACATATATATATAAAAGCAATGTTGCAAAGATGGAAATGACAGGACTTTGCAACAGATTGGATATGGGGGCAGGGAGAGATAGTGAGGAATCCAGGATAACTCTTGAGGTTGGGAGCCTAAGGGATTGGGAGGATGGTGGTATCCTCTATATTAACAGGGAAGGTAGGAGGTAGGCATAGCTTAGGGGGAAAGACAATGAGTTCCATTTTGGGCACATTGAGTTTAAGATGTCTACTGGACATCCAGTTCATGGTATTTTAAAGGCATTTGGAGATGAGAGGTTGGAAGTCGACAGAGTTTGAGGCAAGATAGGTAGATTTGAGAATTATCAGAATAGAGATGGTAATTAAATCCATGGAAGCTGATGAGATCCCCAAGTGAAGAAATACAGAGGGAGAAGAGGGCCCAGGACAGAGCCCTGATGGACATCTATGGTTAGAGGGAATGATCTGGAAGAGGATCCAGCAGAGAAGACAGAGAAGCAGCAGTCAGCTAGGGAGAATGAGAACCAGGAGAAGGTAAGTATCCCCAAAACCTAGAAGACAGGATCAAGGAAGAGAGAGTGAGCAACAGTGACAAAGGTCACAGAGAGGTCAAATAGAATGGGTATTGAGAAAAGGCCATCGGATTTGGCAACTGAGAGGTCATTGATAATTTTGGAGAGAGCAGTTTCAGTGGAAGCATAGCAAGTAAACTAGCAGTGCTATTCAAACAGTGGTTAAATTCTAGAGTTTCTAGTTGTGCTATGCCAAGGGACACATTTTGTTCCAGAAGTGATTTTGCCATTTATCTGGCTGGTCATACAAATTCAGACTCTCAAAAACAGAACAGGGGTTAAGATAAGGGAAAGGATACAGTCCTTCAATTTGAAGTTGATCATAAGTCTTTCAGTCTCAACACAGAGTTGTAGAAAATCAATGAGCTTTTCAGTGAATCCAAAAGTCAGTATAACAAACTTCAACTAAGGATGATGGGAATTGTTTCAAACAGTTCAACTACATTATTATACATGTTCTTATGTCCTTTAAGAACGATGAACAAACACTTTTCATGTCTTCTACTACTGTGTTGGGAAGAGGTAAGACCCATTTTTCAAAGGAACTTTGGGAGTAGGTCAATTAGTATCTTATAAATGAATTGCCTCCTTTCCCTTTCCATCCTAGAATCATAAGAACACCAAATATATAAGATTAATCTGGCAGAGTGTGCATAATTACATATCTTAGTCTTGTCTCGTAAAACAGGAAAGTAATTTGTCATAGATGTTCCTTTGAGTCAACTTAAATTACCATAGGAGCCACATATGAGACCTCTTCTGTTCTCCTTAGTCTCTCTAGGAAAAAAAAAAGTAAAGAAAAAGAAAGATGGGATCTGACTTTGTCTAGGAGTGGATACCTTTCCCCTTTTTCTGAGGACAATGACTACTTCACACATTCATTCTACACACATTCAAGATCTCAGTGATTGTTTGTAGATGACTGTAATGTAATCTTTTTGTGCCATAAGAAACAATGAAAAGGTTTCAGAGAAACCTGGCAAGGACTTGTGCAAACTGATACAGATTGAAGTGAGTAGGACCAAGAGAATAATTTATATAATTACAACAATGTAAATAAAAGCAACTTTGAAAGGTTTAAGAATTCTAATCGATGCAATGACCAACCATGCTACCCACTTCTTGCACCTTGAATGATGGGCTCAAGGTGCAAAATGATAGATTTTTGGACATGGTCAAGGTGGGAGTTTGTTTTGCTTGACTATGCATTTGTTAAAATGGTTTTTTTTCTTTTCTTCATCTTTTTTTTAAACCTATTACTTGTCCCTTCTCTCTCCTACTGCCTATTTAAAAAAAAATCTTTTAAAACGACAGGAGAAAAAAAAAAGAAAGCAATACCAACTAGCAAGATGGCTTTTAAAGTTACATACTGACTTATTATGTTAACTTTCCTTAAAAGAAAAAGGAAGGAGTATGTAAAAGGGA
This sequence comes from Phascolarctos cinereus, assembly GCF_003287225.1. Classification (NCBI taxonomy): domain Eukaryota; kingdom Metazoa; phylum Chordata; class Mammalia; order Diprotodontia; family Phascolarctidae; genus Phascolarctos; species Phascolarctos cinereus. The sequence goes on from NW_027555847.1 coordinate 317,494,483, forward strand.
TTTATAGTTTCATGTACAATCCTTTTTTCCTATGTGAAGTTGTATATGGAAGTGCTCATTTTATTTGGTGTTTGTTAAGTTCATAATAATAATTTTTTAAAAAAAAATTGATGTCCCAGTGTTTGGGGTGAGAAGACAGGAAGGAAGTCTTCTGTTTGAAATTATCATGTATCAATCTTCTGGGGCTTGTTACTTTTTCTGTTTGGAGATGACTCCTCCCTCCAGCTTTAAAGTCAGGAAATTTAAAGGTTATAGCAATAGCTTCTCACAGATTCTTCTTGTGTTCCTGAGCTGGTTACTGTGCATCCTGTTTTAGAAACTAAGTAGATTTCATACTCATTTCCACTTGGCATAGTTTTATCTCAAAAAAAAGGTCTAATAACCATAATTTTCAACAAATCTCTGATCCCTTCCATTAGAAAATATATCAAAGCTCATTAGGCCCACTGTCACATTTCTTTACAAAGCAGTTTTTAGGGGGCAGCTAGGTGGCGCAGAGGATAGAGCTCTGGCCTTGGAGTCAGGAGGACCTGAGTTCAAATCCAGCCTCAGACACTTGACACCTACTAGCTGTGTAACCCTGGGTAAGTCACTTAACCCCAACCGCCACACCAAAAAAAACCAACAAAAAAACCCTAAAAAGTAGTTTTTAGTTGATATGTCTTCATTTCTGCTCTACCCACTCATACAGTTAAAAGGGTAAAAGGGACCTCAGTAGCTATCTAGTTTAACCTATATCTGAAGGAAATTCCTCTATAACATACATGACAAGTGATCATCCAGTCTTCCTAGAGAACTCCATTAAGGTGATATCAGTGAAAATGAAAAGGAGAACCCAGAAGCAAGAGCCATAGGAGACTTAAAATAGATTGGATTTGGGAGTGGCATTAGGTAGAGAGGAGAGCAGCCCATTCCACTTTTGGAATGTTTGTTAAGGGAGTTTTTCCTGACAAACTTAAATTTGCCTCTTTTCAACTTCCCATCCATTGCTCTTCGTTCTTCCCTTTGGGGTCAAACAAGAGTAAATCTAATCCCTCTTTTACATGAGGATCCTCTGAATATATGAAGATAGTTGTCATTTCTTTCCTGAGTCTTTTTTAGCTTTAAAGTGCTCAATTCATTCAACCAAATCTCTTTTTTTCCCACTGAATATGACTTTAATGATGGTACACAATATGGGATTCTATGCTTCTTCCTTACTGCAGGGGGGCATTGGGACAAGGACTATGTATGGGGCATGAGATCCCCAGTACAGGGAAATAGGTTAGGCATGTGGGTTCCCTGGTGGTGGAACTCCTCTTCTGGCTGAGGACAAAGATCCATGGCTTTTCACTCCATTCCTTGAAGGCCGTGAAGACCATGAGATCTACTACATGTAACCTTACTGTTCATCATATAAGGAAATGAGCTTGACAAAATGGTCCTTGAGACTAATACCAGTGCCAGCATCAAAGGCAGAAGAGTGAGTGTCACTGTTAAAATCACTGGATACAGCCTGATTCTCTGTGTTGCCCAAGATACTCTTCAAGAGTCCTTGGATGTCTGCGTTGCCATTTTCTTGCTATCATATTTGGCAGGTTTCTCTAGGCAGCAGGTTAAATTCACAACAAATATGTTGGAAGCAGGAACATGGAAGGTCTTGCCTGTGAGCTTTCCATTCAGCTGAAAGGATGACTTTGCCCACAGGCTTAGCGGCACCAGTGGTGGCAGGGATGATGTTTTGGGCAATGCTATACCCATCATGCCATAAATTGCCATAGGGGTCATCTACTGTTTTCTGGGTATAGTAATGGTGTGATTATAGTCATGAGTCCTTCTGCAATGCCAAACTTGTCAATGACCATGGCCAGGGGGGTCAAGCAGTTGGTAGTGCAGATAATATTACTGACAATTATAAGGGAATTATCCTATTTCTCATGGTTTGCTCCCATCAGGAACATAGGGGAATTAGCAGAAGGGACAGAGACAATGACACACTTTGCTCTACCCCATAGTGGTAAAGACACCAGTGGACTCTACTATATACTGGGCTCCAGCATCTCATCACTTAATATTGGCAGTCATATTCCTGGAAGATAGTAAAGGCTTTTCCACTGATCACCAGCTTTGCTCTGCCTTGACAGTACACTTGAACTTTCCATGAGTGGAATCACATTGGAACATATGAACCCTGTAGCTGAGGTCACTGATAGCCACATTGTCCGTTCTGTCTGAGGTGAATAAAGCTCTGGTTACCAGGTGTCCAATGAAGCCAAATCCATTGATTCTGACCTTCACCATCTTCTCTCAGGGATGTGTCTACAGCAGCAGATCTTGGTACTGAGTTTCGGAGAAGAGCTGAGAGCCTCAACCAATTCTCCTATGAAAACCTATAACAATCTGTATTCTATCTACCAAAGGTGAGAGTCTTCCCAGAATTTACCATTTACCCCAAAATCCTCCAAGGTCTTTTGCTTCCATTTTGTTTAACCTTTCTATACTAACTGACACTAGTTCGTGAGTAGTCCTTCCCTGGTTCTTCTTCCCTTTTCTACCTCTTAAATGTAGGTGTTTTGCTGGTAAACTCTCTATTCTATTTTAATTCAACAAACAATATCTCTTGTATCTGTGTCCTTTTCATTTTCATGGCAACTACTCTTGTTCTGGCCCTCACAGCCTTTCATTAGGATTACTGCAAAGTTTCTTCACTTTCAGCAGAATCCAACTTCTCAGCTCTTTAATCTACCTGACACAATATTGCCAGATTAATCTTCCTATAGTAGCACACTTCCAATCTCTCGTCCATAATGTTTCCCCAGTGTCTACAAATTAAAAGTCCAAACTCTTGAATGCAGCGTTCAAGGTCATCTAAATAAGTTCCCAGTTTTTTTTAAAGGCCTCATTTCCTACAACATCTTTAAACATACACATAAACTCCAGCTAAGCTGCATTATTCATTTTACCCTAAACACATCTCATGTATTCCCCACTTCTGTCATGGTATCACCTCCCTGATGTCATAGTCCTCTTAGAGAAGAAAGGACAAACACCACCACCACCACCACCTTTGTTCATGTTATTCTTTCTGCCTGGAATGCCCTCCCCCACTGCATCTATCTAAATCCTATTTGTATTCGAGTCCAGCTGCCATACTGTTTCTTACATGAAAACCTTCCTGTGATCTCCCTAACAGTAAAAGATCTCTTCCTTCTCTAAATCTCTAATGCACTTGGTTTATATCTCTTATGCTACCTTGTACCATAGGCATTTGTCTACTAGCAAAATGCCTTGTTTTATATTTTCAAAAATGAATCTCCCAGTTGATGACTCTCCTTTATGTGCCAGCCTCTCTAAACATTTACTAATCCCCTTTTCATAAGGAAGATTAATCTGGACTGTATGGCAGGCATTCCTGATTTCATTTCCTCCTGTCTCCTCTGTGATCTGACTCCATCGATAATTCTCTGCCTCCTCCTCTTTTTCCCTTCTTGACTCTTATTCTTCTCCTGAGCTCTTTTCTCACTTTCCTATAAATATGGTCGGCTTTTTTCATATCCTAAAAAAGTCTCTCCTTCACCCTACTGTGATGTGCCATGCACCCAAGGTATCGTCTTTATTCTCACTGCTGCTAAACTTCTAGAAAAAGCAGACTATGCTTGCTGCCCCTACTTCCTCATTACTTTATCATCCTTCAATGAAATCTGGCTTCTGTATCTATGGCAAGAGAAACCACCCTCTCTGAGATCAGTAATGACCCCCTTATCACCATATCTATTGGTCTTCTTTCTATTCTCATCCTTGGCTTCTCTCTTTATAGTAATAATAGCTAACATTTATACAGCATTTACTATTTGCCAGGCATGCTAAGCCCTTTACAATTACTACCTCACTCTCACAACAACCCTGGAAAGTAGATGCTATTATCTTCATTCTACAGATGAAGAAATTGAGGCAAATAGAGGATAAATGACTTTCTCAGGGTCACAAAGCTAGTTAGTGCCCGAGGCTAGATTTGAACTCCAGTTTTACTCTAAGGCACTCTACACACTGCTTTGTGATATCTGGGTGTCCCTAGTATCTGAACTATGAACTATTCCTTTATTGAAATTCCTCCCCTTTCTCTTCCATCCTTATGCTTCTTTCTTCTACTTTTTCTGCTCGTTTCTTCTATTATTGGGGGGGGGGGAAGAGGGAGGTGCCACTTTAATCTATTTCTGCTCCTAAAATGTAAATATTTCCCATGGTTCTGTCTGAAGACACTCTTCTCTCTTCATTCTCATCTCTCACTTGGTGATATTACCCACTCCCAAGGTTTCAATTATCCATGTACATAAACACACAGACTCACAGACATGTCCATCCCACCAACGTCTTTGCTAAACCTTAGTGCTTTATTTCAAACTGCCTGCTAGATGTTCTTCCAGTACCTCAAATTTAACATGTCTAAAATGTAAATTATCAAAGTTCTTGGTTTAAAACCCAGAGCTATGACTTGCTAACTGCATTATGATCTTGGGTGAATCTTTAATCTCTCTGGGTCTCAGCATCCTCAACTGTATAACAGGGACAATAACAATAACATTGTCTCCTAGGACTGTTGTTAAGGATAAAATGAGATATTTGTAAAGTGTCTTAAAAACTTTAAAGTATTATATACATGTTAGACATTACTATGGGAAGGAGAAGGAATGCAGAGTACTCACATCTTATTTACCATGTTCCCAATACACTTATCACTGGGAAATCTCATCATCTTGCAAAATCCAATCAGCCTAGTTACTCACACCTCATCTTCACCCTCTGCTCCTTTGAATGGAGGGTAGAGACATAAACTCCTCCATTTAAGACAGGAAGACATCTCATTTCCCAGCCCATCTGCATTTATTTTGTATTTCTTTGACTTTTCTCCACCATGCCTCGGCACTTTCACTCTTTCTCCCTTCTTACCCCACTCCCCATTCTGATTTTCTTTTTCTTTTTAATTTTTAAAAAATTATTTTTTGTTTTCAACATTCACTTTCATAAGATTTTGAGTTCTAAAATTTTTCCTCTCCCTTCCCTCCCCCTCCCCCAGGTAGCATGCAATCTAACATAGTCAGCTTTTTTGTGTGTGCCTCCCCCTATAAGTCTGTAAGGTCCTAAAAGGCAGAGAACTCTGGGTTTTTTTTTTTCCTCCAGATTTGTATCCACAATGCCTGGCAGAAGTAGGCTGCCAATAAATGATTACTGATTATGGATTATTGGGAAATGTAGGTGATGTAATATCAAAATTTTATTAAAAACATCAAAAGGAAGGAAACAAGCATTTATTAAGTGTGCCTACTATATGCCAGGCAGCTTTATAAATATTATTTCATTTTATCCTCAAAACAATCCTGGGAG